>NC_082664.1:65912798-66212798 GCF_025265405.1 Mesoplodon densirostris
CTGCATAATTTGTGGTAGTGGGGGACTGCGTTCGCGCTTTCCCCTGGTGTTTGATTTGGTGAAAAAGTAGAAAACAATTTCTGTAGCGGACTTCTGGAGCTGTGTCTTATCATCACGTGTGTCTGTGTGTGCGTTACGGTTCGTTGAGGTTTCCTTTTGTGTGTTCACCGGGTGTTGCTGTTCGCAGCTAATCGCTCATTTGGTGTTCTGCTGCGTTGGGGAGTTCCTAGCATGTTTGTCGTGTGCACTGAACTTCTAACGAGCCTTGTTTTATTTCTCTCACAACCGTGTTTTGTTCTTCTGTGGTCAAGTCGTTCCTCGGTTTTATGTTCTGTGTAGCAGCTTACCAACAACGTCCGCATTGCCGAGCTGCGGGAAATGCAGAGGTCAACGCTTCGGAAGCAGTGTCTGCAAAAATGCTGCCGTTTTTTTGCGCTAGCGTGAGTGAAACCGGGGGGTATCAATACTAACAAGATCAGCTGACAACAAACACTATATATAGCGGGGTACGTATAGAATCCCGAAAACAGTGTAAGTTGACTTACGGTAATAGCAGTAGAGCCACAGACACAGGAAACAAAGCTCTGGAGAAAGGTAGGGCAAGGGCAAGGGCAAGGGTAAGTCAGGAGTACGGGGTTCATTGAATATGGAATGCTGTATATAAAGTAACGAAAGTTACCTATAGAGGACATTGAACTTTTTATTCGGCATTCTGTGGATAACGTTATAACGAAAAACAAGCCACCTCGAACTGGCGCAGTATTATTATACAAACACTTAGTTTATTAAGTAAAATTTTAAAAAATGAAGTACGGAGGCAATTCCCTGCTTGTCCGTGGTTAGGACCCCGTGCTTTTCACCCACGGCCCCTGGGTTCAATCCCTGGTGCAGAAACTGAGATTCCCCAAGCCGGCGGGGCTTCGCGAAAAAACTCCTAGATATACATGTGTGTATGTATATATTTATATGTGTACATACTTGCATCTACATAAACACACACGCCTACATATCTATATATGTAACTTGTTGATCACAGGCTTCAAAACAAAAAACAGAATGGAAACTGTTCTCCAGAAGGTTCAGAGTCCAGGAAAGATGAAAAATACCGTGGCCTTCATACAGAAAAACCACCGAACACTCCCTGTTCAGCTTCATCAGCAATGTCTCTGAGCACCATTTGCTTGAGTCCTAGGGTGAGAGCTACTACGGACAGAACCAAAAACCCAAACAGAGGCCAGAGTCCCTGAGCCCTGGGAGAGGGCGCACCAGGCCACGCCATCAGCCTCCAACCTAGCCTCTTTCAGTTCCTTATTACGTTAGGAGAATGTGATCATTTTTACAGATAGCAGAAAAATGCAAGTCAAGTGTAAAGCACCTTGTTTTTCGCACATACCTGCCCCCTTCTCTTCATCTACGGCTTCTGCTGACTGAAGCTGTAGGGGAGGCAAAAACTTCACTTTTTACCCTTTGAGGGTCTCTGGCAGGGCCTGAGTATTAATGGATGTAAAACAGGAGGGGGGCACCTCCCTGGGGGTGCAGTGATTAAGAACCCGCCTGCCAATGCGGGGGACACGGGTTCGAGCCCTGGCCGGGGCAGATCCCCACGTGCCGCGGAGCAACTACGCCCGTGCGTCGCGACTACTGAGCCTGCGCTCTAGAGCCCACGAGCCACAACAACTGAGCCCGCGCGCCTAGAGCCCGTGCTCTGCAACAAGAGAAGCCACCGCAATGAGAAGCCCCGCACACCGCAACGAAGACTAGCCCCCCGGTCGCCGCAACTAGAGAAAGCTCGTGCACAGCGATTAATTAAAAAAAATTTTTTTTTCTTTTCTTTTTAAACAGGAGGAAAACATGCAGATTTTTACATATATGTAGATGAAAACCCAAAGAAGTGGTTAAGTGGGTCTCCGAGGAACCCTGGTTCCTTTTTTTTTTTTTTTTAATAAATTTTATTTTTGGCTGCGTTGGGTCTTCATTGCGGCGCGCGGGCTTCTCATTGCAGTGGCTTCTCTTATGGCGGAGCACGGCGCGCGGGCTTCAGTAGTTGTGGCGCACGGGCTTAGTTGCTCTGCGGCATGTGGGATCTGCCCAGGCCAGGGCTCGAACCCGTGTCCCCTGCATTGGCAGGCGGATTCTTAACCACTGCGCCACCAGGGAAGCCCACCCTGGTTCCTTTTATTGGTCCTGGTTCCTTTTGTTGGAGAATGATACTTAAGAGACCAAAATCTGGTGTGTCATTGCTGTTAGGCCCTGTACCTATTTTACTCAGTGGATTATATTCCGTTATTATCATTACCTTGATTTGGCAGTGGGAACACTTTCGAATTGGCTCTTGTGTGCTTGACATGCCACCGAATCAGTCACTGTACATTCCTTTACTTTTGGGCACAGTTGCATGTTCCAGGCTTGTATTTTCCCCACCTAAGAGCCTCGCCTCCCCTGGGGGCTGATATGCCCCTCCGCCCTCCTGCCCACAATGACTTTCTGTCGCAGTGAGGCTTACTGGGGAGCGATGGAGAAGGACCATCAGGCTTCTCAGGAGAGAGGACATCCAGGGCTCCACAAGGCCCATGGATACCCAGCCTTGGCTCCCCTCCTTCGCCCACCTACCCCGATTCCTTTGGCAGAGGCGGCTGCTTCCTGAAAGAGGTCAAGGTTCTGTGGACTTCCTGGAGAGGCACTGGAGTCCAGAGGGAGGGGCAGAGGGCACAGGTGTCCAGGTTGGACTCCTTACAAACGTTTCTGATCCCAGCTGGTGTGTGCCCACCACCCAAGACCGCTAACCCACCCAGCAAAAGTCCCACAGAGGCACGGCAAGCCACACCAAAGTGGCCTTCCCTCAGCTGGGTGTGTCGCCGCTCCCTGACCGGGCAGCAGGCACCTCTGCCCCTTGGAGGGTGAGGGGCAGTGCCTCAGAGGTCCCCTGCTATTATTCTCTGTGACACCCAGACAAGAAGAGTTGGCCGTGCTGAGACTCACACTCCCCTGTGCCGGTCACCCAAACCCACGCACCCCGCCCACTCCCCCAAAGCCAGGTTCCCAAGGGTTCCACACCTCCACATCCCGTCGGGGGTATATCCAACGAAGGCCTGAGGTTCTCTCTTTGGCCCTCATCCGCTGGTCTCTGCAGATGGTGACATTTGAGGCTGAGGTCTTTCTGTAGCTGCAGAGCAATAGACTCTTCCTGAAGGTCACCTGTCAGACTGCAGTGGCACGGCCTCCCAGGCCCACGGAGACTCCACAGACTCCAGGTCAGCCCCTCTTAGTTAGCAGTGGGACCGTGAGGAGGGCTGAGACCGCAGCGGGGGGGAACCATAGGAGCTTGCCAGGAGAGGAAGACGGGTGGGGAAACGCAGTCTCCGGTTTGAGAGGCAGAACCAGCACCGAAAAAGGGCTTGTGGGCTCAGGGGTCAGGGGAGGGCAGCGCTGGGCCTCTGAGGTTTCAGAGAGCCTCGCTCCCACCGGGGTTCTGCTGTGACTCCTCTCGGTGAGTCTCCGGCGTTTCCTTCCCACAGGAAGGAAGGGGCAAGGACCACCCGCGGCGTTCTTCTCGGCACCCACACATCCCACCCCAACCAGGCTCTGTCCACAAGGTGAAGCTGCTCCTTCTTGCTGAAAGCCCGGCCCATTTCCTCCTGGGTGCTCTCTGCTTGGGCCTCAGCAGCTTCCTCTTGGCCCCGGCCAGTTCAGCCTTAAGGACCCAATAAAGGTAGCCAGCTGGTCAGAAGCTACAGGCTGGTGGTTTGTGCAAGGAGGTGAAGTTGAGAGCCCCTCCATGTTGGCAGCTCCCCACCTGCCCACCACCCCACCCTCCACCCTTCTGCTCCCTGCCATCAGCCCCCATTGCCCCTGGCTCTCAGGGCTCTCTGAGCTCTGCCTGTGCTTTTGCTGTCAATCTTCCTTTCTCTCTCTTTCTCCCGCCCCACCCCCTTTCTATCTATCTATCTATCTATCTATCTATCTATCATCTAATCTATCTACCTATCTATCTACCTATCATCTATCATCTATCTATATCCATCAGATGTAGCAGAAGAATGGGTGCGGGCGTTTTCCCACCCTTGTACAGAGTGTGAGCGATCTTTGCTCTTTCGGCGGGAACTCAACCCCTCCAGCGGCTACCAGAATAGGTGCGAAGGCATATGAAAGCTGAAGTTTCCAGGGGGGCACACAGCCCCCTCCCCCGCCCTGTCCTCAGACTGACAGGACACCTGGAAGGTTCTCATCGGCACTGTCAAGGCCCACTGAGAGCCCTGCTGCGTTTTGCTCCTGCCGGTGTCGGCTTCCGCGCAGGTACACAATTGGCAGTGTCTTGGAGGGTGGCAGAATGTGGCTTGGAAGATCTCGGGGTGGCAGTTCTGCCCCACAAATAGATTAAGACGGTTGGGAAGGTTCTCTGTCTCCCCGGGACTGTACCTGTAGAGACCATGGGAAAGACAGGGAAGGAGAGAGAGAGGTTGGGAGATTGAAAGACTGGGAGAGACAGAGACAGTGACCTTCCTTTTGGGGGGCAGAGCTGGGGACTGAGCCCGGGAGTGAGAAGGGGTTTCCAGGAAGGGCGCCGTGGTTGTCCCTGACCGTGTCATGGCCTGTGTGCTTGTCGGCCTCCAGGGCTTTGGGTGGGCAGCTCCTGCGTGCCCACCTGTTTGTCAGGGATGTGCGCGTGTCGAGCAGAGCGGGGGCGGTGGGTGGATAAAAGTGGAGAGGGCGCGGGCCGCGGTGGGGCCGGCGGGGCTGCGCGCTAAGGCCGGAGCAACGGGGCTGCGGGCGGGCGGAAGGCGCAAGCGTGTTCCCTGGCCACGGCCCCCACGTGGCTGTGCGGGCGTTCCCCCAAAGGCTTTCCCCTCTCTGGCCGGGGAGAGAGGATGCTGCGCTGCCTCAGGGCCTTGGGCGGGGCTTGGCCCCGGGGTTGGGGGGGTGCCCTTCACGAGGGCGCAAAAGCGACGGGCACCTCCTTCGAGCCGGAATCGAACCAGCGACCTAAGGATGTCCACACGTGTCGAGTCTACAGTCCTCCGCTCTACCAACTGAGCTATCGAAGGGTGCGCGCCTCCAGGCCCGGGCCCGTAACTTTTTCTGGAAATGCCGGAGCACGGCACTGGGACGCCCGAGGTGAGACAGGCCGAGGGCTGGTTGGAAGCCCCTTTGAAGAGAGCGGTGCACGCGCCGCCACGCCGCCCGGTGCGGCCGGGAGGACGGGGCAATCCTGCGGCGTGGCTGCGGCCGGGCCCTGGTGGTGGCCGGCATCGGGGCGGCGACTTTCAAGATGCCTGGGCCCCCGCGCTCACCTGTGGCCTCCTTTCCCCTCCCCACGCCCCTCCCCTTTCTATAGGTGGGGACCACGGCGGTCCGCGGCCAGAACGCGGGGAAGAGGGCGAGGGGAGGGGCGTTGGAGAAATGGATGCGCCCGTGGGGAGGGGGAGGCCTGGCAGACGAGAGGGGAACCCACAGGGAGGGGCACCGGGGAGCCGGCTGCCCAGCGCCTAGCCACCCGCTGCTTTTGAAGCGCCTTCAGTTCAAAATAATCCTTTGGCCAAAATGGCATTTTTTGGTGTGGCACATTCTGCCACCCTTCAAAGCCGACATCGTCTTGCCTGGCTTACGCAAGTCTCCTGTTGATCTCCCTGCTTTCGCCCTGCCACCTTTACAGCCACACTGACTTTCTTTCCTTTTCGTGGGGTGGGCGCTTAGATCAAGCCGCTCCCCTTCTCGAAACCTGCTGGTTCACTCAGACTTAAATGCAGGGGGCCGGGCTTCGATCCCTGGTCTGGGAACTAGATCCCTCATGCAGTCAGTCATGCGGCTGTCTGGGGGAAGAGCGTCCCAGGCAACTAGGAGTGTATGTGCCTCAACTAAGAAGTCCGCATGCTGCACCTAAAAAAGATCACGCGTGCCGCAACTAAGACCCGGCGCAGCCTAAGTAAATAAATATTTTTTTTAAAAAGCCTGCCTGAGAAAGTTCAACACCTGACACAGGCGCCTGACCTCCCCTCATTAGAGCATTCGTTGAAAAGGGCCTACAGTTGTGAATATGGTTCTCTTACAACCCCAAAGTGTCTCTCCCAAGAACTGGGGGCCATTCCTTTGAAGTGTAATCGGGAAGGATAGGGCCTCTGTCTCCCAGTTTCTGTGTCTTGAGCCATCCTAACTTCAGTAACTGCCCGCTGACAAACACAAAAGACCCGCGTCTATACTGACCAACCCTTTGTAGTTTTTCGATTCTGACTCTACTGAGCCCCCTCCCCTCTCATTCCCCCTTTAAAACGCCCAATTCTGAATGGAGCTCAGTCAGCGCTTTCCCCTCTTGTCAGTACTTACTGAATCAAATCTGTTTTCACCACTTTCAATACTGTCTCCTGTGTTTTTCTTTGACAGAGTCCAAATCGTAAGGGACCTGAGGACACTTGGGGGGCCGCCCTGTGTGCGCGCTGGGGCAGCAGGAGGGGGTGAGGCTGGAGGGCAAGGGCGCCTGACCCTGAGCACTGCGCTCCGGGAGCCCCCGCCTGGCTGCGGTGGAGAGGACCGCTCGGAGCTTTCACCTGGTTTTCTCTCTCTGCAGCAGAATGCCGGGTTTTCGTCGCAGCGCCACTAGGTTAGGCTACATATCCTGAAGCACTTTCGTCACTTTTCCTTAGAAAGACACCACGAATAAACATTACCACGCTTTCTTATTAAGGCGGCTTTAGAGCTTAACGTCAACCGGCAAAGAGGCCTTTCCTGAGTTTTCGATTACTAGGAGATGAGTTCGAACAGGCGAGGGCAAAAATGGGCTGAAACTTTCTTTTTGCTGAAAGCAAGGCGAGACCGGACCCGAGCCACAACCCACCCCTTCAACTGCGGGGCGCCGCGCGCCGCGAGCTCCCGTCTTCCCGGGTTCCCCCTCCAGGTCTCGATTCGTCGCGGCGCGCCCACGCCCCCCCGCCACGAGACACTCGTTCCGGTGTCCCGCACGGGGAAGAACAGGGCGCTGGCAAGGTCGCGCTAGGGGCGTGGCGTATGTAGATGAGGAGGGGCGCAGAGGCTGCTGGTCCCACTCCGCCTGGGCCTCCGCGTCCTGCGTGTGGACAGGCAGAGGCTGCCGGGTTGTTCCCCGGGTGGGCGAAGCAGGGGCAGGGGCGTGCAGCGGCCCCTCTTGCTGCTCATATTTTGGTTAGAGACGGGGGTGTGGGGCGTGGGAGAAAATCGGCAGTAGACACAGTAGGTAAATTACTTAGTATGTTAGGTGTTAAGAGCTATGAAAAAAGAAAAAAAGATTGAGGAAGGAAAGGGCATGGGGAGTTGTTGTAAGGGGTCAGGCGGCTGTGTTACGTTAAGTGGTCAGAAGAGGCTCCCTTGAGAAGGTGCCCATGTGAGCAGACTGGAAAGAGGTGAGGGAGTTGGTCATGCGGCTGTCTGGGGGAAGAGCGTCCCTAAGCGAAAGATCAGCTAGAGCAAGGGGCCAGGTAGGACTGTGCTTGGAGAATAGCAAGGAGGCCCTGTGTACAGAACAAAGTTTAAGAGTTGTACCAAAATTAAGTCAGAGGAGTGACTGGGTGGGGTTAAGAACTGAGGGTCTTGTAGACCTTTGTAAGGATTTAAGTCTGAGTGAACCAGCAGGTTTCGAGAAGGGGAGCGGCTTGATCTAAGCGCCCACCCCACGAAAAGGAAAGAAAGTCAGTGTGGCTGTAAAGGTGGCAGGGCGAAAGCAGGGAGATCAACAGGAGACTTGCGTAAGCCAGGCAAGACGATGTCGGCTTTGAAGGGTGGCAGAATGTGCCACACCAAAAAATGCCATTTTGGCCAAAGGATTATTTTGAACTGAAGGCGCTTCAAAAGCAGCGGGTGGCTAGGCGCTGGGCAGCCGGCTCCCCGGTGCCCCTCCCTGTGGGTTCCCCTCTCGTCTGCCAGGCCTCCCCCTCCCCACGGGCGCATCCATTTCTCCAACGCCCCTCCCCTCGCCCTCTTCCCCGCGTTCTGGCCGCGGACCGCCGTGGTCCCCACCTATAGAAAGGGGAGGGGCGTGGGGAGGGGAAAGGAGGCCACAGGTGAGCGCGGGGGCCCAGGCATCTTGAAAGTCGCCGCCCCGATGCCGGCCACCACCAGGGCCCGGCCGCAGCCACGCCGCAGGATTGCCCCGTCCTCCCGGCCGCACCGGGCGGCGTGGCGGCGCGTGCACCGCTCTCTTCAAAGGGGCTTCCAACCAGCCCTCGGCCTGTCTCACCTCGGGCGTCCCAGTGCCGTGCTCCGGCATTTCCAGAAAAAGTTACGGGCCCGGGCCTGGAGGCGCGCACCCTTCGATAGCTCAGTTGGTAGAGCGGAGGACTGTAGACTCGACACGTGTGGACATCCTTAGGTCGCTGGTTCGATTCCGGCTCGAAGGAGGTGCCCGTCGCTTTTGCGCCCTCGTGAAGGGCACCCCCCCAACCCCGGGGCCAAGCCCCGCCCAAGGCCCTGAGGCAGCGCAGCATCCTCTCTCCCCGGCCAGAGAGGGGAAAGCCTTTGGGGGAACGCCCGCACAGCCACGTGGGGGCCGTGGCCAGGGAACACGCTTGCGCCTTCCGCCCGCCCGCAGCCCCGTTGCTCCGGCCTTAGCGCGCAGCCCCGCCGGCCCCACCGCGGCCCGCGCCCTCTCCACTTTTATCCACCCACCGCCCCCGCTCTGCTCGACACGCGCACATCCCTGACAAACAGGTGGGCACGCAGGAGCTGCCCACCCAAAGCCCTGGAGGCCGACAAGCACACAGGCCATGACACGGTCAGGGACAACCACGGCGCCCTTCCTGGAAACCCCTTCTCACTCCCGGGCTCAGTCCCCAGCTCTGCCCCCCAAAAGGAAGGTCACTGTCTCTGTCTCTCCCAGTCTTTCAATCTCCCAACCTCTCTCTCTCCTTCCCTGTCTTTCCCATGGTCTCTACAGGTACAGTCCCGGGGAGACAGAGAACCTTCCCAACCGTCTTAATCTATTTGTGGGGCAGAACTGCCACCCCGAGATCTTCCAAGCCACATTCTGCCACCCTCCAAGACACTGCCAATTGTGTACCTGCGCGGAAGCCGACACCGGCAGGAGCAAAACGCAGCAGGGCTCTCAGTGGGCCTTGACAGTGCCGATGAGAACCTTCCAGGTGTCCTGTCAGTCTGAGGACAGGGCGGGGGAGGGGGCTGTGTGCCCCCCTGGAAACTTCAGCTTTCATATGCCTTCGCACCTATTCTGGTAGCCGCTGGAGGGGTTGAGTTCCCGCCGAAAGAGCAAAGATCGCTCACACTCTGTACAAGGGTGGGAAAACGCCCGCACCCATTCTTCTGCTACATCTGATGGATATAGATAGATGATAGATGATAGGTAGATAGATAGGTAGATAGATTAGATGATAGATAGATAGATAGATAGATAGATAGATAGAAAGGGGGTGGGGCGGGAGAAAGAGAGAGAAAGGAAGATTGACAGCAAAAGCACAGGCAGAGCTCAGAGAGCCCTGAGAGCCAGGGGCAATGGGGGCTGATGGCAGGGAGCAGAAGGGTGGAGGGTGGGGTGGTGGGCAGGTGGGGAGCTGCCAACATGGAGGGGCTCTCAACTTCACCTCCTTGCACAAACCACCAGCCTGTAGCTTCTGACCAGCTGGCTACCTTTATTGGGTCCTTAAGGCTGAACTGGCCGGGGCCAAGAGGAAGCTGCTGAGGCCCAAGCAGAGAGCACCCAGGAGGAAATGGGCCGGGCTTTCAGCAAGAAGGAGCAGCTTCACCTTGTGGACAGAGCCTGGTTGGGGTGGGATGTGTGGGTGCCGAGAAGAACGCCGCGGGTGGTCCTTGCCCCTTCCTTCCTGTGGGAAGGAAACGCCGGAGACTCACCGAGAGGAGTCACAGCAGAACCCCGGTGGGAGCGAGGCTCTCTGAAACCTCAGAGGCCCAGCGCTGCCCTCCCCTGACCCCTGAGCCCACAAGCCCTTTTTCGGTGCTGGTTCTGCCTCTCAAACCGGAGACTGCGTTTCCCCACCCGTCTTCCTCTCCTGGCAAGCTCCTATGGTTCCCCCCCGCTGCGGTCTCAGCCCTCCTCACGGTCCCACTGCTAACTAAGAGGGGCTGACCTGGAGTCTGTGGAGTCTCCGTGGGCCTGGGAGGCCGTGCCACTGCAGTCTGACAGGTGACCTTCAGGAAGAGTCTATTGCTCTGCAGCTACAGAAAGACCTCAGCCTCAAATGTCACCATCTGCAGAGACCAGCGGATGAGGGCCAAAGAGAGAACCTCAGGCCTTCGTTGGATATACCCCCGACGGGATGTGGAGGTGTGGAACCCTTGGGAACCTGGCTTTGGGGGAGTGGGCGGGGTGCGTGGGTTTGGGTGACCGGCACAGGGGAGTGTGAGTCTCAGCACGGCCAACTCTTCTTGTCTGGGTGTCACAGAGAATAATAGCAGGGGACCTCTGAGGCACTGCCCCTCACCCTCCAAGGGGCAGAGGTGCCTGCTGCCCGGTCAGGGAGCGGCGACACACCCAGCTGAGGGAAGGCCACTTTGGTGTGGCTTGCCGTGCCTCTGTGGGACTTTTGCTGGGTGGGTTAGCGGTCTTGGGTGGTGGGCACACACCAGCTGGGATCAGAAACGTTTGTAAGGAGTCCAACCTGGACACCTGTGCCCTCTGCCCCTCCCTCTGGACTCCAGTGCCTCTCCAGGAAGTCCACAGAACCTTGACCTCTTTCAGGAAGCAGCCGCCTCTGCCAAAGGAATCGGGGTAGGTGGGCGAAGGAGGGGAGCCAAGGCTGGGTATCCATGGGCCTTGTGGAGCCCTGGATGTCCTCTCTCCTGAGAAGCCTGATGGTCCTTCTCCATCGCTCCCCAGTAAGCCTCACTGCGACAGAAAGTCATTGTGGGCAGGAGGGCGGAGGGGCATATCAGCCCCCAGGGGAGGCGAGGCTCTTAGGTGGGGAAAATACAAGCCTGGAACATGCAACTGTGCCCAAAAGTAAAGGAATGTACAGTGACTGATTCGGTGGCATGTCAAGCACACAAGAGCCAATTCGAAAGTGTTCCCACTGCCAAATCAAGGTAATGATAATAACGGAATATAATCCACTGAGTAAAATAGGTACAGGGCCTAACAGCAATGACACACCAGATTTTGGTCTCTTAAGTATCATTCTCCAACAAAAGGAACCAGGACCAATAAAAGGAACCAGGGTGGGCTTCCCTGGTGGCGCAGTGGTTAAGAATCCGCCTGCCAATGCAGGGGACACGGGTTCGAGCCCTGGCCTGGGCAGATCCCACATGCCGCAGAGCAACTAAGCCCGTGCGCCACAACTACTGAAGCCCGCGCGCCGTGCTCCGCCATAAGAGAAGCCACTGCAATGAGAAGCCCGCGCGCCGCAATGAAGACCCAACGCAGCCAAAAATAAAATTTATTAAAAAAAAAAAAAAAAGGAACCAGGGTTCCTCGGAGACCCACTTAACCACTTCTTTGGGTTTTCATCTACATATATGTAAAAATCTGCATGTTTTCCTCCTGTTTAAAAAGAAAAGAAAAAAAAATTTTTTTTAATTAATCGCTGTGCACGAGCTTTCTCTAGTTGCGGCGACCGGGGGCTAGTCTTCGTTGCGGTGTGCGGGGCTTCTCATTGCGGTGGCTTCTCTTGTTGCAGAGCACGGGCTCTAGGCGCGCGGGCTCAGTTGTTGTGGCTCGTGGGCTCTAGAGCGCAGGCTCAGTAGTCGCGACGCACGGGCGTAGTTGCTCCGCGGCACGTGGGGATCTGCCCCGGCCAGGGCTCGAACCCGTGTCCCCCGCATTGGCAGGCGGGTTCTTAATCACTGCACCCCCAGGGAGGTGCCCCCCTCCTGTTTTACATCCATTAATACTCAGGCCCTGCCAGAGACCCTCAAAGGGTAAAAAGTGAAGTTTTTGCCTCCCCTACAGCTTCAGTCAGCAGAAGCCGTAGATGAAGAGAAGGGGGCAGGTATGTGCGAAAAACAAGGTGCTTTACACTTGACTTGCATTTTTCTGCTATCTGTAAAAATGATCACATTCTCCTAACGTAATAAGGAACTGAAAGAGGCTAGGTTGGAGGCTGATGGCGTGGCCTGGTGCGCCCTCTCCCAGGGCTCAGGGACTCTGGCCTCTGTTTGGGTTTTTGGTTCTGTCCGTAGTAGCTCTCACCCTAGGACTCAAGCAAATGGTGCTCAGAGACATTGCTGATGAAGCTGAACAGGGAGTGTTCGGTGGTTTTTCTGTATGAAGGCCACGGTATTTTTCATCTTTCCTGGACTCTGAACCTTCTGGAGAACAGTTTCCATTCTGTTTTTTGTTTTGAAGCCTGTGATCAACAAGTTACATATATAGATATGTAGGCGTGTGTGTTTATGTAGATGCAAGTATGTACACATATAAATATATACATACACACATGTATATCTAGGAGTTTTTTCGCGAAGCCCCGCCGGCTTGGGGAATCTCAGTTTCTGCACCAGGGATTGAACCCAGGGGCCGTGGGTGAAAAGCACGGGGTCCTAACCACGGACAAGCAGGGAATTGCCTCCGTACTTCATTTTTTAAAATTTTACTTAATAAACTAAGTGTTTGTATAATAATACTGCGCCAGTTCGAGGTGGCTTGTTTTTCGTTATACGTTATCCACAGAATGCCGAATAAAAAGTTCAATGTCCTCTATAGGTAACTTTCGTTACTTTATATACAGCATTCCATATTCAATGAACCCCGTACTCCTGACTTACCCTTGCCCTTGCCCTTGCCCTACCTTTCTCCAGAGCTTTGTTTCCTGTGTCTGTGGCTCTACTGCTATTACCGTAAGTCAACTTACACTGTTTTCGGGATTCTATACGTACCCCGCTATATATAGTGTTTGTTGTCAGCTGATCTTGTTAGTATTGATACCCCCCGGTTTCACTCACGCTAGCGCAAAAAACGGCAGCATTTTTGCAGACACTGCTTCCGAAGCGTTGACCTCTGCATTTCCCGCAGCTCGGCAATGCGGACGTTGTTGGTAAGCTGCTACACAGAACATAAAACCGAGGAACGACTTGACCACAGAAGAACAAAACACGGTTGTGAGAGAAATAAAACAAGGCTCGTTAGAAGTTCAGTGCACACGACAAACATGCTAGGAACTCCCCAACGCAGCAGAACACCAAATGAGCGATTAGCTGCGAACAGCAACACCCGGTGAACACACAAAAGGAAACCTCAACGAACCGTAACGCACACACAGACACACGTGATGATAAGACACAGCTCCAGAAGTCCGCTACAGAAATTGTTTTCTACTTTTTCACCAAATCAAACACCAGGGGAAAGCGCGAACGCAGTCCCCCACTACCACAAATTATGCAGTCGAGTTTCCCACATTTGGGGAAATCGCAGGGGTCAGCACATCCGGAGTGCAATGGATAAGCCTCGCCCTGGGAAAACCACCTTCGTGATCATGGTATCTCCCCTGCCAGGTAAGTATGAGTCACCGCTCTCCCCCTCGTCCCTCACCCTCGCGATCGCCCACCTCTTCACGCACGCTCACTTCCCTCACGCCCTCTCCGTGCCCTCCGCCCCTGCATGCCCCTCGCTCCGGCTTCGCCCACCCCGGGAACAACCTCGCGAGTCCTCGGCTGTCCACACGCAGGACGCGGAAGCCCAGCCGGTGTGGGACCAGCAGCCTCTGCGCGCCTCCCTATCTGCATACGCCACGTCCCTCTCCGGAAGTCCCGCGCCTCTAATCTTTCCCCAAGCCCGCTGAGGAGAGCAGGGAGAAGGCAGGAGGGATCTGCTCAGAGTCTTCGACTTAAAATGAACATTAGGTTCTTGTTTAAAGTTAGATTGAGGGGTTTCACTTTTCGCACCGTCTATGTCTAACCTTTTCCCCATTGGGAAATCGCTATGTTTGGGGGCAGTTAGCCCTCGGGCGGCTTTCTAGTCTGTTACTTTCTCTTTGCCTTGTGTGGCCTCGAGGAGCTTAGGGCAGGTTTCCTAGACCTCCAGGTTTCTCTAGATAGGACGCATTGACGATGTTAAGTGAAAAAAATAAAGTGCCCGCATATATGTAGTATGCTACCCTTTGTCTATGAGAAAAGTGAAAAAAAGAAAATTATACGCCGTCTGTCAAAAAGAAACCCAGGAGTGTTAAACCAGAACTGATGAAATTGCCTGTATGGGTGAGTGCAAGGAGAGAGTGACAGTTTTCTGAGCGTACCTTTCTATGTAATTATTTGGGGAACTCTGTTAACATTTTGGATATGTTTTCAAAACACAGGGGGAGGGACTTCCCTCGGGGTCCAACGGGAAACGCACTTCCAATGCAGGGGGCCGGGGTTCGGTCCCTGGTCACGGAACTACACCCTGCATGCGTGCCGCAACTAAGGGTTCACATGCCGCAACTAAAGATCCCACAGGCCACAACTAAAGATCCCACGTGCCGCAACTAAGACCCAGCACAGCCAAAAATCAAGGAAGGAAGGGGGAAGGAAAGAAAGAAAAACTGCTGCTTAAAAAAAAAAACAAAAAAAATACAGTGGGAGGACTTCCCTGGTGGCGCGATGGTTAAGAATCCTCCCGCCAGGGCCTCCCTGGTGGCGCAAGTGGTTGAGAGTCCGCCTGCCGATGCAGGGGATACGGGTTCGTGCCCCGGTCTGGGAGGATCCCATATGCCGCGGAGCGGCTGGGCCCGTGAGCCATGGCCGCTGAGCCTGCGCGTCCGGAGCCTGCGCGTCCGGAGCCTGTGCTCCGCAATGGGGGAGGCCACAACAGTGAGAGGCCCGCATACCGCAAAAAAAAAAAAAAAAAAAAAAAAAAAAGAATCCTCCCGCCAATGCAGGGGACACGGGTTCGTGCCCCAGTCCGGGAGGATCCCACATGCCGCGGAGCGGCTGGGCCTGTGAGCCATGGCCGCTGGGCCTGCGCGTCCGCAGCGGGAGAGGCCACAACAGTGAGAGGCCCGCGTACCGGGAGGGGGTGGGGGTGGAAAGCACACTTGAATGTAATTATGAGGAAATACAGGACAACCTAAAAACCAAGGATACTCTACAAAATAACTGGCCTGTAATTTTTTTAAATGCCTGCATAATGAAATAAAACGATGGGCCTGGGGATTATTTCAGATTAAAATGGGTTAAAGAGACAGGATACAGAATGCAACATGTGATTTTGAATTTTCCTTTGCTATAAAGGACATTCCTGAGACAATTGATAGAAATGGAATAATGTTTATAGAGTAAATAATAATATTGCATCCATGTTAATTTCTTGATTTTTATAATTATCCTGGGGTTAGATAAGAAGATGCTCTATCTTTAGGAAACACACACTAAGAAAGGAAACTTCCTGAGACAACCAGTAATCAAAAAAGGGTGCTTGGGACTTCCCTGGCGGTCCAGTGGTGTGGTTAAGCCTCCCCGCTTCCACTGCAGCTGGGCGTGGGTTCCATCCCTGGTTGGGGAACTTAAGATCCCGCAGGCCCCACGGCGCAGCCAAAAAAGAAAAAAAAGGGTGCTACAATACGTTTCCTCTGATCTTTTCGCAGTTAGGACCTCAGGAAACCTTCCCTGACCCTATAGTCTCCAGTCCTGTGTCTAGCCTCGCTTTGCTCCGTAGCACCGACCACAGTAGTATAATGCAGCACAAGGTCCACTGGAAGTCGACACACGATAGTTGAATCGTTTTGTTCACGTCTGGGGAGGATCCACTTGATCTCGAGAAAGAATCTTCACGTATGGAAGAGGAAAAGACAAACCCGGGCGGCTGAAAGAGGCAGCCTAGTCCCTCAGGACGAGAACGTGACATTTCCGTGCACTCGATTTTCGGAAACCGTTCAACACCCGTTCCCGGCCCAAACATCTACCCCTTGCAGGAACGCTTTGCCCCGATAGTCTCTGTTCGTTTTTCTTTGCTGTTGCAAGATTCGATTACTACATAATCTGAACGAAAGATCATGGATGAGGACTAAAACAACTTCATGTTAAAACTGATGACGAAACTCTGATCTTACTATTTAACATTTGATTGACATTGTGTTCCGTGTCACTTTCACTGAAAGGAAGGCGAGACCACACTCGAGCTCCGACCTGCTCCTGAACTGCAGGGCGCCGGGCGCCGCGAGCTCCTGTCTTCCCGGGTCCCCCCTCCAGGTCCCGACTCGTCGCCGCTCGCCCACGCCCTCCCTCCGGAGACACCGGCGCATCTCGGTCGGGAATTAGTAGGTCCGTATCTCCCGCGGGAAAGAACGGGACGCCGAAAAGGTCCCGGCAGGGGCGTGGCGTGTGTAGATGAGGAGGCGCACAGAGGCTGCTGGTCCCACTCCGCCTGGGTCCTATCTAGAGAAACCTGGAGGTCAAGGAAACCTGCCCTAAGCTCCCCGAGGCCACACAAGCCAAAGAGAAAGTAACAGACTAGAAAGCCGCCCGAGGGCTAACTGCCCCCAAACATAGAGATTAACCAATGGGGAAAAGGTTAGACATAGACGGTGCGAAAAGTGAAACCCCTCAATCTAACTTTAAACAAGAACCTAATGTTCATTCTAAGTCGAAGACTCTGAGCAGATCCCTCCTGCGTTCTCCCTGCTCTCCTCAGCCTGCGCGGGACTTCCGGAGAGGGGCGTGGCGTATGCAGATAGGGAGGCGCGCAGAGGCTGCTGGTCCCACACCGGCTGGGCTTCCGCGTCCTGCGTGTGGACAGCCGAGGACTCGCGAGGTTGTTCCCGGGGTGGGCGAAGCCGGAGCGAGGGGCATGCAGGGGCGGAGGGCACGGAGAGGGCGTGAGGGAAGTGAGCGTGCGTGAAGAGGTGGGCGATCGCGAGGGTGAGGGACGAGGGGGAGAGCGGTGACTCATACTTACCTGGCAGGGGAGATACCATGATCACGAAGGTGGTTTTCCCAGGGCGAGGCTTATCCATTGCACTCCGGATGTGCTGACCCCTGCGATTTCCCCAAATGTGGGAAACTCGACTGCATAATTTGTGGTAGTGGGGGACTGCGTTCGCGCTTTCCCCTGATCTTTGTGGTTGTTTAATGGTAGACTCTCCGGTTTCTGTGAGCGAGCAATCCGTTATTTCGGCTCGCTTCTGTCCTACTTGGGGTGTTTAGTGTAGTGTTCGCGTGTGGCTGTTGGTTCAGTGAGAGGTGTTTCTGTGACAGTCCTGTCATGCTGCTCGGCGTACGCCTGTGGAAAGACTGCTGCAGTGTGATGGGGTGATTTCTGGTTTGGTTACTGTTATTTCAACCACTGAATGGTTTTCTGTCGTCGATGCGTTTTCTGTTTACTGCGGTTTCTCGCCAGTAGTTTCTCATTGTAGTGGTTTCTCTTGTTGCGGAGCAGGGGCGCTAGAGCGCCCGGGGGGCTCAGCAGTTGTGGCTCGCGGGCTCCAGAGCGCAGGATCAGTAGTTGCGGCGCACGGGCTTAGTTGCTCCGTGGCACGTGGGGTCTTCCCCGCCCAGGGCTCGAACCGGGGCTCCGCTTTTTCTATAATGTCACCGGGAATGTGCAAGCCGAGGGTTGGTGAGCTGATCCTGATACTCTTCTATCCAGCAGCAGCGAAACACAGAATTTCACTTATTTTTGAATTTTTTATAAATTCATTTTATTTTTGGCTGCGTCGGGTCTTCGTTGCTGCACCCGGGCTTTCTCTAGTTGCGGCGAGCGGGGGCTTCTCATTGCGATGGCTTCTCTTGTGGGGCAGCACTGGCTCTAGGCGCGCGGGCTCCGTAGTGGTGGCCCTCGGGCTTGGTTGCTCCGCAGCAGGTGCGCTCTTCCCGGTCCAGTCCTCGAACCCGTGTCCCCTGCATTGGCTGGCGGATTCTAAACCACTGCGCCAGCAGGGAAGACCCTCACTTCTTATTTTTACAGTAGTGAATAGCTCTGCGCTTCTCAGCAGTTTTCCTTTCAACAACCACCCCCCCCCCCCCCACCGGAAGAGAAACATCATTTTGACCTGAACTTCCATAGTTTTACTACGGAACATTAAGAATATTGTAAACACTTTCTCCCCCAGTTGGAGCCTCACTGACCTACAGATAGGCTTGACACCCTTCTTGTGTGTGTGTGTGTGTGTGTGTGTGTGTGTGTGTGTGTGTGCGGTACACGGGCCTCTCACTGCCGTGGCCTCTCCCGTTGCGGAGCACAGGCTCCAGACTCGCAGGCCCAGCCGCTCCGCGGCATGTGGGATCCTCCCGGACCGGGGCACGAACCCGTGTCCCCTGCATCGGCAGGCGGACTCCCAACCACTGCGCCACCAGGGAAGCCCCGACACACTTTCTTTTTTCTCACAAATTTCCTCTCCTGCCATCCTCCACTCTCACCGCATAAACTCCTAATCCCTCAGTCCCTTGCTTCCCACCGCAGCCAACGTTGACTCCCCAGGCCCTTCCCACAGCCTGGGTTGCGGAGCATAAAGCATCATCCGAGGGAAACCCCAGACTGCCCATCGCTGGCTTGTCTCTGCCACTAGGCGTCTTCCCGTCGCACCTTTGCGGCCCTCAGGCAGGAGATGGTTAAGCAGTTTTACGAATGCCACAACTCACCAGGGCTGGCTATTTTTATCAGGGACTAGCAGTGAGCTATGGAATAAACCTTTCAATTGTTCTGGATGTACAAAGGAAATCTCTCCCGTATGACCTCGACGGAGTAACATACATTCTTTCCCTTATCTGTACGTTTTGTCAGTGAGAAGACCCTCGGACAGTCATCCACTCATTAATACATGTGTTTAGTAAGCACCCCTCACCTCCCCACACTCACGTGCAGCACACAATTGCTGCTTCCTGTCTACGCCCACCCCGTCAGTGAACCAAAGGGCCAAGGGATGTACTTTCCACTGTACTTCTTTCCCAGAGAAAGGCCACCTCCGTAGAAACACATTAGCTGACGGATGTGTGAAAAATTGTGTAGCTTTTTGCTCTGAACTTGCTATTTTTTTTAGCATTTACACAGCATCTTCACATTTCCAAAGCACTGTACCAACATTTATTAATCCTCACAACACCCCTGTGAGGTAAGTCAATATGTCTTTTATGGTAGAGAAATAGGCAGACAGGTCGAGTGAACCTTGTCATTTCCATTGAGAAATCACTATGTTTGGGGATAGTTAGCCCTCAGGCGGGTTTCTAGTTTGTCACTTTGTCTTCGGCTTGTGTGGCCTTGAGGAACCTAGGGCAGGTTTCCTTGACCTCCAGGTTTCTGTAGATGTACGCCATGTCCTCTGTGGTGGATGTGGGACATTCTAATTCCCAGCGGAGACACGTCGCCGTCGGTGGTCCGGGTGACGTGGGTGAGCGGCGAAGAGTCGGGACCTGGAGGGGCGATGGGGACGGCTGGAGTTTGGGGCGCCTGGTGCCAGGCATTTGAGGGTGTGAGTCGGGGCTCGGGTCTGGTCTCACCTTCTGGTTTTGGTTTCGCAGCCCGACTGAACTCATCCCCACTGGGCATGGTTATTATGAGGACCTTTCCCTCCTCCCCACCCCCATTAAGCAGTTACATAGTAAGATTTCCCCAATCAACTTAAAAGCAATCGTTTTGTTCGTGGCGTCCTCTTGAGTTAGCGTCTCATCAACTACTTCGATACATGAACTGCTTCAAAACACACAACAACTAAACCTGGTGAAAACTAAAGGAAAAAAAAGTCAAGATTTTAACACTGAATTAAACAGGGCAAAGTATTACTACAAACTTCTTCCACTTTGTAAATTGTGCAGTGCTGGAGTTTAGTATATAATACCAGCAAACACAAAAGTTTTTTGTTTTATTTTGGCCGTGCGGCGTGGCTTATGGTATCTCAGTTCCCCGACCAGGGACTGAACGCTGGGTCAGGCAGTGAAAGCCTGACTCCACTAGGCCACCAGGGAACTCCCCCACAAAGTATTTTAAAACACTTGAAACATTTAAAACACTTAAAATTTGTTAAAAATAGTCGATTATGTTTAATAGTCAATTCACGAGTTCTGAAATAGTCCATTTAATCCATTGAACTCTCATTTTGTTTTTAGACAGTGAGACAACCACACTTTTGTTTATTTTTTTGTGCCGTGCCAGGCATCTTGCAGGATCTTAGCTCCCTGACCAGAGATTGAACCTGGGCCCCCTGCAGTGGAAGCACGGAGTCCTGACAACCGGACCACCAGGGAATTCCAAACACAATTTTTTTTTTTTTTTCGCCGTACGCGGGCCTCTCACTGTTGGAGCCTCTCCCGTTGCGGAGCACAGGCTCCGGATGCACAGGCTCAGCGGCCATGGCTCACGGGCCCAGCCGCTCCGCGGCATGTGGGAACTTCCTGGACCAGGGCACGAACCCGTGTCCCCTGCATCGCAGGTGGACTCTCAACCACTGCGCCACCAGGGAAGCCCCCAAACACAATTTTTAAGACTAAACTGAGACCTTTTATATCCCAGCTATTCTGCCCATTGAGAAGTGTATCTACCCCTCTCCTGGAATCTGGACTTAGTGACTAGGCTGACCAACAGCATGAGGCCAAAGTAATGTTCGGGGGATTCTGAGGTTAGGTCAGCAGAAGGCTTGCAGCTTCCTTCTGGGCCTCTGAGAACCCTGTGTGGGAGACTTGAGCTGTGAGTGAGAAGGCTGACAACTCTGGGGCTGCCATGTTGTGAGGAAGCTGCTGGTTTACAAACTGACTCTCCTCCCTCACTAGGGAGAGAGTAAAGAAAGAGGCAGGCCACTCTAAATTGGTAGATGGCAAGGGAACTTTAAGAGGCAAGGGAACTTACTAGGATTGTCTTGGGCGCTGAAAGATTAGAAGATCTCTATCCCTGCCAGCCAATTCTTTTTTTTTTTTTTTTTTTTTTTCTTTTTGCGGTATGCGGGCCTCTCACTGTTGTGGCCTCTCCCGTTGCGGAGCACAGGCTCCGGATGCGCAGGCCCAGCGGCCATGGCTCCCGGGCCCAGCCGCTCCGCGGCATATGGGATCCCCCCAGACCGGGGCACGAACCCGTATCCCCTGCATCGGCAGGCGGACTCTCAACCACTGCACCACCAGGGAGGCCCCTCTTTTTTTTTTTAAAGGTCTCTTTTTTAAAAAAAATTTATTTTGGTTGTGCTGGGTCTTAGTTGCGGTAGGTGGGCTCCTTAGTTGCGGCTCACTGGCTCCTTAGTTGCGGCATGCATGTGGGATCAAGTTCCCTGACCACGGATCAAACCTGGGCCCCCTGCATTGGGAGCACAGAGTCTTATGCACTGTGCCACCAGGGAAGTCCCCCAGCCAATTCTTAAAAGTTTATACAGAAGCCTTAACTGGGTTGTCAGGTATACTGTCCAGATGGTCTCAACAACACCCTACTCCCTCAAGGCTTCATCATTCGGACAGCTCCCACTGTCTGAACAGGGGAGGAACAGGAGGGGAACAGGAGGCAGAGTGTACATTGCAAGGATAGGGGAGCAGGTGAGGAAACTTGATTGCCTGAGTCCAGCTCAAAGATCAACCAGTGGTCACAGCCCACCAATCATCTCCTTCAACAGAAGCCCAAGGCTTTGTGGAGAATGATGCATGGAAAAGAGACATGCTCAGGTTTTAGTCCCAAACCGAGACCCTAGACATTGGGGATCAGGGTAATGCCTTTCAAAATTGCAGATTTGGATAAAAATAGATGAGTGTTTTTGTTTTAAAGCTCTTAAGTTTTGGGGTGATGTTTTTGTGCAGCAATAGAGAAATGGAAGAGGGAGACAGAAGTAAGCAAACAAATAAGTAACATGAAGTTGAAGGGGGAAAAGTGGATTTAGGGTTAGAGAAGATGGGATGGAGAGAAGAGGGTGGGGTTGAGGGCTTACAGTTTTTGACAAGGGGCTCAGGGAAAGCCTCTCTGTTTCAGTTTGCTACATACTCGTGCTTTTCTTTGCTTGCTCATCATTAGCATATGTAACCCCCAAACAGCCACCAAAAATGGCAGGCTCAGCCCCTGAGTTTACTTGTTCTGTTACCAGTTGTAGGATTACAGCCAACTCCTTAGAATCTCTAATTCTTTTTTTAAAAAATAAATTCATTTATTTATTTGTTTATATTTTTGGCTGCATTGGGTCTTTGTTGCTGCACGGGCTTTCTCTAGTTGCAGCGAGCGGGTGCTACTCTTCATTGCAGTGCGCGGGCTTCTCATTGTGGTGACTTATCTTTTTGCTGAGCACGGGCTCTAAGCGCGTGGGGGCTTCAGTATTTGTGACATGTAGGCTCAGTAGTTGTAGCTCGCAGACTCTAGAGTTCAGGCTAAATAGCTGTGGTCCACAGGCTAAGTTCTCCGCGGCATGTGGGATCCTCCCGGACCAGGGCTCGAACCTGTGTCCCCTGCATTGGCAGGCGGATTCTTAACCTCTGCACCACCAGGGAAGTCCCAGAATTTCTAATTCTTAATTTTAAGTTTATGGGAGTAAATAAGTAATGACTCAACTTTTGTGGATCAGAATGAATATGGATATAAAGGCACATCCTTGAGGAGGGCCACAATTCTCAGAAAAGGAAAAATGGGTTCCCCAACAGGTGTCTCCTTCACATCACTGTGACTCATGGGAGAGTATTGTACCTCGAAAAAGAGTTTGGTGGAACAATAGTTGAAAATCAGGGAAGGGAGTTCTCTGGCGGTCCAGTGGTTAGGACTCTGCGCTTTCACTGCTATGGGCCTGGGTTCGATCCCTGGTCAGGGAACTAAGATTCCACAAGCCAAAGGGCATGGCGAAAACAATATATATATATATATATATATACACGCATACATATATATACAAAACTTACTGATCTCCACGCCACCTCCCCCGCCACCTCCCCCGCCCCCCGCCACCTCCCCCTCCTCCTCCCCGCCATCTCCCCCTCCGCCACCTCCTCCCCGCCCCTTCTCGCGGCCCCGCCCCCGCTTCCTCCTCCAGCCCCTCGCTAGGAAGATCTGCGCAGGCGCGCAGTGAGGGCGCGGACGTGCGGGCGGAAGTGGTGCTGGAGCGCTTTAGGAAAGGGACTTGCGGAGAAAGGAGGTACACTGCCGACGCCTGTGGACGGTATCGGAGGGGGCAGGCCGCCATGAACCGCCTCCAAGATGACTATGACCCCTACGCAGTTGAAGAGCCTAGTGACGAGGAGCCGGCTTTGAGCAGGTAGGCCCCTACCCCGCTCCGGTCCCCGAGGCTTCAGGCCGAGGCCTCCCCCTCTCGCTGCGCTTGCCGGACCCGTGCGGATCCTCTGTCCAGCGGTTCGGGCCCCTGTCGCGCCCCGCTGTCGTCTGTGGGACACCGAGGGGGGTCTGGTGAGGTCGCGTAGCCACGGGGGAGGCGGGACCGACACTGGCGCGGGGAAGGGGCACATTCTGGAATTAGGCGTAAAATTCAAAAGCCGTGAAATCGAATCCTGCTTCTGCAGCTACTAGCACTGTGACCGAAGGCAAGTCCTTTATCGTCGGTTTCTCATCTATAAAAAGGAAGTATAATAAGTATATCACGAGTATGTTGTGAGGCACACGGGACTTACTGTGAAGTGACCATCAAGAAGACTAAACTGCAATAAACAGAAATAAGGGGGTATTAAACTTTTTTTTTCTTTTGCGCACCTATTGTATGCTTGCTATGGGCTACAAAGGTCAGTCATAAGATTTTTGTCTTTTGACAGGTTTAACGGTAAAGTAGGGGACATAAGATATATATATCTCGGAAGATATATGTTTCGGAAGTAAACGTGTATCTCAGAAGACCACTGTAGAAGAAGATGACCTGGGATAGTCACAGATGAAGTTCTATGGGAATTTCCAGAAGGGAGGGATTAATCCTATCTGGAGGAAAATTGCAGTTATGTTGACAAGAGATTTACAGGAAAATTTAGCCATTTTTTAAGCTGTCAGCAGATCCTGTTCATAAACTTTAAAACATTCTGTACAACTAAGCTTTCAGTGGAACTGTCCTTTCAGTCACAGTGTTTCCTTATATTATCCTGAGGAGGGATTATAGGCATGGGAGATCACACTGCTCTCAAGGTTTCTGTTGTGGCGAGTGAGGATGGATTCCAAGATTCCCTTATGAAGAATTTCAATTAATGGGTCCAGTTTGTGAAAGTAGGCCTCAAATAGTAATTCAGTTTGATTGGATTCAGTGTTTCCTGAACTTGAGCCATTCTGCCATTACTATCCCCGTATTCACCCCTCTTATTATTTATTTAATCTTTTTCTTTAAGTTAATTTACATTTTTGTAGTTAAATGTCTTTTTTTTGGCCTCGCGGTTTGCAGGATCTTAGTTCCCCGACCAGGGATCGAACCTGGGCCCCCAGCAGTGGAAGCACGGAGTCCTAACTACTGGACCACCAGGGAATTCCCATGTAGTTAAATGTCTTTAAAGAGGCTTTATATTCCTGTGACAGTTGCCACTGGTAAGGTAACGGTAAAAATAAATACTTTGAAAACAAAACAGTGTTAATTAGGCAGTATTGCCCGCTCAAGGCTCTGAATCGAATGCTCATTTTAAAAAGGGAGATTGTGTTAGGTATTTAAGAGGTGGCTCTCAGGATTTGATTTTACCATACCTAGAAGCGAATCTTTTATAGCGTAGTACTGTTGTATGGAAGCTGGCAGAACACATGAGTCTTCCGAGTTGGAGACCTGACAGCAGAGCATACAGCATAAGCATCATGTTTGTGTTGGTTGCTCTTCCCAACTCCTGTAGGGGTTACATGGAGAGGCCCAGATGGGTGCTACACATTCATTGGGTTGGTACCATGGCTGAGGACCACTTGAGCTTGGAGAATCCACCTCTTTTACAGCAGGCAGTAAATATGCCACTAGATGCCAGTACCCCTCCTCCCACCTCCCAGTTGTGATAATCAAAAATATCTCTAGCTATGCCAAATGTTCCCTGGGGGGCAAAATTGCCCCCCAGTTGAAGAGTACTGGGGTAGTTCAAGGGTAATAGTGAGAGGTAAGGCTGAAAAGATAGGTTGAAACCAGATTGTGGAAGGTTCTTTTGAATGCTGTACTTAGAGTTTTAGTCATGGATGATTTTCTTTTGGATTTGGGTAGTGATGTGATGAGAGTTCTTTAGGAATAACATTCTGGCAGCAGAGTTAAGGGTGGAATGAAGCAGAAGAGTTTTGAGACCTGGAGATCCTTAGGCCACGGTGGTACAGGCAGAGTTAAGAGCACCTGAGCGAATATAGTGGTAATGGAGAAAGGGAGCATGCTGGTCAGGATGAGGAATGTCAGATGGGGAATTTTGGAAGTAGAATCTGGATAAGTCCTCTATCGATAATTAGCAAAATTGATTGGTGTGAATTGTATTTTTCTCATTTACCTTCTGCTTGAGGCTCACAAACATTGTTGTAGAAGAGAAAAATAGAGAAGCAAAACCCAGGAATAGTCTGTAACCGTTCATCAGATCATGAATAATTGAACATTATGTGTGTACTATTGATTATAGTAGAAAAGTCTTAGGCATTTCATCTTGATAACATTTCATTCCTTCTGATATCTCGTTCAATTCTGTCATACTGCTATTGATGGGGAAACCCAGGCACAAAAGGCCAAGGAAATTGGCAGAAATTGCTCAGGAGAATTTGGAATAGAATTTAGCCCTCTCTCTCTTTTTAGTTCTCTGTAGCACTATGCCTTTTAAACTGTAATATTTACTTACTGTCTGTTACATTTTGTGTGGATGTATTAGCTATCTATTTGTTACATATATTAAGTTTTATTTTAAGTATCCAGAGTTTAAAACAAACTCCCAGTTCTGTGAGGTAAATTTTTCATTGCTGATGGAATTATGAATTGGTGCAGTACTCTTGGAAAGTAATGTGATAATTCTAGAAGTCAGAAAGATGTTTGCATCTAATTTTAGACATTTAACCTAATGAAATCAACAGAAACAATTATATATACAGAGATATTCATTGTAGTGTTTAATAGCGAAGAGGAATAACTGTACAGCATCTGCTAGAGGAAATGTTATGCAAACATTAAAAAATATATTTGGAAATATGCAGAAATGGTTGAACTATCAAGTGAGAAGAGCTGTATGTAATAGCTGAATCAAATGCAACCTTGTAAGACTTAAATTTGTTGGGCAGTGAGATGATAGGCATTTGAAGTTATCTTAATTCTTTAATATTTATATTCTTTATGATTTAAATGTGTTCTAGTTCTGAAGATGAGGTGGATGTGCTTTTACATGGAACTCCCGAGCAAAAACGAAAACTTATCAGAGAATGTCTTACTGGAGAATGTGAATCCTCTAGTGAAGATGAATTTGAAAAAGAAATGGAAGCTGAATTAAATTCCACCATAAAAACAATGGAGGACAAGTTATCCCCTCTAGAAACAGGTAAACTTTTAGTTAGATTTTCATATAGATATTTTTCTAAGTTCCATAATGGCAGGGACCCTTATTTGTGCTCTGTTATGCCCCCAGCACTTTCAGTAGGTGCTCAATAAATACTTATTGAATGAATGGATAAATGTGCTTGGCAACCTGAGCGTAGTTTTCTTTCATTGCTAGTGAAGAAGTTTCCTGTGTTGCTGGAAAGAGACTGTTTAGCATTGTTTACTTGTATGATTTCCTTTTGTGATTTTTACCTCAGGATAAAAGAAAAAAAGACACACTAGCTTATAGAAGTATATTTAAGGTTATATAGCATTGATATATATATACAAGGTTATATAGCATTGATTGAATGATGTGTCACCACAAATTCCTGTCTCATTTTAGTAAGTAATGAAACATACTTCATTTTGATACTTGGTTTCTATGTAAAATATATCTGACTCGAAAACTTGTTTGTGAAGTTAGGACTCCTCAGAAAACATGGAAATTGGTTTCCATGTTGTTATGCTATATATTAACTGTTAAGAATTGAAAGCATATGTAATAATGATAAAAGCAAAAGCAGATACTAATTAAGAGGAAGAATTAGGGATGCAGGCATATGATGGCATAAGTATAGGTGATGTCATGGCACTAGGCACAGCTGAGGAGAGGAGGAATGTGTCCTTGACTCATTCTGCCTGACTCTTTGTAGAGCTCTTATCCTCTTTCTTCGAAAGTTCCTTAAAACAAGATGTTTATTCCCTGTTCTCCACAGTATACTGCATGGATGAAAGGTAGAGATATATATGCCAGCAATGTGAAAATATGGCTATTTTATTTAATTAGATGTGCTTTTATCATTATTTATATATGCTTTCAGTCTCTTTGTGGAAAGGGAGAGAGAATAATTTTCTCATGATTTGGAACAGTTATTCAAGGAGGGGAAGTTCTCTGTAATTGCATAGGGCACAGAAATCCAGTAAGTCATTGACGTGAAAGTATTTGTCCATCCAAATGAAATTGGGAGTGAGTTGATATCACTTTGAAGTGATGGAAGAATATATGGAGTTTTTTTCCTTGCCAATCCAGTATGGTTCCGTTTTTAAACTTCCCTTATGGTTTGACTAGGGTCTTCCTCAGGAAATGGGAAAGTTGGAACAGCTCCGACAAAGTACTATGACGATATATATTTTGATTCTGATTCTGAGGATGAAGACAAAGCAGGTAAGTAACATGTTTACCAGGTTTAGCAGTTATATTTTATGAAGGAAGGTTTACCTAGCAATTATTTGATATTAAGTTTTCCCTTTAAATTTCATCTTTTAAGAAACTGCAGGTAGTTGATGTGAAAACAAAAGCAGGATTGCGCATAAGAACAGATGGGAACGCACCTGAGGACAGGGACTGAGGGTGGTGCTGCAGAGGCATGTCGGGGGAGAGGAAGAGTGTGTCCTGACTCAGTACCTCTTTCCTCAGGGCTCTTGGCCCCCTCTTCCTTCAGGTTGTTTAGCACAGCAACATTTGCTTTCACAACTGAAGATAGTTTCTAGATTTTACTCTCTTGCAGAATTTTCCCTAACTTGTTGCTTTTTTTTAAATCAACCTCTCTGTTCTTTGGAATTGATTTTGTATAAATTTGAGCAAAGTTGAACACAATGACAAGAGCTAAAACTAACTTAATTATATCAGTAATTATGATGGAATACACAAATAAGAAATTTATATGGTAAACAATTTTATATTTTTATATGATGTTACATTAACATTGACCTGCCCAAGTAGGTCTAGTGTATGTGGATGACCATAGTTTTTTTTTTCATTCATTTTTCTGATTTCAATAGCATTTTATGTATGAGAACTTATGGAGAATTTAAGACATCAAAAATAGTTTCTAGGTACTCCCCTGGTGGTCCAGTGGTTGGCACTCTGCACTTCCACTGCCAGGGCCCAGGTTTGATCCCTGGTCAGGGAACTAAGATCCCACAAGCCATGCAGCATGGCCAAAAAAAAAAAGTTTCTATTCTTGACTTACTTTGAGTGGCCTTTTTGAGACTCTGATGTCTCATTATTTGAACTCAGTTCTGAACTTTATTTGGAGGAATAGTTTAAAATATTTTTTAGAAAAATATAACTAGAAAAAATATGTACCTTAGGAAACAGGTTTCTTCATTTTGTATAAAAGAGGTGTGGATTTTAGACATGATACTTAGCCATATCATTAACATTTTCAAAACTAGCACAGGTGTCCAAGAAAAAGAAGAAGAAACAACACAGAATTCCAACAAACGATGAATTACTATATGATCCTGAAAAAGATGACAGAGATCAGGCCTGGGTTGATGCACAGAGAAGAGGGTAAGAACTTAAATTTAAAATTTGAATCTTTAGGAAAAATGATTAAAAGATGATTTTCGCTGTATTCACATCTTGAGTGTATGTGTATATGTTTATACAGACATGCATAAAGTTTGCAAAAAAACTGCTGAATAGTTTATTTTAAAAATGAAAAGCAAATTTCAGTCAGACCATTGGTTTTTTTATTTATTTAAAAAAATATTTATTGGGCCTCCCTGGTGGCGCAGTGGTTAAGAGTCCGCCTGCCGATGCAGGGGATACGGGTTCGTGCCCCGGTCTGGGAGGATCCCATATGCCGCGGAGCGGCTGGGCCCGTGAGCCATGGCCGCTGGGCCTGCGCATCCGGAGCCTGTGCTCCGCAACGGGAGAGGCCACAACAGTGAGAGGCCCGCATACCGCAAAAAGAAAAAAAAAAAAAATAATAATAATAATATTTATTTACTTATAATTGAAATTTAGGTGATTTACAGTGTTGTGCTAATTTCTGCTGTACAGCATAGTGACTCAGTTATACACATACATACATTCTTTAGGCCATTGGTTTTTTAAAAACTGTTGTTGCATTCAGACTGCTATAGCTAGTCAGTCTCTCCCTTTAAGAAACAAAACTGACTTTTTTCAAATAAACAATTTAAAATTACTTGGAGATTAAGAGTTTATATGGGGAATTCCCTGACGGTCCAGTGGTTAGGACTCCGTGCTTCCATTGCAGGTGGCACGGGTTCAATTCCTGGTTGGGGAACTAAGGTCCTGCATGCCGTGGTACTGCCCAAAAAAAAGAGTTTATGTGGATAAACAGTGGATGTTATGTTTTCTACTTGAATGCTTGAATTGTTGTTTTTAACTATTTACAAATTTGATTGTTTTTTAATTAAAAAAATTTTTTATAGATCTTTAGTAGAGTATAATTGCTTTACAATGTTGTGTTAGGTTCTGCTATATAACAAAGTGAATCAGCTATATGTATACACATGTCCCCATATCCCCTCCCTCTTACATCTCCCTCCCACCCTCCCTATCCCACCCCTATAGGTGGACACAAAGCACCGAGCTGATCTCCCTGTGCTATGCAGCAGCTTCCCACTAGCTATTTTACATTTGGTAGTGCATATATGTCAGTGATACTCTCACTTTGCCCCAGCTTCCTCCCGCCATGTCCTCAAGTTCATTCTCTATGTCTACGTCTTTATTCCTGCCCTGCCACTAGGTTCATCAGTACCTTTTTTTAAAAAAAATAATTTATTTATGGCTGCGTTGGTTCTTCGTTGCTGCATGCAGGCTTCCTCTAGTTGCGGCGAGCAGGGGCTACTCTTTGTTGTGGTGCGCAGGCTTCTCATTGCAGTGGCTTCTCTTGTTGCTTGAGCACGGGCTCTAGGTGCATGGGCTTCAGTAGTTGTGGCATGTGGGCTCAGTAATTGTGGCTTGCGGGCTCTAGAGCGCAGGCTCAGTAGTTGTGGTGCATGGGCTTAGCTGCTCTGCGGCATGTGGGATCTTCCCGGACCAGGGCTCGAACCCATGTCCCGTGCATTGGCAGGCAGATTCTTAACCACTGTGCCACCAGGGAAGTCCCCTTTTTTTTTTAGATTCCATATGCGCTAGCATACGGTATACAAGTTTGATTTTTTAAAGTTGAGGTAAAATTCACATGACATAATATTAACCATTTTAAAGAAAACAATTTAGTGGTATTTCGTGTATTCACAATGTTGTGCAACCACTACCTATATTTATTTCAAACCATTTTCATCATCCTAAGAGGAAACTCCATACTCATTTTCAAATTTGATTTGATAAAGGCTGATTTATCATAAAAGTGAAAGCTGGGCAACTTGCCACTATTTTTCCCTAACCTAGCTGTGCTTCAGAATCACCTGGTGAGAATGAAATGCAAACCCTTGAGTCCTACTCTAGGAGGTGGGGCCCAGGAATCTGTACTTGTCAAGCCCAGAGGGCTTGTGATGTTATGTGGGTCATTGTGCACCACCCTTTAGCTTCCACCCTCCCACTTTGTCCTTTTTTCCTCTCCTAGTTTCACCCGTGCACCACTTCCTCCAACTGCCCCTTGCATTTATGTGATGAATATTTTTCACACTCACAGTGTGAAATGAATGTTTTAAGTGCTCTGAGTGCAATTGAAATAATTAAGGAGCTTATGGTCTAGCTCCTTATTCTGGTAATAGAATTTGTCATGGAAGTAAGATGGAATGTATTTTCATTCTTATATAATCTTGAGAAGAAATAACATCTTATTGACTTATTCACGTTCCTGTGTCAAGCAGTAGTTGCCTTTTAAGACCACAGAAACCAGCTTCAAATAATGAATTCACTACATTTTAAGCACCACAAGGACAGTGATCATACCTGTCTTGTTCAATGCTGTATGCCAAGCATCTTGCACACTGCTATATGGGCACTTAGCACCTATTGAATGAATGATTAAGTTATTTTCTTGGGATTTGGGTTTTGAAATTTGCTAAGCATTGGAGGTATTTAACCACAATTATGAAATATATACCACATGGTCTCAATATTTTTCCCCACAAATATTTAAAGAGTTTAGGAAGTAATGCCAAATGATTTGCATTTTGCTGTTCAATTTTTAGGTGTTTTCCATAAGCCCCTTTTAAGAATATATACTTTTGGGGCTTCCCTGGTGGCACAGTGGTTGAGAGTCCGCCTGCCGATGCAGGGGAGATGGGTTCGTGCCCCGGTCTGGGAAGATCCCACATGCCGTGAAGCGGCTGGGCCCGTGGGCCATGGCCGCTGAGCCTGCGCGTCCAGAGCCTGTGCTCTGCAATGGGAGAGGCCCGCGTACCGCAAAAAAAAAAAAAAAAAAAGAATATATACTTTTATACTTTAGTGTCTTCATAAGCAGATTCATGCTTTATTCTTTCAATCAGCAAATATCCGTTGAGAATATACTATATGCCAGACACTGTTCTAGACTCTTGAAATACAACAGGGAACAAAACACACCAAAATCCTTAGGCACTTAGAGCTTACAACCCTTGCTTTTTTTTTTTTTTTAATAACTTTTATTGAAATATAGTTGATTTACAATGTTGTGGGGTTTTTTTGTTTTTTTGGCTGCATTGGGTCTTTCTGGTGTGCAGGGGCTTCTCATTGTGGTGGCTTCTCTTATTGTGGAGCACGGGCTCTAGGCACCGGCTTCAGTAGTTGTGGCATGTGGGTTCAGTAGTGATGGCTCGCGGGCTGTAGAGCACAGGCTCAGTAGTTGTGGCTCATGGGCTTAGTTGCTCCGTGGCATGTGGGATCTTGCCCGGCCAGTGCTCGAACACGTGTCCCCTGCTTTGGCAGGCGGATTCTTAACCACTGCACCACCAGGGGAGTCCACAATCCTTGCTTTTTAAATGTAGCTTTATTGTGGGTTTTTTTTTTTAATTAGTAGACTATTTTTTAGAATAGTTTTTTTTTTTTTTTGAGAAAAGCCAGCATAAGGCACTTTCATTGCAGTAATAAAACTTGAAACTCATATGTAGTGCTGGGGGTAGCGGTAGGGGTGCGGGAGTAGGCAGCAATTTCTCTCACCAGATCACTACACAGGACAGCAAAGTGGTGAGAGGGGGTGAAGGAGAAGCCAGCAAACTCTGAGATCAGCACAGGGAGCTGAGCATCAAAAAACAGGAGATGCTGAAGCTATGATGACCAGCTTCATTTTCTTAAGACAACACTCAGGGATTTGTCATGATGGCTGGGCTTTCATGGGTGTTAAGTATCTACAAACAGCACCTTCAATTTAACTTTCAATTGAAATTCTTAAAATTTAGGAAGTGGAGCTTCGATAGTTATGAGATTACAAAAGTCCTAAATATCCATTAGAAAAACCAGAGGATGGGAAAAAAAAAAAATCCAGGCCATGAATAAGGCTTCAGAGGTCCCTGGCTGGCCCAGGGATAGACACCTATAGTGTCCAACATCTCAGTGAAAACGATCTGTTTTCAAAAGGGAGGGTTAAGGGGAGGGTGGAGGTGGGACAATGGAGGCAAAGGCTTTCCCCTTCCCACTTTAGTTTTGGGTAGGGCTTTTAATTCAGCCCGAGGACGTCGCTTAACTTGGAGAATAATTCGGCCCTCAAAATCACCTCAAATCTGCTATGGCTTTGCAGTTGCAACAGCAAGAATGTTTAATATATAATAGATAAAACTTTCATCCAAAAAAAATAAAATAAAATATAGATTCTTGCCCCCTCCCAACAATTCCTATTCTAAAGTTAACCCATGACTTGTGCTGTTAATACTTGAATAATATGTAGCTGGAAACCTAGATCCAAAGGACTGAAACCCAGCATTCACCCCCAAATGAAAACAAACTAAAATGGGTAACTTGAGGTTTATGGCATATAGTTCAGGTCAACACATACAAGGAGAAAGGGGAAGAGCAAAGCCGGTGACAACACATTCAGTCAGGGAAGATATTTATACAGAGTGTAGTGGAACATCAGGGAAAGCTCCATACGGATTCGCTGTGCTCATCTGGAGGCACCAGATCCTTCCATGGCACATCCAAGAATGGGGAGCTCAGGGAGGAGGCCATTCCTGACATTCCAGTTTTAGAAGCTCCATGTCAAAGATGAGAGTGGCATTAGGTGGGATGATGCCTGGGTGCCCAGTGGCACCGTAGGCATAGTCTGGGGAGATAGCTTGGCTCTCTGACCCACGCTCATCTGGGCAACCCCTTCTTCCCAGCCTCGGATCACTTCCTGCTTGCCCAGCACAAACTTAAAGGGCTTGTTTCTGTCCCAGGAGGAGTCCAGCTTCTTTCCATCTTCAGGCATCCCCGTGTAGCGCACCACGCAGGTCTGGCCGCGCTTTGGGAAGGTGCGCCCCTCTCTGGGGGAGATGGTCTCCGCCTGCACTCCCATGGCGGTGGCAGTGGCAGTGGACGCCAGGCGGGCAGGCGGCGCGACAGGCGGTGTGGACCGACAGTGGATCTGGCGGCAGTTCCGCGGCTGTGCCAGAATAGTTTTAGGTGCACAGAAAAATTGAGCCGATGATGCAGAGAATTGCTATGGTACTCCCCACACCCCCCGCAACAACAGCAACGCATGAGTCTCCCCTGTTGTTAACGCCGTGTGCTAATATGGTATATTCGTCACAGTTAATGATGCATTATTGTTAACTGAAGTTCATACTTGATTCAGATTTCCTTAGGTTTTTTTTCTCTTTTTTTAAAATATCCTGTTTTACCTTTGGGTAGCAATTGTATTTAAAGCACAGTCATCTCTGTCACATTATTGATCCTGCACCATCCCAGTGAAGCCCAGTGGGCTTCAAATGACCCCCTTTATTTATTTATTTCTCAGCCACGTGGCTTGCGGGATCTTAGTTCCCTGACCAGGGATTGAACCTGCGCCCTCGGCAATTCAAGTGTGGAGTCCTAACCACTGGACCTCCAGGGAATTCCCCCAGATTTCCTTAGTTTTTACCTAATACCCATTTCTGTTTCAAGAGCCCTTCCAGGATACCATGTTACATTTAGTTGTTATGTCTCCTTAGGCTTTTCTTGGCTGTGACAGTTTCTCAGACTTTCCTTGGTTTTGATGACCTTAACAGTTTTGAGGAGCACTGGTCAGGTATATTGTGGGAGGCTCCTCTATTGGAATTTTTTTTTTTCAGCAGCAGAACTGAAGTTTATTAAAACAGCTATGACAAGTATAACAAAATCTACATCTGCCTGTGCTAGGCCAGTGTAGTTCTGTACAAACAACAAGATAACACTAGATAATGACAGTTAACACTTTGAAAGCATAGTATACAAAACAACATATCTTCATCAAAAAAAAAAAACCCTTCATAAAAGTGGGGGAAAAAATTCTCCCCGTGCCCCCCAAAGGAGGTCTTCACAGGCTGGCCAGCTCCATCCCTACTCTGAGGTATCAAAGGAGTTCCAAGTGCAAACTGAAGGGATGAACAAGCAACTCCCCCACTCCCACATCTGTTAAATGCACAATCCAGCCGATCTTGTGGCAGAGTGCCTTTTCATGGAATGATTCAACAATCATAGATAAAAAAAATATGGAATGCTTTGCGAATTTGCGTGTCATCCTTGCGCGGGGGCCATGCTAATCTCCTCTGTATTGTTCTAATTTTAGTATATGTGCTGCTGAAGCAAGCACTGGAATTTATCTAATGTTTTTCTCATGATTAGACTGGAATTAGAGGTTTTGGGGAGGAAGACCACAGAGGTAAAGTGCCGTTTTCATCACTTTGTATCAAGGGCACATACTATCAGCGTGATTTATGACTGTTAATGTTGATCTTGTTCACTGTAGTGAAGTAGTATTTGTCAGGTTTCTCTACTGTAAAGTTACTCTTTCCACCCCTTTCTGTACCATACTCTTTGGAAGGATGTCACTATGTTTAGCCTAGACTTAAGGAGTCTGGAGTTATGCTCCTCCTCCTTGAGGGGAGAGTATCTTCATAAATTATTTGTAATTGTTATGTATGGGAGATGTGTCTATTCTCCCCTATTTATTTATTTATTAAGTCATTTATGTCAGCATGGACTCATGGGTATTTATTTATATTTTGGTTATAATTCAATACTACTTTATTTTGATGCTCTAATTGTTTTGGCTTCAGTCATTGGGAACTCTTTCAGTTGGCTCCTGTGCCCCTTTAAGATTCCTGTCTCATCGTGGGTTTTTTGTTTTTTCTTTCTGAGCACTTCCTTACTTTCTGGCCCTACAGGATGTTCCAGGTCCATCTTGTATGCCCCATTTCCTGGAATCAACCATTTCTCTAAGGGGTACTGGTTTCTTTTATTGGGAGAGTGGCATTTGAAAGCAAGATCTGGCTTTAATGTGTTTCCCCTCTTCACCTTCTTTTTCTGTTCTAGCTACCATGGTTTTGGAATACAGCGGCCACGTCAACAACAACAGCCTTTTCCAAATAGTGATGCTGTCTTGAATTGCCCTGCCTGCATGACCACACTGTGTCTTGATTGCCAAAGGTAACGGATAAAGGGTAACAACACACACACACACACACACACACACACACACACACACGAAAAAAACCACTTGGTAGTCCTTGTTTAAATCAGAAATAGACTTTTGAGGTACTTAGGAATTATGATAAAATTCTGTCCTCATATATCCCTGGTGCTGCATGACTAATCTTTATACAAATAATTTTTGTTACACGTAGTCTGTTATAAATAGGTTTTCTAATAAAGTACTTGCCAGTGCTGACAAGCCTTCAGTAAAACTGCATATATGTTGTGGAATGACAAAATCTCTCAAATACACTCTTATTTTTTTTTCTGTTGTGATAAAATACATGTAGCATAAAATTTACTATTTTAACTGTCTTAAAAATTTTGCTATAAAGAATACTTCATTTGAATATTCAATTTATTGTCAACTAGACCATTTAAAATTTAAAAAAAATTAATTAAAATTAGTTTTTAATTTTTTAAAAAATTTAAAATTAATTTTTATTTATTTATTTATTTGGTTGTGTGGGGTCTTAGTTGCGGGAGGCGGGCTCCTTACTTGTGACTCTCAGGCTCCTTAGTTGCGGCATGTGAACTCTTAGTTGCAGCATGCATGTGGACCTAGTTCCCTGAGCAGGGATCGAACCCGGGCCCCCTGAATTGGGAGCATGGAGTCTTAACCACGTCGCCACCAGGGAAGTTCCTATTTTTAATTTTAAATAAAGCTGTTTTCCCAGCTTTATTGAGATGTAATTGACATACAACATAGTATAAGCTTTAGGTATACAGCGTAATGATTAGATATTCAAATATATTGCAGAATATTTACCACAATAAGGTTAGTTAACACAGCTATCACCTCACATAGTTACCTTTTTTTGTGTGTGTGTTGTGAGAACTTTTAAGATTTTCTCTCAGCAGTTTTCAAGTATGCAGTACAGTATTGTTAACTGTAGTCATCATGCTGTACCTTACACCTGCAGAACTTATTCATTATAAGTACCTTTTGACCACCTTCATCCGTCTGCCCTTCCCCACCAACCACCAGTTACTTTGTTTCTATGAGTTCAGTTTTTTTTTTAGATTCCACATATAAGTGAGATCATATACTATTTGTCTTTCTCTGTCTGACTTTTTTTACTTAGCATAATGCCTTCAAAGTTCATCCATGTTCTTACAAGTGGCAGGATTTTTTCTTTTTTTATGGCTGAATAATATTCCATTGTATATACATACCATATTTTCTCTATTCATTCATCTGTCGATGGACATGTAGGTTGTTTCCATGTCTTGGCTATTGTAAGTAAGGCTGCAGTAGGTTTCTGGGAGGAAGACCACAGAAATAAAGTGCCATTTTCATCACATTATGTCATGGGCACAAACTGTCAACATGATTTATGACTATTAGTGTTGACCTTGATCACCTGGCTGAGGTGGGGGCCCAGATATCTCTTTGAGATAGTGATTTCATTTCCTTTGTATACATACCCAGAAGTGGGATTGCTGGATCATATGATAGTTCTATTTTTAACTTTTTGAGGCTCCTCCATACTGTTTTCCATAGTGGCTGTACCAATTTACATTCCCACCAGTAGTGCACAAGGGTTCACTTTTGTTATTTCTTGTCTCTTTGATAATACCTTTTCTAACAGATATGAGGTGATACCTTATTGTAGTTTGGATATGTAGTTACCTGATGATTTGTGATATTGAGTACCTTTTCGTGTGCCTGTTGGCCATTTGTATATCTTTTTTGGAAAAATGTCTATTCAAGTCCTTTGCCCATTTTTTAATTGGATTTTGTTTGTTTTTTGCTACTGAGTTGTATGAGTTTCTTATATATTTTGGATATTAACCCCTTATCAGATATATGATTTGCAAATATTTTTTACCATTCCATAGGTTGCCTTTTTATTTTGTTGATTGTTTCTTTGCTTTGAAGAAGCTTTTTAGTTTGATGTAGTCCCACGTGTTTATTTTTGCTTTTGTTTCTTGTGCTTTAGGTGTCAGCTCCAAAACATCATTTCCAAGACCAATGTCAAGGAGCTTTTCCCCTATGTTTTCTTCTATGAGTTTTATAATTTCAGATCTTACATTTTAGTCTTTAATCTGTTTCAAGTAATTTTTGTCAGTGGTGTAAGTTAAGGGTCCAGTTTCAGTTTTTTGCGTATGAATATCCAGTTTTCCCAATACCATTTATTGAAGAGACTGTCTTTTCCCCATTGAATATTCTTGACTCTTGTCAAATATTAGTTTATGGTGTATGCATGGGTTTATTTCTGGGCTCTTGATTCTGTTCTGCTGATCAATGAGTCTGTTTTTATGCCAATCCCATACTGTTTTGATTACTAGCTTTGTAGAACAGTTAGAAATCAGGACGTGTGATTCCTCTAGCTTTCTTCTTTCTCAAGATTGCTTTGGCTATTTGGGGTCTTTTGTGGTTCCATAACAAATTTTAGGATTTTTTTTCTATTTCTGTGAAAAATGCCATTGGAATTTTGATAGGGATGACATTGAATCTATAAATGGCTTTGGGTACCATGGACGTTGTAGCAATATTAATTATTCCAATCTATGAAAACAGGATATCTTTACACTTATTTGTTTTCTTCAGTTTCTTTCATCAGTGTTTCATAGTTTTCAGATCTTTCACTTCCTTGGTTAAATTTATTCCTAAGTATTTTATTATTTTTGATGCTGTTGTGAATGAGATTGTTTTCTTAATTTCTCAGTTTCTTAGTGAAAATGCAACAGATTTTTGTTTATTGCTTTTGTGTCCTGAATCTTTACTGAATTTGTTTATTTAACATTTTTTTGGTGGAGTCTTTAGAGTTTTATATATATAAGATTGTGTCATCTGCAGAGACAATTTTACTTCTTCCTTTTCTATTTGGACACCTTTTCTTTCTTCCTTTCTCCCTCCCTCCCTTCCTTCCTTCCTTTCTTTCTTTTTTTTTTTTTTTTTTTTTTTTGCCTGATTGCTTTGGCTAAGATTTCCAGAAATACGTTGACTAGGAGTGCTGAGAATGGGCACTCTTATCTTGTTCCCTATTTTAACCATTTTAAGTGTACAATTCAGTGACATGAACTACAGTCACAATTGTACAGCCATCATGATTATCCATTTCCAGAACTTTTTCGTCACGCCAGACAGAAACTCTGTACCCATTAGACAATAATTCCCTATTCTCCACCCCTACTCACCCCAGCCTCTGGTAATCTCTATTCTACTTTCCTTTTTGGATTGTTCATTGCTAGTGTATAGAAACACAACAGATTTCCATGTGTTCATTTTGTACTCTGCAACTTTGCTGCATTCGTTTATTAGCTCTAATAGTTGTTTTTTGTTTTTGTTTTTTTTTTTCGGTACGCGGGCCTCTCACTGTTGTGGCCTCTCCTGTGCGGAGCACAGGCTCCAGACGCGCAGGCTCCGGCCGCGCAGGCTCAGTGGTCATGGCTCACAGGCCCAGCCGCTCCACGGCATGTGGGATCCTCCAGGACTGGGGCACAAACCCGTGTCCCCTGCATCGGCAGGCAGACTCTCAACCACTGCACCACCAGGGAAACCCCATAGTTTTTTTGTGTAATGTTCAGAGTTTTCTACATATTATATCATGTCCTCTGTGAACAAAGTAAATTTTACTTCTTCCTTTCCAAATTGGATGCCTTTTATTTCTTTTTCTTATGTAATTGCTCTGATTAGAACTTCCAGTACTTTGTTGAATAGAAGTGGTGAAAGCAGGCGTTTTTGTCTTGTTCCTTGTCTTACAGTAAAAGTTTTCAGTCTTTCATCATTAAGTATGATGTTAGCTATGAATTTTTCATATGTGGTCTTTATTATATTGAGGAGGTTTCCTTCTAAGTTTATTGAGTGTTTTTATCACGAAAGAGTGTTGAATTTTTCAGATTTTCTTTATTCATCAGTTGAGATGATCATGTGTTTTTTTCCCTTATATTCTATTAATCCAAATATACTTTTGCCCTTCTCTCTTTTTCTTTTTTTTTTTTTTCTTTTCTCTTTTTCTGGTAGCCTTATAAATGTCTGGCTTAGTCGATGTTCTGAATCAGGTTAACTGAAATTAAATGATGATGTTAAGTGGTGGATTTGTTCTAGTACTAATGGGAAGCCAGATGTAATTTACTCTTATTAGCTAGCTTGAGGTTTCTGAGCATCTGCAACAATTAATTTTTGTACTCTCCATATGAGCTCTTAAGCTTTTTGTATATAAATTGACACCTAGAATATGAAATAAAGAAAAAATAAAATATCTTTGTACTTAAGTTGCTTCTCTTTTAAATAACATGTTACCATGTTACAGGGTTCCTATACCCAAACAAAGTTTCTTCATGATCTAACAGTAGAAATTGGGCTTGGTAAAAATTGTGTCCCATATTAAGACAGGATTCCAGTACGGTGGAGTATAAATGAAATTTTTATGGTTTCATCTTGAGAAACACCAGCCTGGTAGTGGTGGTGGTGGAAGAGGAGATGATCAGCATTCAGAACTAATGAAGGCATAACTTGACTTCACTGTTTTTAACCAGATAGATATTTCTGTTGCATGAGGTTTAAGGGGGAAGAAAAGGAAAATAACTTACTAAGTCAAGAAAGAAGTAGGAAAATATTAAGTGTATGAGGAGAACAAAGAAAGCATTATCTATTCTTTAGACTGTTGGAGTACTATTTTTTAGACTGTTGGAGTAAAGCCAAGAGTGGACATTATAAATCAGATGCTCTTTAAGCTTCTAAAACTGTAGCTTTTACTAAAATAGTGACCAGAATGGCACTACCTAGTAATGAGAGGAGGGCAGAGTCTCAGGTCACAACAGGAAAAAGGCACAAAGATTTTTTAAACATTACCTCTCAGGTTTCCAATAGCTTTTCTTGTCTAAGGTGGAAGAGCAAATCAAAAAATTTTTTTCTGAGATAAAAGTTACTTACAGGGCTTTCCTGGTGGTGCTGTGGTTGAGAGTCCCGCAACAGTGAGAGGCCCGCGTACTGCAAAAAAAAAAAAAAAAAAAAAAAAAGTTACTTATAGAGCAGTAGAAAAGAGGATATATTCATTAGTATCTGTTAACAAGTCTCTTCCTGTTCTTAAAATGACTCTTAAAGACTCTTTAATTTCCCGTTTTGTTCTCATGTTTTTATTTTGGTTGGTATTTCAGTAAGTTTTTGGTATTCTCACATTTTATCTAAATGTGTAACTATTAAAATAGAATGTAAATCCAAATTCTCCATTTCATTTTCCTCTTAGGCATGAATCATACAAAACTCAGTATAGAGCAATGTTTGTAATGAATTGTTCTATCAACAAAGAAGAGATTCTAAGATACAAAACCCCAGAGAACAGGAAGAAAAGGCGAGGCCATAAGAAGATGAGGTCTAACCAAGAAGATGCTGCGGAGCAGGCAGAGACAAATGTGGAAGAAATCTATCACCCAGTCATGTGCACTGAATGTTCCACCGAAGTGGCGGTCTATGACAAGGATGAAGTCTTTCATTTTTTCAACGTTTTAGCAAGCCATTCCTAAATAGCTAAGTTGGCATTTAGTTGCCCAGTATACAAGGCAAATATGGACAGTTATATTCCTCCTGCCTACTCATCTCAAGTGACATTCTGAGTGGTTATTTGAGGAAGCAGTGTTTTATCTTTATCTTTTTGAAAAAAAATGGTTATCTACCTTCATCCCTCCCCTTCCTTTTAAAAAAAATTTTTCCCCAGCTCTAATGGGACTTGTTATTCATTCTCTTTTTGATAGATATTTGGAAACTGGGGCTTTTTATTTATTAAAGCTCTTTAGAATTAAAATGTTCTGGAGTTACAGGTAACTTCTGTTTCAGAGTGTTATTTTTTATTTTGGATATACCCTTGGTGTGCGTAATCTAGAAACTGTTTCCTCACTTCTGTCTATATATTTTTTTCTTTTTTTAAATTGGGTTATAGATGCTTTACAACATTGTGTTAGTTTCTGTTGTACAACTAAGTGAACCAGCTGTATGTATGCATATATCCCCTCCCTCTTGGACCTCCCTCCCACCCTTTCTGTCTATATTGTTTTTGCTAAGAAGTATCTTTATTTCCTTCTAACCCATAGGATGGAGTGAACAGTATTTAGTAACTGTTACAATTACATGAAGTTAGTATTGGGGTGCCTTGAGTAATTAACATAGGTCTTTCCTTAAAAGGGTGGTACTTAATCAGTATTCTAAACTTAATGAACTAACACAGTAAAGTTGGAAGGAAGAGCAAACTCACCCTCCAGCCTTAGACTTAAAAATTTTGTTGCTGTCGCTTGTGCTACCATTTATTCCGGAATTTCTCTTGCCAGCAATGAAGGTATGTTTGTTTTTGCTCTTAATAATAGAAGAATCAGTAGTGGCAGCTTGGAGGAAATTGCATTGTAGGCATCTGTACATTTTAGCTTTTTAAAAGAATATGATTGGACTGTTTCCAAAAACAACATTAGGAAACTCATGGTCCTCTTGTTATTTTAATAGAGATGTGATAGAGTGGAAAGAAATCAGGAAATAGGTTTTAATTCAGGCTCAGCAGTGCTAATCTTTGGAAGGTCTGTTCCTTTGAGTCCCAGTTTTCCACTTATAAAATGAAAAGGTTGGAGGAGAGCAGTGATTCCCCACAGAGGTCAGGGCTCAACAGAGCTTGACGGGGACCTCTGCATACTCCCTCAGAGAATGATACACCTCCAGAAGGGAAAGCATATCCTTTCCACCACCTTCTATTTTACGCTTTCTAAAAGCTACACATAAGGTGAACTGGAACCAGTGATGGTGTGGTGTTGGTAAGAATTAGATGGAGGTAAAAAAATGATAATTTTCTTTCAGGAAATTTCCAATGTCTTAATAGCATACTTGATAATTTTTATAATATGCTGATATCTGTCCAGTTGGAAGCAATATATATACTTTTAAACGTTTCAACATGTTGCCAGATGATAACGTTACAGAATAACACTATGTCTGTTTATTTTTTTTATTTTTAATTTTTTTTTTTTTTGTGGTACGCGGGCCTCTCACTGTTGTGGCCTCTCCCGTTGTGGAGCACAGGCTCCGGACGTGCAGACTCAGCGGCCATGGCTCACGGGCCCAGCCGCTCCACGGCATGTGGGATCTTCCCGGACCGGGGCACAAACCCGTGTCCCCTGCATCGGCAGGCAGACTCTCAACCACTGAGCCACCAGGGAAGCCCTAGTCTGTTTATTTTAACCTTGTGTTTGCCTTATTGTAACTTTGCAAGGTGTCTTTCTGTCTTGCTATCATTGCAAACCCTACTTTCTTCCTAGATTGCTCCACCACCCTCATTGTACCCTTATTTCCACTTCAGTAGGAGTATCTCAGTGGTCTTACACGTAAAGATCACCTGAAGCAGATATTAAAAAGGCACATTGTTTGAGGCCCTACTCAGAATGTGACTAAATAATAAACATGAGGCAGGAAATCACAATGTCCAAAGATACAGTTTGTAACAGTAACATAAAGGGGAAGGACAGAACTGTATAGAATCAGAGTTTTGTATTCTACTAAAGCTGAGTTCAAGCTAGTTTCTTAGAGATGTAAGATGACAGTTGTAATCCAAAGGGTAACCATTGAAGATGTTGCAACAAGAAGAAAATATAAAGTGATCCACGAATAGACTATAATACATTTAAGTATTACAAAATATGAAACTATGTACAACTATTCTTTATGTCCCTTTAACTTAAAAAAAAACCCTTGAAACATTACTTAAAGGAGATTGGTGGTCAACAGTGTTTTGACTTCAAGCAGAGAGGGCTGCAACGATTTTTCTGCCTCATTTTTTTTTTTTTTTGTCTGTGCCCCTTGGCATGCGGAATCTCAGTTCTTCGACTAGGGATCAAACGCATGCCTCCTGCAGTGGAAGCATGGAGTCTTTTTTTTTTTTAATTAAATTAATTATTTTTGGCTGTGTTGGGTCTTTGTTGCTGCATGCAGGCTTTCTCTAGTTGCAGTGAGCAGGGGTTACTCTTCATTGCAGTGCACGGGCTTCTCATTGTGGTGGCTTCTCTTGTTGCGGAGCTCGGGCTCTAGGCACGCAAGCTTCAGTTGTTGTGGCACGAGGGCTCAATAGTTGTGGCTCGTGGGCTTAGTAGTTGTGGCTTGCGGGCTCTAGAGTGCAGGCTCAGTAGTTGTGGTGCATGGGCTTAGTTGCTCCGTGGCATCTGGGATCTTCCCAGACCAGGGATTGAACCCGTGTCCCCTGCATCGGCAGGCGGACTCTCAACCACTGCGCCACCCGGGTAGCCCATGCCCCTCTTTTTTGATTTCTCTTTCACTTTCCTTTTCACTTTCAGTGTTACTATGTACTAAGGCCTAGAGGTACAAAGTAAGAGACACAATGTTCTTTTCATGGAGTTTACTGTCTAGTGGGGAGAAGAGATCTTTCGAAACATACACTGACTTTAGATGGTAACTGATAGTTGTGTCTTGATGTGAAAGTAAGGGGGTAGCTACTATAAGAGAGTGACTACATATGTGTGTGCTTTAAATTTAAGTAGACTTTGGAGAAGGCCTAATGAAGTGATGTTTGAGCTGAACCTCCCCATTGAGAGGAAGAGTTACTTTCCTACTGATGGATATTTGGGTTGCTTTTATTAATTATTTATTTTAGTATTATAAACATTGATGCTATGAACATTCCTATACACATTTCTTGATGGATATTTGCAAGAATTTTAGGGTTAAATGTAGGAGTAGTAATTGTAGGTTGTGCTGTATGTGAATGTTTAGTTTTCAGGATAGTGCCAAATCAGTTTTCGCAGTAGGTATACCGATTTACGCATCCACAAGGAAAACAAAAGAAATCCCATTTAAGAATCTCCCAAACTTCCCATAAGAATCTTCATTCTTGTCAATATTTAGCAGATTTAATTTCTGAAGAGCATCAAACAATTTTTCATTATGATCTTAATTCTATTTTCGTGATTACTATCTGTTTTTCATTTTACTTTTTAAACATAAATTTTAAAATACATTCTGGGTAGCAAACTTTTTTTTTTTATAGTGAAAACTTTTATATTTAGAATTAGTCAGCTGGACTCAGTTTAGATGATCTGAATTTTGTTGGCAACATCCAAAATGTCATAGTCAGGAGCCAGTCGAACATATGCCTTCTTTTCTCCATCAGGCCTGATTAGGGTGTTGACCTTAGCCACGTCAATGTCATAGAGCTTCTTCACAGCCTGTTTAATTTGGTGCTTGTTGGCCTTGACATCCACAATGAACACCAGTGTGGTGTTGTCTTCTGTTTTCTTCATGGCTGACTCGGTGGTGAGGGGGAACTTGATGATGGCATAGTGGTCAAGCTCTTTTCTCCCAGGGGCGCTCTTCCGAGGATATTTGGGCTGCCTCCTGAGCTGCAGTGTTTTGGGCCGTTGGAAGGTGGGTGACGTCCGGATCTTTTTTTTTTTTGTGGCTGTGTACGCCTTTCAACACTGCTTTCTTGGCCTTCAAAGCCTTCGCTTTGGCTTCGGCTTTGGGAGGGGCAGGGGCTTCCTTCTTCTCCTTCGGCGCCATCTTCGTGAAAAGCTGGGTAGCAAACTTGTTAGTGATACGTACTGCAAATACCTTCTCTCATTTTGTGGTTTATCATTTCACCTTCCTCATGGTTTCCTTAAATGAAACAAAAAGTTCTTTTAAGATGGTCAAATCTGTCATTTTATGGTTAACACTTTCTGTGTCTTAATAACTCCTTACCCTAAGGTCAAAGATATTCCTCTATATTTTCTTGGGAAAGTTTCCAAGTTATCTATTCATATTTAATTCTTTAATCTACCAATGATTTATTTTTTCCATGTGAATACTTAGCACTTTACTGAAAAATCTGTCTTTCTCCAGTGACCTATAATGGTGTCTTATCAAATTTCCAAATATGCATGGATCTAACTCTGGGCTCTCCATTCTGTTTTATTAGTTTATTTGTTTGTTTTGTGCCAATACCATACCATGTTCATTACTGTGGTTTTATGGTAAGTCATGTTGTTACATTTTAAAATCAACTAGTCAAGTTCTATAAAACTACTTGAGATCTTCATAGGAATTTCATTTAATCTTTAGTCGTTTTAAGGAAATTGACATGTTTACAATATTGAATCTTCCTATCAATGAATATGATATCTCTCCATTTATTTTTCAATGAAGCTTTATAGTTTTTTACATACCACTCTTGAATGTTCTTTAAAAAGAGTTATTCCTAGGTAACTAATGATTTTTACTATTCATTTAAATAGTATCTTTAAAAAAGTTACTTTCTAACTTTGTTATACAGGTATACAATTGCTTTTTTACTTCTTTTCCTTCTCTCTCTCTCTCTCTCTCTTTTTTTGGCTGCTCCATGTGGCTTGTGGGATCTTAGTTCCCTGACCAGGGATTGAACCTGGGGCCAAGACAGTGAAAGCACCAAGTCCTAACCACTGGACTGCCAGAGAACTCCCAACTTCTTTTCTCTCTTAACTTTAATTTTTACATAATTATAGATTCACAGGAAGTTGTAAAAATAGTAGAGAGAGTTCCATGTACTCTTCACCCAGTTTCCCAATGGTTCTATCTTACATAGGTATAGTACAATATCAAAACCAGGAAATGGACATTGGTACAGTGCATTTATATAGTTCTATGTCATTTTATCAAATGTGCAGATTCCTATAACCATCACTGCAATCAAGATACAGAACTATTCCATTACCGCAAAGCTCTCCCTCATGCTACCCCTTTATAAAAGTATCTACCTAGCATTCCACTATTATTTATAGACCCTGGTAATTAGTAATCTGTTCTCCATATCTGTAACTTTATCATTTCGAGGAATTTATCTAAATGAACTCATACAGTATGTGGTCTCTTTTTTTTAAATTAACATCTTTATTGGAGTATAATTGCTTTACAATGGTGCGTTAGTTTCTGCTTTATAACAAAATGAGTCAGCTATACATATACATATATCCCCATATCTCCGCCCTCTTGCATCTCCCTCCCACCCTCCCTATCCCACCCCTCTAGGTGGTCACAAAGCACCAAGCTGATCTCCCTGTGCTATGTGGCTGCTTCCCACTAGCTATCTATTTTCCATTTGGTAGTATATATAAGTCCATGCCACTCTCTCACTTTGTCCCAGCTTACCCTTCCCTCTCCCTGTGTCCTCAAGTCCATTCTCTATGTCTGAGTCTTTATTCCTGTCCTGCCCCTGGGTTCTTCAGAACCTTTTTTTTTTTTTTTTAGATTCCATATATATGTGTTAACATACAGTATTTGTTTTTCTCTTTCTGACTTAATTCACTCTGTATGACAGTCTTTAGGTCCATCTGCCTTACTACAAATAACTCAATTTCGTTTCTTTTTATGGCTGAGTAATATTCCATTGTATATATGTACCACATCTTTATCCATTCATCTGTCGATGGACACTTAGGTTGCTTCCATGTCCTGGCTATTGTAAATAGAGCTGCAATGAACATTGTGGTACATGACTCTTTCTGAATTATGGTTTTCTCAGGGTATATGCCCAGTATTGGGATTGCTGGGTCGTACGGTAGTTCTATTTTTAGTTTTTTATGGAACCTCCATTCTGTTTTCCGTAGTGGCTGTGTCAATTTACATTCCCACCACAGTGTGGTCTTTTGAGAATAGTTTTTTTTTTTCCACTCAGTATAATGCCCTGAGATCCATCCAAATTTTTGCATGTGTCAGTAGGTCATTCCTTGTTTATTGCTGAGTAGTATTCCATTTTCTCTATGTGATACAGTTTGTTTAGCCATTCAGCTATTGAAGGAGCAATTGCTTTTTTTTTTTTTTTTGTGGCCTCTCCCGTTGTGGTGTACAGGCTCCGGACACGCAAGCTCAGCGGCCATGGCTCATGGGCCCAGCCACTCCACGGCATGTGGGATCTTCCTGGACCGGGGCACGAACCCACGTCCCCTGCATCGGCAGGTGGACTCTCAACCACTGCACCACCAGGGAAGCCCAGGAGCAATTGCTTTTTAATAAAAAGGCAAATGCCCACTTTAATCATAATTCTGAATTGCTTTTTTTGTGTTAACACCTATGTTTTTACAAAGCACAATAAACTAGGCTAGGTATTTTTAATTTTTAATGGTTAACAAGGTTTGAGACATATATAACTGATATCTATATATGATATAAATTATAGTTATAACTAGCAGATGATTAAAATTCACACCTTTACATAAAATACTTGTAACTCTATTTATTCATGATAAATTTATATCTAACCAAAAAAGATATTACCTGGCATTATAGTAGGGCTAACTAAGTACCTGAGAAGCACTTGCTATATTATTGATTTAATACAAAGTGATTGTTTAAACAGACACATGCACACATAGGCATTCACATAGCTTTCCTCCACGCCTTAAATAGAAGTGCTGATCTCTCAATTTCACTGTATTTCTGTTTCAGCAGATGTTGTGTTCTATAGGAATATGCTTGGAATTGTAAAACATTGTACCATTTATCAAGACTTAATACAAACATTAATACAAACATTCACAAGTAGTCTGCTGCTCTTGCCACTACTTCCTGATGCTGCTGGTGGAATCTTTTGACCTCTTGCTTTTAGCTGCAGGGCTGAATATTTGTAATGGTTTCCTTATAGGCTCTGAAGTGAGAGAAACACTTCTTGGTGTGAGTTGATTATTTTATTGGCTGCTACAGCAGCCCCATCTACTGGTATCCTCAAAGTATTACATTTTAATTTAGGTGGGTTCTTTTTTACTGGGGCTTTTCCTTCACTTAAACTTTCCTTCATTTTTACTCATAGTGAGTTCTTCATCATTTTCCTCACTTTCACTGAAGTTGGATCACTAATACTGGGTCTAGTGCTTCCTCAAAAGAATGTTCCTCTGTTTTACTCAAGCATTAACCATCATGCAAATCATCTTCAGTAATTTCATCCAAATTCAAATAATCACTAATTGTGCTACAATTAGAGAAATGGGAAAGCTTATTCACTGTTTTTGTTTTAGTACTGCCACATTTTTCAATTCCTTTACCCTGAAACCCCTGCACACCAGTGGAGTCTGTTGATGGTTCCTTCACTGGTAATACGGATGTAACTTCTAAATCTCTCTGGTAGAGCTTGTTGTTTAAGGATGGAGTTTTCACTTGAAGTGGAGCATCTTCAGATTTTAAATTTTGAACTTTGTTTTTGTTTCTAGCTCCAGATTATGTTTGGATTTTTTAAGGTACAGTTAAACAATATCATTATCATGGTCTCGGTTAGAGTGCCCAAACTTTAGTAAGTGTCTGGCCTAGGTTGCTTTTTCTGGTGCTCCTTGCCAGTGGAGTAAGATAAGAAAAATAAATTAGGGAATTCCCTGGCGGTCCAGTGGTTAGGACTCGGCACTTTCACTGCTGCGGCCTGGGTTCCATTCCTGGTTGGGGAACTAAGATCCCATAAGCCACGAGGCTTGGCAAAAAAAAAAAAAAAAAAAAAAAAAAAGTATAAGGATTGGAAAGGAAAAAAGAAATGTCATTGTTCATAGATGATAGAGTTCTCTACCTAAAAAAGCCCAGACAGGTTTTCAGGAATATGGGAATTTAGCAAGATGACTGAATATAAGATCGATATATAAAAAAATAAGTTGGCTTTAAATGGGTGAGTTGTATGGTATGTGGATTATATCTCTCTACATCTGCTATATTTTTAAAAATCTGGTATTTTCCTTTAGATGGGAAGTGGAGCCATCCCTGCTGTCAGTACAAGCCTGGGAACTGCAGATGCTCAGTCGCACAGTCCCCACTCACCAAAACTCACCAACCCTAACTGATTTTAAAAAATACAAGAGCTGGGCTTCCCTGGTGGCACAGTGGTTGAGAGTCCACCTGCCAATGCAGGGGACGCGGGTTCGTGCCCCGGTCTGGGAAGATCCCACATGCTGCGGAGCAGCTGGGCCCATGAGCCATGGCTGCTGAGCCTGCACGTCTGGAGCCTGTGCTCCACAACGGGAGAGGCCACAACAGTGAGATGCCCGCGTACCGTAAAAAAAAAAAAAAAAAAGAGCTGTGTTGAGATATAATTCACATAGTATACAATTTTCTCATTTAAAGCCAATTAATTTTTATTATTTATTTATTTATTTGGCTGTGCCTTGTCTTAGTTGTGGCACGCGGATCTTCGTTGTGGTATGCAGGATCTTTAGTTGCAGCATGTGGGCCTCTTAGTTGTGGCATGTGAACTCTTAGTTGCAGACTTCTTAGTTGCAGCTTGCATGTGGGATCTAGTTCCCTGACAAGGGATCGAACCTGGGCCTCCTGCATTGGGAGTGCGGAGTCTTACCCACTGGACCTCTAGGGAAGTCCCTCTGACTGCTATCCTTTGGAAAGCCTGCTTACAAGGTTGGCCCTGGCTGGCATCTGGAAACTAAGAATCTGGGGAGGGTTTCAACCACCCTAACTGATAGAAATACCTCACTGTGCCTAAACTGTTTATATAAACAATGTGGTTTATGCTAAACACCGGCTTTCCTCCTGGGAGTCTGGAATTTTGGTACTGCTAGACCAAGGGTGCCTACGTGACCAGGCCCAAATAAAAACCTTGGGAGCAGGGTCTCTAATGAGCTTCTCTGGTAGAGAACATTTCACACGTGTTGTCACAACTTGTTACTGGGGGAATTAAGTGTGTCCTGGTGACTCCACTAGGAGAGGACTCTTTTTTTTTTTTTTTTTTTTTTTTGCGGTATGCGGGCCTCTCACTGTTGTGGCCTCTCCCGTTGCGGAGCACAGGCTCCAGACGCGCAGGCTCCAGACGCGCAGGCTCAGCGGCCATGGCTCACGGGCCCAGCCGCTCCGCGGCATATGGGATCCTCCCAGACCGGGGCACGAACCCGTATCCCCTGCATCGGCAGGCGGACTCTCAACCACTTGCGCCACCAGGGAGGCCCTAGGAGAGGACTCTTGGCAGCTTGTGTCTGGTTTTCTGTGGACTTTGCCCATTTGCCTTTTTCCTTTGCTGATTTTGCTTTGTACCCTTTCACTGTAATAAATCATAGCCATGTATGTGACTACACGCTGAGTCCTGTGAGTCCTCCTAATGAATCACTGAAACTGGGGGTGGTCTTGGGAACCTCTCCCCTGACCAAATTATTATTTTTTTTAATAGACTGAATTTTTTAAGAGCAGTTTTAGTTTCAAATTACAGTGTTTTTGTTGTTGTTGTTGTTTTTGTGGTACACAGGTCTCTCACTGCTGTGGCCTCTCCCGTTGCGGAGCACAGGCTCCGGACGCGCAGGGTCAGCGGCCATGGCTCACGGGCCTAACCGCTCCGCAGCATGTGGGATCTTCCCGGACCGGGGCACGAACTCATGTCCCCTGCATTGGCAGGCGGACTCTCAACCACTGCGCCACCAGGGAAGCCCTCAAATTATAATTTTTATATGTCGCTGGAGTTGTTTTGAATATTTTAATGTTTTTATAGCTTTATTAAAGTATAAACATATACAATAAAATGCATATTAAAATGTACAGTTTTATTAATTTTGACATATGTATATACCCATGAAACCATCACCACAGTCAAGATATTGAGCATATCTATCACCCTGATAGTTATCTCATGCCCCTTGGTAATCCATCTCTTCCTCTGCACCCTGTCACCCCAGATAACCACTGATCTATCACTATAATTAGCATTTTTCATAAATTTATATAAATAGAATCATGCAGTATATACTCTTTGCATGACCTCAGTCACTCAGACTACTTATTTGGAGATTCATCCATGTTGTTGCATCTTATAGATAGTTGTTCCTTTTTATTGCTGAGTAGTATTCTATTGTATGAACTTCATATGGATTATACTACAATTTATCACATGTTGATAGACATTTGGGTTGTTTCCAATTATTGGCCATTACAAATAACACCGCTATAAATGTTCATATACATGTCTTTGTAGGGGCACATGCCTTCATTTCTCTTTGGTAAACATTTTGGAGTAGGATGATTAGGTTGTGTGGTTGTTATATGTATCACTTTTTGAGAAACTTCCAAACTATTTTCAAAAGTGATGGCAACACTTTGCATTCCTACCAGCGGTGTATTTGAGTTCCAACTGGTGCACATCAACAACATTTGGTATAGTCTGTCTTTTTATTTTTTAAGTCTGTCTTTTTTTTGGCTGCAGCTCATGGCTTGTGGGATCTTAGTTCCCCCACCAGGACCAGGGATTGAAACTGGGGCCATAGCAGGCAGTGAAAGTGCCGCATCCTAACCACTGGGTCACCAGGGAAGTCCCTAGTCTGTTTTTTTAATTGTAGCCATTCAATTGGGTGTGTAGAGATTTCTCATTATGGTTTCAATTTGCATTTCCCTATTAACTAATTGATGTTGATCACCTTTTCTTATGCTTATTTGCCATCTTTGGTGAACTGTCTATTTTAAAATTGGGTCTACTTTGTTGGGTATGTATTTTGCAAATATTTTGTCTCAGTCTGTGGCTTGCCTTTTCATTTTAGTTAACAGCAAAAGTTTTACATTTTGATGAGATCCAACTTATCAATGTTTTCTTTTTGTGTCATATTTAAGAAATCTTTGCAAAACCCAAGGTCACTAAGATTTTCTATTTTCCTCTACAAGTTTTTTTTTTTTTTTTTTTTTTTTTTTTGGCTGTGCTGGGCCTTCGTTGTGGGCTTCTCTCTAGTTGTGCTGTGGGGGCTTCTCTAGTTGTGGTGCACGGGCTCTAGAGTGCACGAACTCAGTAGTTGTGGCTCCAGGCGTGGGTTTAGTTGCCCCACGGCACGTGGGATCTTAGTTCCCTGACCAGGAATCGAGCGGCGTCCCCTGCATTGGAAGGCGGATTCTTAACCACTGGACCACCAGGGAAGTCCCTTCATGTACAAGTTTTATACTTTAGGGACTTTCCTGGTGGTCCAGTGATTAAGACTCCACTCCTCTACTGCGGGGGGCACAGGTTCGATACCTGGTTGGGAAACTAAGATCCCACGTGCCGTGCAGCACATCCAAAAATAATAAAAGTACAAGTTTTACACTTTAAGTTCCTACATTCAGGTCTGTGATCCGTCTTAAGTCAGTTTTTGTATGTGATGTGGGATAAAGGTTGAGTGTTTTTTTGGGTTTTTTTTTTTGTATATAGCTACCCAATAGTGTTCCTGCACCATTTGTTGAAAAGATTATCCTTCCCATTGAATTGCCTTGGGACCTTTGTTGAAAATGAAATGATCATATATGTGTAGGTCTGTTTCTTGACTCTATTCTGTTTCATTGAAATATAGGTCTATATGCTAATACCACATTGTCTTAATTACTATAGCTTTATAATAAGCTTTGAAATCAGGTAGTATAATCCCTCTAGTTTTGTTATTTTTAAAGTTGTTTCGGCTATCCTAGGCCCTTTGTATTTCTATATAAATTTTAGAATCAGATTGTCAATTTTAATTTTTCTACCTGTGTTCTCAAGTGATGTTGTCCAGTACTTGTCCTTTCTTAGCCATTCTTATCTGTTTCTAGGATCAAGGTTATATCCTGTCATAGAACAAGGTGGGGAGAACTCTATTTCTCTGTGCTCTGAAAGATTTTATATAAGATTGTGATGATTTGTTCTTTAAAATTTGGTTTAACTCACCTGTAGACATGCAAACCTTCAGGTCCCACTCCAGGCCATGGGGGGTGGGACCCAGCCATCTTTTTTTTTTTCCTAAATAATTAATTAATTTATTTTTGGGTGCATTGGGTCTTTGTTGCTGTGCGTCGTCTTTCTCTTGCTGCGGCGAGCAGGGGCTACTCTGTTGCGGTGTGCGGGCTTCTCATTGCAGTGGCCTGTCCTGTTGCAGAGCATGGGCTCCAGGCACGCAGACTTCAGTAGTTGTGGCATGAGGGCTCAGTAGTTGTGGCTCGAGGCCATACTTGCTCCACAGCACATGGGATCCGCCCTGACCAGGGATCAAACCCATGTCCCCTGCACTGGCAGCTGGACTCCCAACCAATGTGCCACCAGGGAAGCCCCCAGCCATCTTTTTAACAAACCTTCCAGGTGATTCTGATGTGCTCTGAAGTTTGAGAACCACTATGAAGGACTGTTTATTATTGTTTTTATTTAAGTCTTTAAGCCATTTTGAGTTTATTTTTGTGTATGCTGTGAGGCTGTGTAATAACTTCTCTTTTTAAAAAAAATTTATTTATTTGGTTGCACCAGGTCTTACTTGCAGCATGTGGGCTCCTTAGTTGGGGCCAGTGGGCTCCTTACTGTGGCATGCGAACTCTTAGTTGCGGCTTGCACGTGGGATCTGGTTCCCTGACCAGGGATTGAACCCGGACCCCCTGCATTGGGAACGTGGACTCCTCTCCACTGTGCCACCAGGGAAGTCCCTGTTTTTCTTAAGACAAGGAAAAAACAAGCCAGAGAACATTTGAACATTTATCCTAATAGGTACTTGCTACTATCTTTCCCCTGCTTTTGGTCCCGGTTTTTGGTCAGGTGGGGTGTGTTGCTGTTACTTCTAGGACCGGAACAACCCCAGCCCAAACACACTCATGGTGTGGAATTTTGGCTTTGGGCTTATCAGTGCCAGCCATGGCCTGCTTGTTTTTTTCTCTTGATCTTATTTCTCAGCCAGGGCTGAGGGCTAGCTGTATCACAAGGCTGTGGGAGTGGTTTCGGAATTTGAGAATCTTCAGTGTTGCTTCACCTACAGTGGGATTGTGAAGGTCATTGGCAAATACTTACAGATGATTCATCTGTACAGGGGATGGAAATACCTTGAGCTAAGGCCAGGGTTGGTGTTGGGAGCTGGGGGGGGCCAGATTGTAAGAATCACAGATCCAAGGACTGGGGAGGACATTTTAAAGGCCTGATCTGGGGTGCTTGGGGTCTAGGATCAGGTGCGTTCACAATCATATCTATCTATTTTTTTTTTTTTTTACTAGTCCTGCTTTTGGGATTATGCCTAGGACACATTCTCCCTTTTCTCCCCACTTATACATCTTTTATCTGTTTTTTATTTTTCAAATATCTCATTGGTCCACTTGGAATTTATTTTGGCTTTAAATTGTATTTAATGTGTAAATTTGGAGGACACTAACATTTCATAATACAGTGTTTCCCATCTACTACATCTCTTCATTTTTAAAATCTTTTGATTTTGGGGACTTCCCTGGTGGTCCAGTGGCTAAGACTCTGTGCTCCCAATGCAGGGGAACCAGGTTCCATCTAGATCCCACATGCTGCAACCAAGAGATCACATGCTGCGACTAAAGATCCTGCATGCTGCAACTAAGACTTGGCTCAGCCAGATAACTAACTAAATAAATATTTTCAAAAAATCTTTCGGTTTTTGTAACTTTGTAAAATTTACCACACATTTTCAAAGTTTACTTCTAGGTTTTTTTTTTTTTTTTGCAGTACGCGGGCCTCTCATTGTTGTGGCCTCTCCCTTTGCGGAGCACAGGCTCTAGACGCGCAGGCTCAGCAGCCATGGCTCATGGGCCCAGCCGCTTAGCGGCATGTGGGATCCTCCCAGACCGGGGCACGAACCCGTGTCCCCTGCATCGGCAGGCGGACTCTCAACCACTGCGCCACCAGGGAAACCCTGCTCTCCTAGGTATTTTTGTTTTTGTTTTTACTATTGCAAATTGTGTCTTTTGTCCATTATATTTTCTAACAGGTAATAGTTGGAGGAAAGCCATTGATTGTTGTAAGCAATTGCTGTATTTTATAACTCACTACTGTGCTGAACTTAGAGTTCTGATAGTTCTTCAGGTGACTTTCTTGGGTTTTCCTCCTCTCAACTGCAGGCGGTCCTTCTCCATTGCTGTGCAGGATATTGTACTGCCCTGTTCCTCTGTGAACACACTCTGTCTTTGTTGCCTGTTTACTTCTTTTCCTCTAGACCTTTTCATTCTCCAAGTTTCAGTCCTTCAACCATTCAGTGCATAGTCTCTTCCTTAGAAAGTTCATCCACTTTTTAAAAAGTTTCAGTCTCAATGTTAATGATTCCCAAGTCTATTTTGAGCCTTGACTGTAATTCTGAATGTCTGGAAGCACACTGGATTTTCCTAGGACCTTGCAAAATCTGCTTATCTAAAACTGAACAGGGACTTCCCTGGCGGTCCAGTGGTTAAGACTCCAAGCTTCCACTGCAAGGGGCTCAGGTTCGATCCCTGGTCGGGGTACTAAGATCCTGTATGCCACACAGGAGGACATAGCCAAAGGAAAAAAAAAAACCTGAAAACCCCAAAACTGAAAAAATTGTCTACTCTAGGATTCCTTTATGCCTGTTGTGGTATCCACTTCCTAGCTGTGTAGGCTTAAAATTGAAATTTTTTCTTTGTTTCCCACTTCCACTTAGTTATCGAGTCTTTTTTGGCTTTTTTCCATCTTCCTTTCAAATGTCCCCTACTTATCTATCATTTTCCTCTAGTCACACTGAGTCCAGGTCATTTCCATCCCTTTTGGACCATTACAACCACCTGCCAACTGGTTTTCTTGCTCCCAGTCTCCCCTTCATTCATTAGTTCATCAGCATTAACTGAGCTCCTCTCTGCCTGGGATTGTGTCAGGTGCTAGGAATTTACAGACAGGGGCCTGCTCTCACCGAGTTGAGATGACTTGAGATGAGTGGTGAAAACAGGTAAGCGAACAATCACAATATTGTGTGTTGTTGGCCATGGCACAAATGTAACACCAGGTGCCACCAGAGTATAGAAAAGGAAGGACTCGGGACAGCTCTGGAGAGGAGGAAATGTTTGAGGTGAGTCTTACACGATTGGTATGAATTGGCCAGGAATTCAGCCCTCTGAGGTTTTAACTCTTTGTTAGATCAAACTCTTCTTTGGGAAAGTTTTTTCTCTGAATGCAAACTTTCCATATATCTTATTTATTTATTTATTTATTTGTAGTAGACTTTAAGACTCTTTAAGTGCAGTTATCACATTTCAATCATTGTAATTCAAGCGTGGAATCAAATTTCAAGCTAACAAATGGGTAGATGTACTAAGAAACTAAACCTCAGGTACAAATCCTTCCCTCTGCCACAGCTGTATAGTCATATCACAAATACTATCTAGATTGTTACTATAGGATTCTGGAAATCAACAAGGCTCTCATAGATTATGATGCTGTCTTAGCCCATCCACAGACCAGTAATGTGACAAAGTCAGGTTTATTAACCCATTACAGTGAGGGAGGCTACTCACCAGAGGACCAAACAAAGTATAGAGTTAATACAGGACCTGAGGGACTTCCCTGGTGGTCCAGTGTTTAAGACCCCACGCTCCAAATGCAGGGGGCTGGGGTTCGATCCCTGATCAGGGAACTAGATTCCGCATATCACAACCAAGACCCCTCATGCCACAACTAAGACCTAGAGCAGATAAATAAATAAAAATTGTTTAAAAATACAAGATTTGAGGGAATGGTGGAGATAAAATTTAAAAGAAGCAGTGACAGGCTGAAAGCAAAACAGGGCTCATGTGGTCAGTGTCAGGTTTAAACTGTGAACTGAGCTCAGAGTGATGTTTCCTTGGAAAGTAAAAGTTTAGGTGTGGAATGTTGTGTCCACAACTCCTTTTCTGAAGCTTTACACCTGGGTTGTAAATCAAGGCTGCTTCTCTGTGTCAAAGTGACTTGGATTCTCAATCAGGAATGGAATGTTTCTTTTTTTTTTTTTTTTGCGGTAAGTGGGCCTCTCACTGTTGTGGCCTCTCCCGTTGCGGAGCACAGGCTCTGGATGCGCAGGCTCAGCGGCCATGGCTCACGGGCCCAGCCGTTCCGCGGCATGTGGGATCTTCCCGGACTGGGGCACGAACCCGTGTCCCCTGCATCGGCAGGTGGACTCTCAACCACTGTGCCACCAGGGAAGCCCAGAATGTTTCATTTTTATGGATATAATTTCAAATAGGAAAGTTTCTGATAATCTATGATTTTAGAGAACAAATGCTTTCAGTGAGTTAAGAAAGCAGGAGTCATGCAAAGAAGGGTGTTATTTTGATACTTTACAGCTGTAATGTGTCAGGGGGAGAGACGCTTTTCTCGTTATTTTGCAGCTGCCTTTAACTGTGTCTGTTATCCTAGCCTGGGTAATGGCAAGGCAGATTTTAAATTTTCTCAGTCCTACCAAATTTTGACTTTTTCAGTGCTCACATTACAGTAAGGCAGGATCTGTTGTCAAAAGGCAGAGAGGGGTCTGATGAAGACGGGTGTTCCTCTGTGAAGCCTGTGGTTGATAGGCCTCCATGCTCCCGGCCTCAGCTGCTTACTGCTGCAAAAAAATGGTATGTAATCATCTGTTATGAATCTGGGCTGTGAGCTTCTTGAGTACCGGGCCTTTCAAAGATTCCCTTTGTCCTCTCAGTTCTGGCACACAATGTTGAATGAACTCACAGATGAGTCATCAGGGTTGCTCACCCCTAAGTTTTTACTGATCTGCCACTCTTTCAACACATCCAAGGTGGAGGTACTAAGCAACAGCAGTCACCTAAGCGGTGTGTCCCTAGAGCCCCAAGGACTGTAAAAGTGCTTTTGACTCCTGGTGTTGCTTGATCAGTGGAGGATGGCAGGGGATGTTATTTGCGTATGTGTCAAAATCCGATGACTTCACACAGAGCCTTAAGTCATGTTCTGAGCTTCTTGCAGAATCCCTGGCCCAGCCTTTACAAACAAGGTCTCTTCTTTAGCTGTGCAGGTGTAGTACCGAAACTCCCTCCAGGCATAGGCTGTCATGGGAAAGTGAGATGATGCTTTTCTGGAAGATCCTTAAAAAAAAAAATGCAAACAGGTATGCAACACTCATGGATTTTTCAACTCACAGAGTTTAAAAGGAGCCATCTCATATTTAAATGAACTCTTAGCCTCAAACTAACTTCATTGGTGTGTAATCCATCTGTGTTGTCATAGGAGTAGCTCACATGAATCTCTTTAAAGGCTTTCAAGTTAAATCATTGTTTCTTGGGTTTTCAGTTGCCTGGTGCTTGACCTGGGATTCCTATGCATGCGCAGGAATGTCAGCTTTTACAGGATCTCTAGGTGCTAGGGCCACAGTGATTTCCTTTCTCCTTTTACTGTAGTAAGCTGCTTTCTAAAGTAACTTCAGCTTCTGGTTTAGAATTATTTTATTGAATCAAATATAGCAGTCCCTGCTTATTAACCATCTGTATCCACAATGTAACCATGATATACCAGTTGCCAGGTAGTTTTCCACTATATAAAAATATGATAAATAATTCATAGGGAGAATCATTATCAAAATGTAGCTTGTGCCTTCAGTAGCTTTTACCTGGAGATCTCAAGAGAACTCTACACAGATGATCCAGACTAGCACAGAAGGTACCTTTTGCCAATGTGTCTTGAATAAAAGAATGGTCTTCATCTTTAGGTAATGCATAAAGCTTTGTTCTTTATCACTGCAAATCTTGGAATTTTTTAATTTTAATTTTTATCAAGCTAATATATAACTTTTTTTTTTTTTTTTTGCGGTATGCAGGCCTCTCGCTGTTGTGGGCTCTCCCGTTGCGGAGCACAGGCTCCGGACGCGCAGGCTCAGCGGCCATGGCTCACGGGCCCAGCCGCTCCGTGGCATGTGGGATCTTCCCAGACCGGGGCACCAACCCATGTCCCCTGCATCAGCAGGCGGACTCTCAACCACTGCACCATCAGGGAAGCCCTATATAACTGTTTTAAGAATAAAATAGTATTAAAATGCAACAAAATCAGTGTTTCCCTCCCCTAGCCATGTTGCTATGATGCAGAGTCATCTCCTTATAATGTAATTGTTTTTTCTGGTGTCCACCTCTATCTAACTAACATGCTTATACCATGGATTCTTGACTCATCAACCTTAGATCACGGTGTTTACTTTCTCTCTGGTCAGCAAGGACCTAGAGCTCTCTCATATCCTGCCACCTCTCAATAAGAATGTAGTGCAGCCTTTCTTTTTAAAGTCAATATTAAATGATTACATTATTATGTCTAAACTAAGCAGTGTAGGATGGTTACATTTCCTTTCTTCTACATTGTATGTTTCCTGGAGGTATAATTTGTCTTTACTTCCTGTTTCCTGCAGTGTTGGGAGAAAGGGAAAGTCGCTTGGCTTTCCGGGGTGTTGATGACACCTGGTGCCAAACAGCTTCTTTTTTTAAAAAAAATAAATTTATTTATTTATTTTTGGCTGCGCGGGGTCTTTATTGCTGCATGTGGGCTTTCTCTAGTTGCGGCGAGCGGGGGCTACTCTTCGTGGTGGTCCACAGGCTTCTCACTGCGGTGGCTTCTCTTGTTGCGGAACACGAGCTCTACGTGCACGGGCTTCAGTAGTTGTGGCACACGGGCTTCCGTAGTTGTGGCTCGCGGGCTCTAGATTGCAGGCTCAGTAGTTGTGGCACACGGGCTTAGTTGCTTCGCGGCATGTGGGATCTTCCTGAACCAGAGGTAGAACCCGTGTCCCCTGCACTGGCAGGCGGATTCTTAACCACTGCGCCACCAGGGAAGCCCCCCAAACAGCTTCTTAACCAGCCTTTTAACCAATTCTCTTGTCCCCAGCCTCTCCTGTCACTCCCTCAGCCCTCCAGCAGAACCCAGGATCCCCAGTTCCTGACGCGGCCCCAAATTCTCATCTTTGGCTTTTCCTGTGTACAGGATACAAAGAGAAATGACTGAACTGAGGAAATCATCGTATTGGAAATATTTCAAGATTTTAAATACTGAATACAGGACTGATTGCTATATCTTATATTGCTATATCCTAGTTCAGAACCTCATCATCTACTACCTGAACTACATTTCACGAGTTATACCCTGTTTAACCCTAGGGTCTTACTGAGTATTAATAGATGTTCTACAACCACCATCACAGAAAGATGCTTTGGTCAGATGAGTTTGGGATACACTGGGTTGTGCAAAGTTAGGTTTTTACTGCAGGACATCTAAGAGCACCTAATACGCTAATATGCATTATGACTCCCCAGGAAGACTGTCCTCCCCCGCCTTTCTTTTTTTTTTTTTTTCGGTATGCGGACCTCTCACTGTTGTGGCCTCTCCCGTTGCGGAGCACAGGCTCCGGACACGCAGGCTCAGCAGCCATGGCACATAGGCCCAGCCGCTCTGCGGCATGTGGGATCTTCCCGGACTGGGACACGAACCTGCATCGGCAGGCGGACTCTCAACCACTGCTCCACCAGGGAAGGCCCAAGACAATGTCTTTTTTATTTCGTAATTCTAGCATGTGTCTTGTATTGGGTAAATATTCAATGAAAGCTTGTTAAAAAAAAATTAGAAACAGAAGCACTCTTTGGAGACCTAACCTGAAACAGTAAGAGATAGCTATATTAATATTATTGAGGAGTGGATTTCTCAATTTCTAGGTTATCTAGCACGTTATCAATTTCCCCCCATCTTTTCAGCAGCTTCATCTCTTCCAGATCAGGGTAAAAGGAAACTGACAGTGAGATTACTGTAAGATTTTCTGTATTTATTTAGTAATTTAAAAAATAAATATCTAATTGGAAAAAAGGTTGAACTTGGGGTTTTAGGTTCCATTAATTTTATTCATGTATTCCTACCCCTCACTGGCAAAAGTAATCAAGATCTAATTTCATGTTACTAGATCTTTTGTTTATTAAGCCACTGAAATCCTAGCTCCAGACTCTTCCCTCTGATACTCTAAACTGGGAGAGCATTGTGACACTGAGGCCTAAAATGAAACTGCGATTAGGTAGAGTTTATCTTTTAAAATCTGAGTGTCGGGGGCTTCCCTGGTGGCGCAGTGGTTGAGAGTCCGCCTGCCGATGCAGGGGACACGGGTTCGTGCCCCGGTCCGGGAAGTTCCCACATGACGCTGAGCGGCTGGGCCCGTGAGCCATGGCCACTGGGCCTGCGCGTCTGGAGCCTGTGCTCCGCAACGGGAGAGGCTACGATGGTGAGAGGCCCGCGTACCGCAAAAAAAAAAAAAAAAAAAAAAAAAAAAAATTGCAAATACAGATGTTCATTTGTCACATTCAACTAGGAACTATTCACTTTCATACAAATCTAAATAGATAGGAAGGGACTAGATCTTTAATAAATGCTGGTTGAATTAAGTTACTTTCATTATATGTCAGTCAGGCATTGATCTTACTCATGAATACAGCTACACGGTTGTACATGGATGTGTGTATGTGTGTTTCTTGTAAATATGCTGCAGTGTACATTGTTTTCTTTCACACTTAGACCTAATTGTGCCACTCACTTTTTACCTAGGACTCCTCTTTGCAGAAGCTGGAAGCCCTGAACTGTTATGTTTCCCCCTCTCCTTCCCCTGTCTGGGCAGGAGCCTGAGGTGGGCAGTTTGCACGGGCTATTGGTCACTTGTATCAACTGCATGAGCTGCTACTCCAGGACTGAGCTTTGCTGAGGCCTAAAATGACTTCTTTTTTTTTTTTTTTTTTTTTTTTTTTTTCTTTTTGCGGTATGCGGGCCTCTCACTGTTGTGGCCTCTCCCGTTGCGGAGCACAGGCTCCGGATGCGCAGGCCCAGCGGCCACGGCTCACGGGCCCAGCCGCTCCGCGGCATATGGGATCCTCCCAGACCGGGGCACGAACCCGTATCCCCTGCATCGGCAGGCGGACTCTCAACCACTGCGCCACCAGGGAGGCCCTAAAATGACTTCTTACTAACATGAAATTGAAAGACAGGCTGCGAATGAGCAAAGGTCCTGGTTGCTGATTGGACTGCAGTCAGTGGTCGCCCCTTAGCCCTGGACACCAGTTGGGGCCTGCCGTGTCCACAGTGATGTTTCTGGAAGCCAGATCTGGAGGTCAGCCTAGCCCATGTTGTCATTAGCACTACCTCTCTAAGGTACCAATGTCCCACCTTCCCATTCTGCTCTGGCATTTCCTTCGTCTAGACACATCCTTGCACTGAGCCCTCCCTGCCGACCCTCTCTTGGGCCAGACTCTCCTTTCCCATATAAACAAAGTCTCCTCTACTGTTGAACTCAAACTCATGGTGGACGCTCTGCATACCTCTTGTCCCCTGAGGAAGGGCCCACCCCCTCCCACCATGGCGCTGTGGGCAAGGCAGGTTGGCCTTCTTCTTGTCCCCATTACTGCATCCTAAGCAAGACCACATGCCACCGGGCTTTGCCCCCTCTGTTCCACTTCTCTCTGGAGCTTTCTCAGTGATCCCTGAAGACTTTGACATTTGGTCTGCGGACTTTTCCTCTCAACCCTTAGTCCTGCCACCATCCTAGTTAACTTCAACTTTCATGTGGCCAGCCCTGCCAACACCATTGGCAACGACAGTCCCTTACTTCTCCACCCCACTCTGGCTGCCTGTCCCATGGTCACAACCTGTGCCCGTCCTTGCCTTGGACTGGCCCGTCTTTGTGATCTCAAGCTTTGGCAGCATATCTGTGGTTATTCTCCTCCAGGACAGAAGCTCTCCCACTCATGTACTCCTGCAGTTCCCAACCTTGCACAGCTTTTTTTTTTTTTTTAATTTATTTTTGGCTGTGTTGGGTCTTCGTTGCTGCGCATGGGCTTTCTCTAGTTGCGGCAAGCGGGGGCTACACTTCATTGTGGTGTGCGGACTTCTCACTGTGGTGGCTTCTCTTGTTGCAAAGCATGGGCTCTAGGTGCACAGGCTTCAGTAGTTGTGGCATGCGGGCTCAGTAGTTGTGGTTCGCGGGCTCTAGAGCACAGGCTCAGTAGTTGTGGCGCACAGGCTTAGTTGTTCCACGGCATGTGGGATCTTCCCGGACCAGGGCTCGAACCTATGTCCCCTGCATTGGCAGGCGGATTCTTAACCACTGCGCCACCAGGGGAGCCCTTGCACAGCTCTTGACGATTCCATTTTTACTTTTCTGCATTTACTTCCATCTCTGATCCAATTCTCACAGCTGTTATTTCAATGATTCTCTTCCCACCAACCTTCTTGCTTCCTTGTCTCTCCCTTGTACTCAGCCAGCAAGACTCCACCCTAGAGCAAGCCTCCTAATTCGTCCTCTCCAGTTCCATACATGGGTCCTGTGGATTGCTGGTGAAATTGATATGCTTTTTCTGCCTGATGATCTCTACCCAGCTTTAGGCAGTCTCTCCCACTCCCCCTTTTCCTTTTCCAACTGTCCACGTCAACATCTTGCTCAACTCTCAACAGAAGGCCTTACTTCCTTACAGAGACTGAGGCTGTAAAGTAGGGAGTGGCTTAACTTACTCTTCCATGTTTATGTCCATCTGGCTCCCATCCTCTTACCCTTCCCCTCTTAGGAAAAGAGCTACAGATGATTCCTGTTTATTAAGGCTTTAGATCTGGCCTCCCCATCCCACCATTTGCACCTGTATTTTTACTCTAAGCTCATAAACTTGCTCACACTTTCCCCATCTGAAAATCAAACCAAACAAAAAACTCTTGTTATCATCCCCACCCCCCACTTCCTGCAAAGATAAGGCTGATCAGCTCTCTTCTTTTCTTACCCCCCTCTCCCTCTCTAATCCGGTTTCTGCCCTTATCACTCCACAGTGAATGAATCATCAGTTGAACCCCATGTGGACAAAACAAACTGACACTTCCCTTCCTCCTTTCCCTGGCCTCCCTGAGCCATTTGATTTACAGGCTGTCCCTTCCTCCCTTGGCTTTGCCCATTTGTCTAATCCTCCTTGCTGTCAAATCCGTTAGTTCCTTCTGAGTGCCGTTTATTGGCTCCCTTTGGACTCTCATCCCCTAAATGCAGCGTTGCTGGGTTTATTCTGTGCTCTGCTTTCCCCACTCTGGCTGCTTTCCCTGGCTGACCCCGTCTGCAGTCATGGCTTCAATTACCAATGCTGATTGAAAATTCACATGCCTCTAGCTCCTGTTCAGGCTTCTCTGAAGTTCCAGACCCTCATGGCCAACTGCCCCCTGGACACCTCCACTTAAATGTCCCTCAGGTACCTCAGACTCAACCTCTTCCTAACAGAATTCATATCTTTTCAGCCAGACTTCTTCTCGTGGATTCTTTGTGAATATTGTCGTTATCCAGGATCCCGGCCTCTTTTCACCATTCCTAGTCAGTCATCAACTTTAGAGAGATGGAGGGATTTACGTTCACTGGAATTCCGGGGAAGCTGAGTGATGGAGATTGGCTTGGCAGGGCTGCTTTCCTGAAGAGATGCAGTGGATTGGGGGGCTACATACAGCAGGGAGGACTACATGGTAGGAATGGCACTTAGAGAGCTGGCCCAGTGAGGGAAGGGTAGCTATGGGTGATGCTTCCAACCTTGTGTAAACTTCACCAAGCATCACCAAGGGCAGAGGTATTTGGAATTCTTGAAGAGAAAGGAACAAGGGAGCTTGCCTGTGCCGAAACAGATCTGAAGAGAGATAGCTCAAAGAGGATCAGGGACAGAGAGAAGCCCCAACACAGTAAGATTCAGAAGTGGGAGGGCCAAGAGTACTTGGATCTCTCAGGGATAAGGAGGCCCCAAGTGAGTGTGGTTTATATATGTCCCATTTACAGTTTCTACCTCTGTAAGGTCTCCAACTGGACACTCTTTTCCTCCAGGCTATTGCTCACTCCCATGTCTTGTCCAAAAAGTGAATCTTATTAAGACGTTGGCTCTTTTTTAAAAAAAATAAATTTATTTATTTATTTATTACTTTATTATTTTTGGGTGCATTGGGTCTTCATTGCTGCGCACAGGCTTTCTCTAGTTGTGGTGAGCGGGGGCTACTCTTTGTTGTGGTGAGTGGTCTTCTCACTGCGGTGGCTTCTCTTGTTGCAGGGCACGGGCTCTAGAGCTCAGGCTCAGTAGTTGTGGCGCACGTGCCTAGTTGTTCCGTGGCATGTGGGATCTTCCTGGACCATGGCTTGAACCTGTGTCCCCTGCATTGGCAGGCAGATTCTTAACCACTGCACCACCAGGGAAGTCCAAGCCATTGGCTCTTTTAACTTTTGGACAGTAAGTTAAAAATTCCTTAGCTCCTCACACAAGGTCCTTCAGGATATGATCCCTGGTTACTATCTAGCCCTATCTCTTGCTGCTGCCTACACATTCTTTTTGCTTTAGCCACGTGAAATTCTTCCAGCTCTTTAAAAGCACCAGGCCTTCATATAGGGGTTCCATACTCCTGTGTTTGTAATATACTCCCCACCCTAACCCCATTCATTCTGCCATTTCTGCTTTTCCTTCAATACTCAGCTCAAGCACCATTTCCCAGAAGACTTTTACAACCCCAATCTGATTTTCTCTGGGCTATCAAGGCATCCTACACATAACATAAAAATACCCTTTACCGCATCTCACTATAATCAGTTAACTTGCTTCTCTTCCCTGGTAGACTGGGTACATTATGAAGGAAGATCTCAGTCTATCTGGATTTCTATCCCCAATGTTTTGCTCATGAACAGTACTTGATATTTCTAAATAAATAAATAGTGATCAACCATCAAAGTTTTAAAGGTTATGCAGAAGGCTACTTAACCTAGAAACCTTTTTAACATTTAAATAGCAGGCCATTAATTGTGTCATTTCACATGCTAATCGTGCATCTTCATTCCTGAAGGTGAGTGCAATGTTGCTGGCCCATTTGCCAGTGGGAAAATCTGGACTTTTAAGAGTGCATCTCCAGGAGGTATCTGTCCCACAGACGGATCTCAAGCAGCCTGTCATCTGCAGAACCGACCAGATCAGCGTCCTTCTCCCAGTCTTGACCTACACGGCACCTTTTGCCACTAAGAGAGGTGGGCAGATTGACATATTTATGGTAATCTCTCTCTTGTCTTTAGGTTAAGGAGTGCACGGGGTATGTTGGTTTATGTGGGTGTGCTTCTGTGTGTGTGAGTCCGCGTGTGGGTGGGGAAGGAGGAAGAGGGCAGTGTGTGCATCACTTCTTCACAGATGCCTTTCCTGACCTGCTCTACTGGGCGATGCTCGCCTCCCCACCCTCTCCGAGCACCTTACTCTCCCCCTCTGCACCGATCACAGCTTTTCTGGCATTTGTGTGATGAATGCCTGTCTCCTCCCCTAGATCGTAAACTGCAAGAGGTAAGGATCCTAATATGCTCCTATTCACCCTGTAATCTCCCAGCCCAGTAGGACGCCTAAGGCGTCACTGGTATTCCACAAATATTTCTTCGCCTGGCGTTTCTGGGCCCGACTCGGGGGACCCATCGCGTAAGGGAGCCACGGCCGACCCCTGCGGCAGGACCGCAGCGGGCACTACCGCCCTCCCCCCCAACCAACGGCCGGGCGAGGCGGGGCCGGGCGGAGCGCTCTCGCGGGGACAGTTCTCGGGCTCGCGTGGGCGCAGCCCCGTGAGGGGGAACCGCGGGTAGGGAGAAGGCGCGGCGCGAGGCCGAGGCCTGGCCAATAAACGCCGGCCGGGCGGGCCTCGCGGCCGGCTGCCCGGGAGCGCGCGGGGCTGGGCGTGCCCACGGGTGACGCTCCGGGCCGGGCCGGCCAATGGGCGCGGGGCAGGCGGGCCTGGCGGCCAGGGGCTCTAGGACGCGAACGGGAGGCCGGCCGGACAGACTGACGTTTGGCTGCAACGCGGGAGGCGCGTGGCAGGGATGGCGCTGGCGCGGGCCTGGAAACAGATGTCCTGGTTCTACTACCAGTACCTGCTGGTCACGGCGCTCTACATGCTGGAGCCCTGGGAGCGGACTGTGTTCAGTATCCTGCCCGGGCCGCGGGCGCGGGGCCGAGTCGGGGCGCGGGGGCCCGGGCGGCATCCTCCCGGGCCCAGGGCCTGGCGGGCGCGGGGCGGCGGGAGGGCGGAGAGGCGGCCCCGCGGGAACTGCGCGCGTGGACTCGCCTCTTCGCGGCGGGCACGCGGGGCCGAGGTCTCGGGGCCGAGGGTGGCGCTCCCGCGGTTGGGGGGTGGGGGACGAGAAGTCTTTTGAGATCTGAGGTCGCCGGTGAGTCACTGGACCGAGGTAGAAGCGTCTTTATTGCTGGAGGAGATCCCCTAGGGCGATGTCTGCCCTCGCCTGCACTTCGGCCGTGCCAACCTTTGATTCAATCTCCTGTTCCCGTGGGAGGCAGGGACCGTGTAAGTGGAGCAAATCGCTCCCGGCTTGGACGCTTTTGACCTTTAGCTGTCCCTGATTTAGCTGGCTTTGGTCCTAATAAGAATGCTAACCAGTTTATCGGCTTTTAAGTCAGGTTGTGAATTTGTGCTTATGGCATCCCAATACAGTTTTTGAAAGCAGTTCGTGAATCGTACCTTTTTGGTCTTCAAGATGGTTTAAAAAGTCTGTTCTACTCATTAATTTGCTGTTTGCACAGTCCGTAACAGTCGAGCCCGAAAAGGAATATGTGGTTAGTTGTAGATAGCGTTTGAAGCTGTGTTTTCGTAGATGGCTAATAACTACTCGTTAACGACTATAGAGCATTTACTACCAGCCAAGCAACTGTGCTAAGTGCTTTGCCTGTATCTTAACTCATGTAACTTTCATAAGCTCAGTTAATAACTCAAGGTTGTGAAGAGAGGCTTCCTGGAGTCTGTCTTCATTTGTCTATGTTGACATCCCTTGATATTATTCTTGCAGAATAAATACTAATGAGAGAGAACTTTTTAAAAAAAACTTGAGGGCCAATATGAAACAAAATATTTTATATAGCATACTTGCTTGGCCTCTCGTCTTCAGTGTGGTTTAGTTTGGAGTAGCTTCAGAACAACTTTGCAAATACGTGGTAGAGTGACTGAGGTAATTTCATTCCAAGCCTTAATAAGTGTGTTTATTTGTCTTGAACAAATAGCAATAGGATTGTACTCAAAGCTGAGTCTTTTGTCTCAATACTTTTGAGGCGTCTTAGCTGCTTTACAAGGAAATTTAGTTTTATTATTATTGGCATTTCTTTCCAAACCTGGAGTTTAAGAACCAGAATGCAGAGTTTGGATTTAGAGTCTGAATGTAAAGTATGCCCTAATTTCCTGCACCATTTACTTGTAGCTGCAGTTTAGTTTCACTCTAAGTTCTATAGGTTGGAGCTCATGAGGTCATCCTTGTAAAATGTATACTAAAATATAGACCACCTCTTGACTCAGTTAAAGTTATTAAAAAGTGAATTTAAACATAAACAATGTTGTGCTAAATTGAAACTCTTTAAATCAGAAGTTGAATGTAGGGCCCCACTATCAGAGTCTACACTCTAATTTTACTCTTAAAGGCTTTTGTTGGCACATAGATAAATGCTATGGTGTCAGTGTTAAGGTTTTTCTGTATTTTATTGCAATAGTAGTAGTGTCATAAATACCTCCGTGTTTTTCTTGGGGGGGATGGAGAAATAAATTATGAATAAATTATGATGATATGTAGTACCTCTGTGGGTTTTTGCCTTTGAAGCATTTGACTTCTCATTGGTTTATGGGACCACATGATTTCATTAAAAAAAAAAAAAAACCACACACACTAGTGAGATTGCAACCAACCTGAAAGAGACCTGCTGGGACCTGTTGACGTCCACCTCTGGAGGGGAAGTTTTAACATGTTTCGAAAGTCCCCTTTCCCTATTGGCAGCCATCAGTGGGAAAGGAAAAGACCAGGTTTTGTAACCAAGACATGTTTTGTAACCAGCGAGACACTCCCTGTAGTGCCTTACTGGGTAACATTGTAATCATGCTGTTGAGGGGAGCTAGAAAATTAAAAATCTTTGTTAAAATAATTGGAAGCATAAGTAAAAGTTATTTTAGCCTTGTTCTTTTAATTAAAAAAACAAAGGTTTATTCTGTAATGGCTTCATATGTTTCCATGACATTTTATATTTGTATTTATTTTAAGCAAAATGCAGGCAGTTTTTTTGGTTTATGCTTGGAATTAGATTCCCCCTGAAAGACAGTCCATGTTTCTTCAAGGAAAGAGTTTTTTTTTTTTTTTTTTTTTTCAACCACAGTGCTGGGCACACAAATAATGCTTGACAAACATTTTTTTTTTTTGACAAACATTTGTTTATATGTTGATTTGTCATTTCAGAGAAATTGCAGAAGCACTGATTTTAAGCCACTTTTAGAGAAGCTTTGGAACTTGACTGTTCCTGATGAACAACATTCAGTTGTTGTAGAGAATTCAAACTTAAAGAAGTAGAAAAGGCTATAGATTGAAAGAACTTCTTTGATTTATTTTGGAGATGTTAACAACATTTGCATTGCTCTGTCTACTCATTTGTAAAACATGTACATTTGCTGAGTTCTGTATTCCACAAGTATTGTATACTTTCTAATTGCCAGATACTATTCTAGATAGTAGGGATTTACCTGTGAATAAAACAGATAAAAATATTTATTCTAATCCCACTAGATAAATAAGTAAAAAATTAGATTATTAGATTGTTATAGCTGTTACGGAGAAAAATAAAATGGAGAGGAAGATAGGAACTAAGAAAGAGTCCATGTTCTTTGACTCTTAGTTAGAGTGGTCAGGGAGGGGACATTTAGAAAGATTTAAGCAGGGGAAAAATTCCAGAGGATTGAGCATTCCAGGCAGAAGGAACAGTAACTAGGAATGCCCTGAAGCGCCAGCGTATCTGGCTTGTTTCTGGGATAGCTGAGTGGCTGGTGTGTCTGGGGTGGAATTAGTGGGGGTGAGTAGTAGGAAAGGGGGTCATATATGTTCCAGTACGGCCTCCTAGGCATGGAGTGAGAGTTCTGGAGATGAAGGGAGGTGCTCATACCTTTTGAGTAGAGTCACTCAAATCCAGTAACAGTTTTCTCACTGACATTTTTCTCACTGACATTTAAATACAATAAGTCCCCTACATACAGACGAGTTCCGAGAGCGTGTTCGGTTAAGTCCAATTTGTTCATTAAGTCCAACAAAGTTAGCCTAGGTACCCAACTAACACAATTGGCTACATAGTACTGTACTGTAATAGAAAACAAATAAAAAAAATAAAGAGAACATTTTTACTCTTACAATACAGTACCTTGAAAAGTACAGTAGTATAGTACAACAGCTGGCATACAGGGGCTGGCATGGAGTGAACAGCCAAGAAGAATTACTCACTGGAGAAGGGAGAGGAGGTGGGAGATGGTAGAACTGAAGGGGACTAACTGTATTTAATAAAGTAGGAAAATAAACCACAGGAATATACATTTTTCCTTTCCTCATGAGACTCAAAGCTCTTTTCATTTTGAATGGGAAAAAAAATCCTAGGAACAGGGTTTTAAAGTTTATTTTAATTAAAAAAATTTTCAACATCCTGAGTTCTGTTCTAAGTTTCCAAGAAGATGGACTTCATTTCTTCCAGGAAATTAGATCCAAGTTCAGGAAAAATTAGAATTGACACATGTTCTCAGGTGGATCCCTGCCCCACCCCTTGTTATTCCACTGAAAGAGCTGGGCAGTGAGTGCTTTGGGATGCAGGGCAGGAAGAGCATGGTGGACTCAGAGAACTTTCAGGGAGGTATTTGAGTTCTTTGCTTTATTTTCTCCCAGGTGGGGAGAAGGTGTGGACTGGGGTGCAGAGATGTGTTGGGATGGTGAGTACGCCAGGCTGACTTGGCTGGAGCAGGGATTCTTTAAGGCAGAGTGGGTGGGAAATAAAGTTGAAAAAGTAGGTTGAGACTGTTTTTTAATTGAACAGACACTTCTGTGTGCGTACCTTGTGCCAGATGCTGGCCTAGATGCTTGTGATGTATCAGTGAGCACGAGACAGAGATCCCTGTCCTTGGGAAACTTTGATAATGAGTGAAATATATAGTGGGAATTCCCTGGCAGTCCAGTGGTTAGGACTCTGTGCTTCCACTGCAGGGGGCATGGGTTCGATCCCTGGTCAGGGAGCTAAGATCCTGCAGGCAGCGAGATGTTACCAAAAAAAAAAAGTGAAATATATAGTATGTTAGGTGGTAAGCATTATGGAAAACAGAAATGTAGGTCGGGGGATAAGAAATGTGTGGATGGGATGGAGTTACTGTTTTTAAAGAGATATCAGGAGAGGCTTCATTGCAAAAGCATATTTGAGTAAAAAGATAAAGGAGGTGAGGGAGTTAGCAGGGTAGAAATCTGAGGGAAGAGCAGAGCTGGCAGAGGGACTAGCCATTGCAAAGTCCCTGAGTCCAGAGCCTGCCTGGCATGGATGAAGGCCATCACTGAGGCAGGTATGGCCAGTGCAGAGTGAGTGTGCGGGAGAGTCCTAGGCGGTGAGGTCAGACTCTTTGGAGGTCCTGGAGGTCTTTGTAAGGACTTTGATTTTTAATTTTGGTAAAAAAGGGTACTCTTGGGCGTCCCTGGTGGTGCAGTGGTTGGGAACCGGCCTGCCAACGCAGGGGACACAGGTTCGAGCCTTGGTCTGGGAAGTTCCCACATGCCGTGGAGCAACTAAGCCCGTGTGCCACAACTACTGAGCCTGTGCTCTAGAGTCCACAAGCCACAACTACTGAGCCCGCACACCGCAATGAAGAGTAGCCCCCGCTCGCTGCAACTAGAGGAAGCCTGCGCGCAGCAGCGAAGGCCCAATGCAGCCATAAATAAATAAATAAATTTATATATATATATATATATATATATATATATATTAAAAAAAAGGTACTCTTGAAAGGTTTGATAGAGGAGTGATCCAATCTGGCTTTTTAAGTTTGAAAAGATTTACTTCGGTTGCAGGATTTGGAATAAATTAAGGGTGGCTGGAGGAGGCAAGGGTAGAAGCAAAGGTAGATATTTTGGATTGAGATAGGCTTTGAGTGATAATGAAAACAAGCATTCCTTTTTTTAAAATTAAAAAAAATTTATACAACTTTAAAGATTACTTTCCATTTACAGTTGTTACAAAATATTGGCTATATTCCCTGCATTGTACAATACATCCTTGAGCCTGTCTTACACCCAATAGTTTGTATCTCCCACTCCCCTACCCCTACCCCTGTGTTGCCCCTCCCCCTCCCCAGCGCTTCATTTTAAGCTGTATGTTCTTTCTTCACCTGTCAGTATACTAGAGTAATTAACATGTTTGACAGTTTATTTAATTTATTTTTTTAATAAGTTTATTTATTTATTTATTTTTGGCTGCATTGGGTCTTTGCGCATAGACGGGGGCGGGGGGGTGCTGAGCAGGGGCTACTCTTCATTGCGGTGCGCAGGCTTCTCATTGTGGTGGCTTCTCTTATTGCGGAGCATGGGCTGTGGGTGTGCGGGCTTCAGTAGTTGTGGCACTCGGGCTCAGTAGTTGTGGCTCGTGGACTCTAGAGGGCAGGCTCAGTAGTTGTGGCGCTCGGGCTTAGTTGCTCCGCGGCATGTGGGATCTTCCCGGACCACGGCTTGAACCCGTGTCCCCTGCATTGGCAGGCGAATTCTTAACCACTGCGCCACCAGGGAAGCCCTATGCCATTTCATTTGATCTTCCTTTTGTAGAAATGAATGCAGTTTTCCATTACCAGGGAGGGCTAAATGAGGAAAGCTGAGCTAGGAATAACTGTAACTGATTATTATTTTATTTTTATTTTTAATTAAAAAAATTTTTTTTTTGTAACTGAGTCGTGCAGCACGCAGAATCTTACTTAGTTCTCCGACCAGGGATCAAACCCGAGCCCCGTGCAGTGGAAGTGTGGAGTCTTAACCACTGGACCGCCAGGGAGGTCTCTGTAACTGATAAATTAATAGTTCCAACCTTCCAGCCCAGTGGTATTCAAACTTTTCATTTGTGTATTCCCTAAAAGAACAAAAAGCACATACTGTGTATCCTCTCACTCATTTAAGTTGACATCTGAAATCTTTCATAGTGAATTTAGACAATTACAAAAGATTTAATTTTTTGCTTTTTAAAAATTATTGTGTTTTTGCTAAAACCTTAAAACTATAGTTTTTTTCTTACACAATTCATAGAAAACATTCATCACATGACCTGATTGGCAAAGCTGGTCCTCACTGTGAAGCCAAATAGGCAAAATCAGTCTTAATTTCTGTCAGGAAAAGCTCGGTGTCATTTTTCTGTTCAAATAATTGTTATGTAAACACCTTCAGTCCTGTCTCACTTTTTTGTTGTTGCTGTTTTATAATTTTATTTGACAATCAGTGGTTAGTTCTCATCCATATTGACTATAGGTTTTTCAAAGTGGTGACAGGTACTTAGGTAACCAACGTATAGAGCTTGTTTGGTGAATCTTCAGCTTCATGTTTTCTGGACAACTGCACAACCACACGTGGATACAGTATGGGACATTCCATAACCCTTTGGCCGAGACAGCTTTGTTGAAACTGTTGTCACTGTGCACATCTGGAGTTCCTGTCTCCTTCATGGCAGATTTCTGGATCTCTTTCAGTGCCTGAGGGGCACGCTTCTTGAAACCCACTCCATGGGTGCGCTTGTGAATGTTGACAGTGGATTCTCTGGTCACTACCTCAGTGATGGCAGAACGGCCCCTCTCACCATCCTCCTTGCTGGAGGTATTTTGCTGGGCCCAGATTGGAAAGGTGTCTCATTTCCAAATTCACATTATTAGATGGATAGATAGGTGAGGTTTGGAGCTGTGCCAGGAGTCTGTTACCTGAACGAAATAAGGTACAATGTAAGTTAGTTACTATTCCTTTGTTTGCTGTCCCAGAGGTTATTTTATACCCTGGGGAAATGCTAATTGTAAGATTCTGGAAGTATAGTGAGAGAAGTGAAGTTGTAAGGGGTGGGGGATGGGAAGGAGACGTAGCAGATCGCAGTTCTCAGATCAGCTTGAGGAGAGAGTACAGTGGAAGCTGAAGATTTGTAAACTGATTCCCCTTAACTGATTCTAATCCTCTGAAAAGTCTTGTTCCTCCAGGGCTCCTGTGCTTTAGTTTGAAAACAGCTGCTCTAGCCTGTTTGACACTGCCTGGATATTTGGCTGGCTATGTGAGAATGTTAGACTATCCCTTGTCTGTACTCCTTAGGATATTATAACTTTTTCTTTAGTAGGAAAATGTTCTTTTCTTTCAGGAAAGGTGGAAGAGAAAAACTATGCTACACAAGAACTAGGTGATCTGTACTAGGATGTCAGGGAGAGTCATGGGAGGTTGATGGCAGTGGGGACAAAGCACATACAGATGATCTACAGTGTATCTGCATGTGATACCAATGATTTTTCAGTAGAGCTGAATGTGGATCCTGTCTCCACTGCTTCATATTCTTAAAGACCTTGTGACCTCCTCCACCCCACAACCCGGCTCAGGGTTTGATTGTTGTAACATTTGTGGTGCTTAGGAGCAAGGATAAGATAAATTCTTTTTTTTTTTTTTTGGCTACGTTGGGGTTGGGTCATCGTTGATGTGCATGGGCTTTCTCTATTTGCAGAATGCGGGGCTACTGTTCGTTGCGGTGCGCAGGTTTCTCATTGCGGTGGCTTCTCTTGTTGCGGAGCACAGGCTCTAGGTGCGTGGGCTTCAGTAGTTGTGGCTCGTGGGCTCTAGAGTGCAGGCTCAGTAGTTGTGGCGCAGGAGCTTAGTTGCTCTGGGGCATGTGGGATCTTCCCGGACCAGGGCTCGTACCCGTGTCCCCTGCATTGGCAGGCGGATTCTTAACTACTGCGCCACCAGGGAAGTTGAAGGTAAATTCTTTAGATTAAAAAAAACCCCAATGCTCAATTTTAATAATTAAAACTCTATGTTCTAAAAGATTTACTTAAGAGAGGATATATACTTTTCATGAATTGGAATGCTTAAAAAATAGTAGTTATGGGGGCTTTTCTCATGGTGCAGTGGTTGAGAGTCCACCTGCCAGTGCAGGGGATGCAGGTTCAATCCCTGGTCCAGGAAGATCCCACGTGCCGCAGAGCAACTAAGCCTGTGCGCCACAACTGCTGAGCCTGTGCTGTAGAGCCCGCAAGCCACAACTACTGAGCCCAGGTGCCACAACTACTGAAGCCCATACTCCTAGAGCCCGTGCTCCTCAACAAGAGAAGCCACCAGAATGAGAAGCCCACGCACCACAATGAAGAGTAACCCCTGTTCGCCGCAACCAGAGAAAAGCCCACGCACAGCAACAAAGACCCAATGCAGCCAGAAACAATAATAATAATAAAAAATAGTAGTGATGGAATGATAGAAAGACAGTATTGTATTTATGATCAATGGTTATGAAAAGTAGAATTACTACTAATACAAGAATTTTGGCCATCAAGTGTTGTAAGCGTTCCTGAAAAATTTTCAAATAAAAGTTTATGGGAAAATATCATTAGCCCCTCAAAATCTATGCAACTTCGTAAGCAGGTGCTAATGAAAACAATGATTGGCATCTTGGGGGACAACTTGGATAGCCTGGGCAGGCAGGCTGGGCGCTGCCCCAGGGGACATTAAAAATGCATGGACAGAGTTGACTGGAACTGCTGAAGTGATGGAGATGGTGTGGGCTGCCGTCGAGGAGGTGCAGGAGGCAGTGCAGTCCTGCCATTATTTGGGAGCTGCGCTAGCCTGGAGGTGTACCTTTCTGGAGAGGGAGCCCAGGTATAGATGCTAATTTTTAATTTTCTTAAAATAGAGCTAAAAGGACTGCAGCTGCTGAGCCGAGGGATGTTTCTTGCTGAAGATTATAATTCTTTCCTCATTAATCTGGCGCCCCTAATTTACGAAAAATCCCATGTGAAACCATGCAGCTCCTGTGATATCCTAGTCATATATGAGTTAATTGATGTTCCAGAAATGTGTTATAGCAGAACAGATTATATTCTAGAGCAAACAGGTAATTTTTCCCCCTTGACCCTGGGACTTAGATCTTCATGTGATTAATAGAAGCTCTAATTATAAAGACATGTAGTGATACATAGCCTTGGTGTCTCTGGGTTCAGAGCTACAAACCATTTCTAGGATTTCAGCTCAGAGCTGAACATGATCATTGCTGGTTTCAGCAGCAGGCTTTTTTGTTTGTTTAGTTTTTAAACAGTTCCTCATCAAGTTGTTCTAAAATCAATTTCCATACTTAAGTATGACCAACACTACAGAAAGCTCAGAGAATGGGTTTTGCTTGCTAACAGTAACCTCTGATGCTGATGTGATATCCTTTACTATGGCCCAAGAATATCAAAGTGGCTGACTTACACAGGACTATAACCATATCATTATCTTCTACTTGCTTTCATTTATGGCAACTAGGAAAGCATCAAAAGTGATATATTTGGTAAAAATAAGCTTTCTTTTTTTTTTTTTTTTTTAATTTTTGGCCATGCCACGCAGCTTGCAGGATCTTAGTTCCCCAACCAGGGACTGAACCCGTGCCCTCGGCAGTGAAAGCACGGAGTCCTAACCACTGGACCACCAGGGAAGTCCCAAAATAAGCTTTCTTAACATTTCTTTTGGTGATGGTCTCTAGTTTTTCGAGGTCAAGGGACAAAACCTGCAGTAATATGAAAGAGTCCTTTTTGGAGCATCACTCAGCAGCTGACACCTGCTTTCCCTTAGAGCTTTGATTGCTTTTCACCAAACAGCCTATGGTAATACTTTGTCAGATACTTTGTTTTCCTTTAAGATGATTCCTTAAAAAAATTAAATTTATCAAAACTTTTGAATATTTCTGAGGATAAAAGTAGCTTTTTAGAGTTAGTTTTACAAAAGGAATTTGACTAATAGAAGATTGGATTGTTTTAGATGACATTTTAGCTTTGTTTTTTGATGTGACCAGGGCCATCAGAGACTGAAAACATTGAAATTAGACTAGTGAAGAGGAATAAATCATACCCACTGGGACAAAGGCCCCTGCCCTTTTCCCAATGAGGAGCTACTTTTGGTTTCTGCAAAGTCTTGCGAATAGGTTGCTAAAGTAGGCGGTGATAGTACGGGGTTACTGGTTAGGGCAGGAAATGTTAGTTACTGTGGTCTTACTTCTGATGTACTGTATTTAACTTTAAAGCATTTCCTCTTTTTTTTTTTTTTTTTAAGTTGCTGAGAAAAGCACTGGGGATGGCCAATCCCTTGTATGGGCAAAAAGTCTTTATTTATTTATTTTTTCCTGTCTAACTGGGAACTTATCAGCTCATGATTAGCTGGGGATCCCTGTTAAAGAAAACAGCAAACAGCACACAGATATATGGTTTCACATCTATTTGCTTTTAATCCATTGGACCCATAAAGTATTTATGTTATGTTCAGGTTATAAATAACCTCTGATTGTTCACTCAGCCCTTGAACAAACAATTATCGGCAGTGCCTGCACAATCCTGGCACATTATCTGCTCAGTTCTTGAATGGTTGATGAAGTGCCTGCTTTGTCTAACAATGCGCTACAACTGGAAGCAAAGAGCAGCCGAGGCGTTCACTCTCAAGCACTTAAAATTCAGTGGTAGAGACAGTTACATACACACAAAACAGAAAAGACATATTTTTTAATTTTTGAGGTTTTTGGTTTGTTATAGTCTGGGTTTCACTAGCTTTATTCTATGTTTCTTGAATCACGGTTCCCCCTCTAAAACATAAACGTGATTAATCTTGGTACAGCTGCTGATACTTATACAAACAGCAGTAAGGGCTTGGTAAATGGAAAGATTACTCTATCATTTTGTGTATTACCTTCCAATATATGTGTATTATATAACACTGAATATTTACATTTTCTCTCTCTCTCTCTCTGTGTGTGTGTGTGTGTGTGTGTGTGCCTCAGTGTCTCAAAGAGAAGATTACATTAAGGATGATTGAGAAGTGGTACTTAAATGCCCTCTCCAAGCAAGTGGGATCCTAACATTAATCCAGGAAGGGATTTCATTTTATGGAGAAGAAACTCAGGTCCAGAGAGGTTGTGATGCCTTAGGATTATACTATAAATAACAAGTTAATAGCAGGGTGACCTTGGGCAATTTCCAAACAGAGGTCTGAGTCATAATGTTAAGTGCCCAAGCCCTCAAATAATAATTTCAATAAAGATTATATTACCTTTTGTTGCAGAATAGATTTGATTCCAAATTTTTATATCAACCCTGAAAGGTAGGTGATGTGTGTCCCCAAACCATAGATAAGGAGACTAGTGATCAGAGAGTTTTTGAAACAACCAGGGATTGGCAGAATTGCAGCTCAACCCTAGGTCTCTTCCAGTGCCATGGTGATTCCAGTATCCATTTCTTGTACTTCACAGTGTGTCAAGGATACTTTAAACTTTGAGAGGTGTGTTAAAGAGCGCAGTGGATTGAGAAATCCACTCAAGTACCCAGATAGCAAATAATAGCTGTTATATTCTAAATGGTGTACGCTTAGCTCTGTTTGTGAGAACATTTCTAAGAAGATGAAGGTCACATGTTCCCCAACCTTGCAAATGTCACAATAAAACTGCTGTTTTGAATGGTGCCAAGCATAATCTCAGGGAGTATTCCACTCAGTGTATTGGAGCTATTTCAGCTACATGGCTAAAATTGCTTAAGTCGCATTTGTAGAAAGTTACTTATTAAAAGGCACTTTTTTGCATGTTTTGCAAGGTGATTATTAAGGCTAGTAGAAATTCCTCATGGTCCCATTGTTTACTTGTTCATTTAATATGAGTTTCACTGTATAGTTAAGTCAGTTTTAAATAGTCTCTTATTTGGGGGGCAGGGATTAATTGGGAATTTGGGATTAACAGATCAACAACAAGGACCTATTGTGTAGCACAGGGAACTATAATCAGTATCTTGTAATAACCTATAATGGAAAACAATCTACAAAAGAATATATGTATATCTGAATCACTTTGCTGTACACCTGAAACATTGTACATCAACTATACTTCAGTAAAAAAATGTTCTCTTATGGTTGAGAGCTTTAGGATAATTTTGGGGAATAATTTTGAAATTTAATTGTATAGAAAACTTACTTTTAGAGGCTTCTTTAATTATTGTGTTTCTGGAAATACTTAGGAGAAGTGGGATCAGAATACAGAAACTGTTTTTTGAGGGAAATAGAATTAAAAGTTAAATTTAATAAGTGGCTCTGGGTAAAAGTTTAGGTTTATTGTTATTATTGTTATTATTTTGAGTAGCTAATAATTGGCATTTGCATCTAGGTGCAAGTGACTTTTGGTAATTTTCTGTTTTCTTGGTCAGAATTGAGAGTTGTTTATTCTGTTTCTGAGAGCTAAGATTTTCTGTTTATTTCCTAGTAGCAAATTAGATCCAGTGATGCCTAACCCAAACTTTGCCAGGGAAAAAGATCCTTCAAATAAAACAGTTTTTAGTCTAGTACTATATGCAGTTCCATTTTCCTTTACAGTTCTTACTTATTAAAAGAATAAGTAAGACTTATTAACTATTCAGGCATGCAATAAAAAAACCCATAAAGAATAATATAATGAAGTGTGCCCATACCACCAACTACTGATGAAAAACATGCATTTGAAGACCCTTTGTGCCCCTTCTCACTTGATCTCCCTTCTTCCTCTTCCCATTTCACCCCACTAAGTAACCACTATCCTGAATTTATCATATATAATTGCCATTTATTTGTTATTACTCCACATGTATGCATCACAGCATAATGCTGTAGAAAGTCATGAACTCTAGTGTCTAATATTTTAACCAGGCAAAACATCTTTTCAAGTTTTGATAAGTTCTAGGGACTTCCCTGGTGGTCCAGTGGTTAAGAGTCTGCGCTTCCATTTCAGGGGGCACAGGTTCGATCCCTGGTGGGGGGGACTAGGATCCTGCATTCCTTTGGTGTGGCCAAGAAAAAAAAAAAAGTTTTGATAAGTTCTTGTTTCACTTGGAAAGATGTCCTGATTTTATATGCATATAAAAGATTAAAGGTTTGACAATTTAATGTTCACAAAATTGAGCCTAAGTTTCAGATTCCTGTCTTATAGTAGAACAATCTCTGTTAAGCTAATTTATGCATGTTAACTGATACATGCTCCATACTAAATAGAAGAATTATAGTGCCATAAAGAGTACATAATAGGGCCTCCCTGGTGGCGCAAGTGGTTGAGAGTCCGCCTGCCGATGCAGGGGATACGGGTTCGTGCCCCGGTCTGGGAGGATCCCATATGCCGCGGAGCGGCTGGGCCCGTGAGCCATGGCCGCTGAGCCTGCGCGTCCGGAGCCTGCGCGTCCGGAGCCTGTGCTCCGCAACGGGGGAGGCCACAACAGTGAGAGGCCCGCATACCGCAAAAAAAAAAAAAAAAAAAGAGTACATAATATAATCATTCAAATGGCTGTTTTTAGTAATTCTTACTTGAATTTGAGCCAATGACCTGAAGATTATTATCATACCATTTCATTTGCTTTGTGTATACATTCGTAAGTCTTACCTAAAAGCTGTTAAAAAACCCAAAAAGCATCTTGAAAATATAGTATTGCTTAGAAACAGATTTTGGTTTTCTTTGCTGTAGTTGCTTTAGAGTTTGTTGGTCACAGTAATATGTGGAATACGTAGAAAGCACCACAGTGAATCTAGAGTCAAATAACATTTCTTAAGCAATTCCTTTATTCATCAAATATTTATTAAGTGTGTGTTATGTTAGATGTTGGAGATACAAAAATGATTAGACATTGTTCCTGTGTTCAAGGAGTTGATAATCTGGATGAAATAAATATCAGTACATCTACAAATAGGTAATGTCAGGTGATAAGCACTGTGTGATACGAGTAAAGAACTTGATGAGCATTAGGGAATAGTTAATTCTGCCAGGACGTTGGGGTAAGAATAGAAAAAGTATGAGTGCTAGGGAGAGCCTCATACGAGAGGAGATGACTAGCTGAGCTCTAAGAATGTTTAGGTTTTACTTGGAGGGATAGGACTTTTCGTACAAAGGAAGATATTATAGTGTAATGGTTAAGAACACATTTTAGGAGTTTGACTTGGTTTGGAATGGGCTCCATTGCTTACTCTGATTTCGGGATATTACTGAAGGGCTTAACACAGTGCCGTGTGCACACTAGACAAAGTGAAAGCTGCCACTGCTGTTATCCTTAGTCACATTATTAAACCGTAATCAAAGGCAGAGCAGTATGAAAATATAGAACATTGTTTTCTGAGACTCGTGTAATATGGCATGAGTAGGATGTGTGTTTGTTGGGGGATGACTTGGAGTGTTGGGAGGTATGATGGAAAAGCAGCATGGTACAGTTGACCCTTGAACAAGCAGGGGTTAGGGGTGCTGACCCGTGCATAGTTGAAAATCTGAGTATAACTTTTTACGGTCGGGTCCTCTGTATCTGTGGCTCCACATCTGCAGATTCAACCAACTGTGGATTGTGTAGTGCTGTAGTAGGTATTTATTGAAAAGAATCCACGTATAAGTGGGCCTGTGCAGTTCAAACCCATGTTGTTCAAGGGTCAACTGTAGATGCTTTTGGTCCCTACCTTGATCCCCTTTGCCAGCTGATGTACTTCTCCCTTGCTGCTGGGAGTGTTGTCTGCTACAGCCTTCTAGCTTCCCCCTTCTCCAGACTATTGTCCTTGGCCAAGGCAGCTGTCTCGCCCAGGTGGTTTTTCCTCAGCCTATCGCACAGCCAGTGATTGACAGATTAAGGGATACAAAAGATCAGGCCTGTTGCCTCAAAGCAACACCAATATGTGGTACAATTCATGCTCCAGAGCGCCCTGTGAGAGCTGAGCTCCTGAACCTCCTCAGCTTTCCCCCCTGCTCTGTTCTGTTCTGCTCACTCCCCTTCTGATAAAACTCCCTTCAGAATAGCTTATACAAGAATCCCTGTTCCAGCCTCTCAATTCTTGTCTACTTCTTGCACTCCAACCTAAGACCAGGTACTTGAGCTAGATTGGAAAGGTCCTCAGATGCTTGGCTTAGAATTCCAAGTGCTATCCTAGAGGCATTGGGAAGCATGCATTTTAAAATGTAAAGAGAGACATGGAAAATAGCCAGAGGCCTAAAGTGGGAGCTTTTAAGTGATTAAGTAAGGAATGATAAATACCTCAATCATTTATCATTGATAAGGGTAGGGGAACATGAGATAAAAGTCATTTGTTGTGTGGTTGGAAAGAATGGAGAAGTCTTAAATAATTTGAATTTGGGGAGAAGGAATCAAAGCAATTTCTAGATTGAGTGACTAGGCAAATAGTTAATCTATAGTTATATCAGATAGTGTGTCAACAATTTTCAAATCATTGGAAAATAGGACCTATAGGAAGAAGTAGTTTTGGAGAAAGGTAATGAGTTCAGTTTTGGCTCTGTGAATTTAAGCCTGTCATAGGTGGAAATGTCCAGTATCATAGGAAATACTTGTCTGCAGTATAGAAGGTGGGGTCAGGTCAACAACATTAAGGTGGTTGTTTAAGTTATAAGTGTGTGTAGGCCCAAGACAAATCATTGGGAACTCCATTTATCATTTAGAATCCTTTCAACTGCAAGTATGACAAAGAATATCTAAAGGTGGTTTATGGGTAAAGGGCGTATGTATTGGCTTATGTACCTGAAAATCCAGTGGTAGGGTGGCTTCAGGCCATTTGATCAGGGTTCTAGCTCCATTTTTCTGCGATTATTTTTGTTCCGCCACCTTCATCTGTCAACTTTGTTCCGAGTTTTGATTTCCTCATGGAGGCAAAGTGACTCCAGTGATTCCAGGATTCTATCAGCAAACTGCATATTTTAGAAGGAGAATCTGTGTTCCTGGATTCCTGGCAGAACTCCTAAACTTTGAGCTGGTTGATCAGATTTGGGGGGTGGGCATTTGTAAAAAGAGAAGATCTTAACTGGTTCAGATGAGTCAGGGCTTATCCCTGGAGTTGGGATAGGTGTTAGGCCCACCCAAAGAGCACGGCTGCTGTACTAGCAGGAGGGCTGGAGTGGATGTTTGGGAGAAAAGCACAAGATTAACTCTAATCATCTTACACATTAGTGGCAGACAGGGAAAAAGAGCCAGTGAACTAGGAAAATGGTGCGAGAGAAGGGAAGAGAGCACCAGAGAAGTACCTCAGCCCAGAGGTGAAGGAGTTTTGAAGAGGAAAGATGAAAATAGTGTCAATTCAGATAGCCATTGGATTTGATAGGAGGTCGTTGGTGCCCTGAGAGCAGTGTCTATAGCCTGGAGAGGTAGAAGGCAGATGGTTGTGTGGGTGATGAGTAATGATATGGAAGCAGCAAGTTTGTACTTTTTTTTTTTTTTTAAAGAAATTGAGTGGTGAATACAAAGTGGTTGTTTAAGAAAGAACTGGATTAAGGGAGGCTAAAAAGTAAATTAAAAAAATGGTCATAGGGCTTCCCTGGTGGCGCAGTGGTTGAGAGTCTCCCTGCCAATGCAGGGGACATGGGTTCGAGCCCCAGTCCGGGAGGATCCCACATGCCGCGGAGCAGCTAGGCCTGTGAGCCACAACTACTGAGCCTGCGCTCTAGAGCCCGTGAGCCACAACTACTGAAGCCCGCATGCCTAGAGCCCTTGCTCCGCAACAAGAAGCCCGTGCACCGTAACAAAGAGTAACCCCCACTCGCTGCAACTAGAGAAAGCCGGTGCCCAGCAACAAAGACCCAACTTGGCTAAGTAAATTAAAAAAAAAAAAAAAAAAAAAAGGTCATGGGAGAACTACCCACATCTGACGTCTGCAACTCTACCAGTGCACATCTCCTTCCTGCAAACACCCTCCCTCTTGTGAAGTTCTTCACAGGGATAGCAGCACCAACCCAGGTACCCCCAACAGGGTCATCAGTTTCGCCCCAGATGTGACACTGGCCTCTGCCGCCATATGCAGTGACCCATTTCCAAAGTCCTGTCCATCTTCTTCATAAATCACGCTTCAGGATACCCCTGTGTCCAAATTGTCCTGGTCACCATTCTGGGCACTGTGAGGGACACTGAAGGACTAAGAATGTCCACTGTGGCTGTCTCCCTGTCACCAAGGCCTTCCTCCTAACCCCCTTACCCATCACCCAGCTGCTCCTCCTACCCCCAGAAAAATGTAACTCACCAAATAATGGTTGTTAATCAGCAAGAACTTGCCCTCCCCACCTTGGGACCCACACTTGACCAACCTTAGCTTAAAAGCTAAGACTGAATGCAGGCTGACCCCTCCCATGAAGACTGTAAAATCCCACTATAAAATCAATATGATTTTTTTTAAGGCCGTGCTGTGCAGCATGTGGGAATCTTTTTTTTTAAAAAAAAATTATTTATTTATTTGGCTGTGCCAGGTCTTTAGTTGCAGCATGTGGGATCTTCATTGCAGCGTGCGGGATCTTTAGTTGCAGCATGTGGGATCTAGTTCCCTGACCAGGGATCGAACCTGTTCCCCCTGCATTGGGAGCGTGGAGTCTTAACCACTGGACCACCAGGGAAGTCCCAAAATCATTATGATTTTAATTTCATTTAAAAAAAAATTATGGGAGACTTTTCACCCATGTTTGCCAGATGAGGGGAATGGACTTAGGGTCTGAGTCAGGTTTGAGCTGTGGCTCTGAAGACAGCTTCCTGTGTGACCCTGGACAAGTCACCTCAGTGTTTTGTGAGTCTCTGATGAGTGCTAGTGCATAAACATTTCACAGGAAAGCCGTAAAGGCCAAGCAAGATAATACATAACAGAGGTTTGTCAACTAAACTGTTACACAAATATTAGCTGGTAGTAATCACATTGTTTATTTAAACCCTATATTCTCATAAAGGAATGTAAGGTATTATAGAACTACTAGTATGTAGAGCTGAAGGTATGTAAGGCAGGAGGTGGGGGAGGAGGGGAGAGAGAGAATATGAATGAATGAATGAATGAATGAATGAGTGCATAAAACACAGTCCCAGTTCAGAAGGAGTTATTCCCCTTAGCATGACTCTGCAAAGCAAAAAGCCCTCAGGTTTTACATAATTTTTGTTAGTAGTATTTCGTGTGGCCCAAGAGGAGGGCTCCTTGTTGACTTGCACATATACAGTTTATTTATTTTTTATAAATTTTTAAATTTTTATTTATTTTTGGCTGCGTTGGGTTTTTGTTGCTGCGTGCGGGCTTTCTTTTGTTCTGGGGAGCAGGGCTACTCTTCTTTGCAGTGCGAGGGCTTCTCATTGCTGTGGCTTCTCTTGTTGTGAAGCACAGGCTTTAGGTGCACGGGCTTCAGTAGTTGCAGCATGCAGGCTTCAGTAGTTGTGGCTCGCGGGCTCTAGAGCGCAGGCTCAGTAGTTGTGGTGCATGGGCTTAGTTGCTCCACGGCACGTGGGATCTTCCTGGACCAGGGCTCGAACCCATGTCCCCCACATTGGCAGGTGATTTCTTAACCACTGTGCTACCAGGGAAGCCCCCTATACAGTTTACATTCCTTTTGGAATGCGGAGAAAGGACCACAGTGCAGAATGTTTATGGTTTAGGTTATCAAGGTGGCTTTTATTTGATGTTGTTGCAAAGTTTAGTGATAATAATAATAATAAATGTTTAATAGTAGCAGCTATTATCAGTTTATGTCACTAGTATATGATTGATCTTATCTTTGGCTCTAAAGCCAATATCTTAGCCACATTCTAGTTTAAATAATTCTAAAATTCTTGGATCAGACATTCTTATTGTTCAAGCTTGTAGACCTTTTGCAGTCATTAAATACTGTACAATTTTATTCCTATATGTTTCTGTTTCTTAGATTGAACAGAGTCGCTTTCTCTGCTTCATTTTAAGCAGGCTGATGTTTTGAAATGTAATAGGGAGAATAATAGTATGCACCATGTAAGGTGACGGTGAAGACAAAATGAGCTTAAAAAACTTAGAATGGTGTTAGGCATAGTTAAGGTTAGTGGCTATAATTATACTTATTAGTTCTTTATAAATACTTGGTAGGTATGAGAAAGCATTAAATGAATGGGTACTTCCACATAGAACAATTGTTGAAAAAATTTGGGGATTTAGGTTTGGATAAACTGAGAAAAAGTAAATGAAGTTTCCTTAACTACAACTTAGATTCCATGCTGGTTTCCATCGTGGGGATGGCACTGTACACAGGATATGTCTTCATGCCTCAGCACATCATGGCGATACTGCACTACTTTGAAATTGTACAATGACCAAGATGTGACCAAAATCAAGAAGTTCTTTAGGGAAGAGCCACCGTCTGAAGTTGGAACGAGACTTCATCAGATGTCATAAGAAACTCTACTAGATGTCAACATAACCAACCCAACCCTCTGCATATAAAGACTAAAATTTATGAGTAGAACAGGAAAACAATCCTGACTCATGTGTTGTGTTCTTTATTTTTAATTTTAAAAGAGGCTCTTGTATAGTAGTTTTTGTCTATTTTAACATTGTAGTCATTTGTACTTTGATATCAGTATTTTCTTAACCTTTGTGACTGTTTCAATATTACCCAGTGAAAGCTTTTCTTAATGTAACTTTGAGTACATTTTAATTGCCTTCTATTTCTAAAACCCAAAGTCATTAGTTGGGCTTTACCGTTCTTGCTATCATATGGCATACATATCTGCCTGGATATATTTCTACTCTTGACCAAAGTTTTGTAAGAAAAAATTCAAGATTCGGGACGGGGCTGGGGAGGGAGGATATTTTATTGAGAACTATTTACAAAAGACTTATCTGTAAGTTTGAACTCAGGAGTACAGTTTTAGCTATCTGGACTCTACTCTTAACAGCTTTTACTTTAGAACTATTAAAGTGTTTCTTAACAATGAAAAAGAAAGATCTTGCTGAAGTTAAAATAAGGAACATTTCACCTTTTAAATATTTAATTTGTGTGTGGACTCATTTCCAGAAAACTCTGGTGATGGTTCTTGTGACAAATGGTGGTGAAGTAGCATTATTATGTAATGCTTATATATTGTAGAGTTTTTAATAGAAGGTAAATCAGTTTCCTCTGAGGGCCATTAGTAACAATGTACTTCCTTAAATTTAGTGTCATGATTGTAATGGGTGCTGCAAATGCATTTGCACATTGTAATATGATGAGATGAATTGTTAAAAACTATAGCAAAAAGAAATGTAAACTTGGTTAAAATCTTCTCTTTGTATTGCTTTTTTTTTAAAAAGATTTTTATTCCTTAAATGTAAAATGACTACCTAACTTTTTGATGTAAACTCATTAAATTCAAAGAGAGAAAAATCAGCTGATGTAGCAGTATTTTTTTTTTTTTCTCGTTGGTTAGATGTTGATCTAATATTTATACTTCTGTATTGATTGCTGTGGACAGATAAGCAGTAAGTATATCTTAACATGTCTTTCAACATAAAAGTATCGCTAATTTAAAAAATTAGACTTTTTTTAACATACCTCCCAGAATGTTTGCTATTTAAAAAAAAAAAAAAGTAAGTACTTTTGGCCCCAAATTGTATGGATTAGACTTTTGAAGTGTTTTCTAGTCCAGAGGTACTAAGTAATATATAAAAGTCTGGTAGTTTTAGAGAATCAAATTATATCATTACTATTAGGGAGGGTGAGAATAATATATAAGTATTTAGTTTTGAAGTGCTTAAAAGTAGTTGGATATGGTTATGTCTGTTTATGGCATAATTATAGTATTCACACTATCTCAAGCAAAATAATGAATATGAGGATTTAAGTCTGGATTTGTTCAATTAATGCTTAAATTTGGCTTTCCTCCATTGACATCCCTCCTCCCCCCCTTAACCACTGACAAGTAGATTCTAAGTCTGGATCTCTGGTGAGTTGAAGACAGGAAAAGTCAAGAATCACTAGTTTAGATGTGTATCCAGATTATCTATCCTAGCCCTCTACTCAGAAATCTTTAATTCATCCTAACTCTGCTGAAATCCATTAAATCACTGTTGTATTTAATGGTTGTTACAAAACACTGGCCTGTGAGATAGATAGAAGATAAGTTCAGCCTTACAGAGAATCTTGAGAAGAGTCAAAGAGAAATAGGAGCAGGTCCACTGGTAGGTAATCAGGGAAGCATATCCTCACCCACTGATGCAAGGGTCTGGTCTATTTGTCAGTAAATAACAAATGGGGAGATCATTTAACTTTATCTGTTTACAAGTGGGCATTAGACAGTTCTCTATAGGTCGCTTATGTTTCAGTATGTCTTCTGAACAGAGATACTGACTGCCTTTTTTCTGGAATATTTTTCTAGGATGTTTGTATGATAGAGAAGATAGAGAAGAGATAATGTCTCCCTCCAGAACAAAGGGCAGGTTTGCTTAGAGCCTTGGAATATAAAGATCATCTCCTTCTGCAGCAGTGGGCACTATAAAAGATTTGGGTTCCCTGTGCTCAGGGTTCCTCTCCTGTAAAGTGACCCTCTGCATGTACAGGTGTCACCTGGCCTTCTTTACATTGTCCTGTGGGAATTGGAGCTTGGAAACCAAAACAAGAAAATGGTACTTTGACTATTTCTTTTTTTTTTCTTTTTTAATTAATTATTTATTTTTGGCTGTGTTGGTTGGGTCTTCGTTGCTGTGCGTGGGCTTTCTCTAGTTGCGGTGAGCGGGGGCTACTCTTCATTGCGGTGCGCAGACTTCTCATTGTGGTGGCTTCTCTTGCTGCGGAGCACAGGCTCTAGGTGTGCGGGCTTCAGTAGTTGTGGGACGCGGGCTTCAGTAGGTGTGGCTCATGGGCTCTAGAGCGCAGGCTCAGTAGTTGTGGCACATGGGCTTAGTCGCTCCATGGCATGTGGGATCTTCCCGGCCCAGGGCTTGAACCTGTGTTCCCTGCATTGGCAGGTGGATTCTTAACCACTGTGCCACCAGGGAAGCCCCTACTTTGACTGTTTCTGTAAGTGATAAAGTCCTTTGTGTCTGACCCTGGAATCTCATGTCTTCTGCCAGTACCCGCAAAACTGTGCCAGACTAACTTGTTAGCTTGCAGACCCTTCACAGTTCTTGACAGTTTTGGTGGTGAGAATGCGACAAAGAAGAGACGTGGTCTCCTAGAAGAGAAAGGATGATAGCCCCACAGGGCAGATTCAGAGATGAGACATACCCTGGTATCCAGCAGTAAATGCTCTTGCTCAAGTATCGGGTGGGTTAGGGGAACCAGGGTCCTCTGCTGTCCTACTTGTTAATTAATCATTAGAGTCTGAGCGGTGAGAAAGATGATTGAAACAAGCTGCCTGCACAGTGCCTTAGTGGTTGGGCATGCTCCTCAGGGCAGGTGGAAGAAGGAATCTTAGAGTAATGGGATGGCTCTAAAGATAATGTAGCTGTGGCTGCTAAGCCAAGGAACCCCCAAAACAGAAATAAATGGTGACAGCAGTGAGGGACACGTTATTCAGTAGAGACCTTTGGGTGGTCTGAAATACTCCACATTTATTCAGGTGAACTGAATGCAAAACCTTGCTAATGGGCTCAGAGCTGCTCTCTCCCTCTGTGCCCCCTTCTCTTCTATCCTGGCTTCAGTTTCATTAAGGAGGAAGGTGATCAAAGGTGAGACTCAGTGCATCCTGCCTTAGTATGCTGGGGAGCTTCGCAGAGGGGAGAGAGTCAAACTTTCATGGCTCCATTGGATATAGTTACCCAAGTCATTATCCTACCCATTCCTGTGGGAGGAGGGCACCAGAATTCAACTAGTGGAGTTTGGGCAATTTTTGCAGTGGAGAACGGAAATTTATGTGACCCTGTTGGGTGCAGCCGTTTGGGCCTATTCAGTGTACTGCTGTAGCTTACACTGGTGAATGTGTAATGAGTATTGATGTTTACAGGTCTGTGCTATCAGTGCTTGTCAGTGGCAGGGGTGCCACTCATGTTCGGGAAGAGATGTATGTAAAGAAATACTAGTACCTTTGGATCCCCACAACCCAAATGACCCCTTTGAGCTACAAGTCTCTATGACTAATGGTCTAACCATTTAGAGTCTGGCAAAAAGAGGCATCTTCCATCTGAGGTGCTCCTTGGATATTTGGACTCCTGGGCCCTCTTGCCCCCTGGTAGTGGCTCTCCTTTTGTAAACAGCTAGGAACTTGCTACTGGGCTGTTCTTGGAACTGACTCATGGAAGCCTTTTGACTCTCCGGCATGATAGTTTCATTTCAGGGTGAGTCAGCTGGACTCAAACAGGATGGGGAGGCCAAAGCAGCCTCACTGTCAGAGGGAAATGCTGTATTCCAGTGTGCAGCTGACCGGGCTCCAGTAGCATCTCAGCTTTACATGAAAAAGGGGCAGCCCTCCCTCTGGGAATACTTTACCTCTTGTTCTGCTGCCTGAAGCAAAACTGCTGGTTCAGTGGGGACCTCGGTTCACAGAGATTACCCTGAGTGCTAAGGTCTACTTCACTGACGGTTTGGCTAAGCTTAAACCTGATGGTATCTGCTGAGCTTCTGCTACTATTCAGCCTCAGTGTCAGCTCTGCAGAACCAAACATGGGCATGCTTGTTCCATTTGCTGTTAAAACTCAAGGCTGGGGCCTCCCTGGTGGCGCAGTGATTGAGAGTCCGCCTGCCGATGCAGGGGATACGGGTTCGTGCCCCGGTCTGGGAGGATCCCATATGCCGCGGAGCGGCTGGGCCCGTGAGCCATGGCCGCTGAGCCTGCGCGTCCGGAGCCTGTGCTCCGCAACGGGAGAGGCCACAACAGTGAGAGGCCTGCATACCGCAAAAAAAAAAAAAAAAAAAAAAAAAAAACTCAAGGCTGTTCTCACAGCCCTGGCCAGTACTCTCCTTGATACAACTTATCTTCTTACTGACCCCTGGGCTGTAGCCAATGGTCTAGCAGTTTGGTCTGTCACTTGGAAAACTACAGATCGGTAGGTTAAAGACATCCTTCTTTGGGGCTGCAAAATGTCAGAAATCACAGCTGCTGATCAAAGTGTCTGTGTCACTTATGTAGATGCCCATAATATGGGCCAGTTCTCTGGTACGAAGCTACTGTTCACGTCAAGACTGCGCCACCCGGATTGCCACCATTACTGCCTGGGTCCATTTTTGTACTGGACGTGGCAACACAGCTACCCTCGTAGGCTCTGTGCAAGGTGAAGGACTCTGTTTCTGATGCAGAGACTACCACTACAAGCCAGACTTGTGACTCCTGCCAAAAGCATTTTGGTGAGGGTGGTGACGTAGCATGGGCCCTCACCCCAACTATGTTGCTCTTGGCCAATTGAATACATCAGAACTTTGACTTCCTCTTGGGCTGTCTGTTGTGCCTCATGGCTGTTGGCATTTTCTGGGCTTATAATATTGCTGTTCCAGCCTAATCAGCTGATTCCAGCCACACTGTTGTGGCCCTTGAAACTGATCTGTGCCATGTTTTCATGGCCCATTTGCAGCTTGACAATGGTGTGCTTTTTTTTTTAATCACAAAAGCTACTCAACAGTGCACTGACAGTCAAGGTATTCGAGGGCCATTTCATGCTCCCTGCCATTCACAGGTATCTGATATCATTGAGTATTGGAATGGCCTCCTGAAAAATCAATTTAAATATATTTTTGACTCTTAATCCCTCATCTCTTCCTGGTACATATACCTTAATAAGGCAGTTTGGTCACTGTATGTGGCTGTGCTCAGAAAGGGACCATCTCTTCTCAACCACTTTCTGGTTAGTGATTCGGATGATCTTTTATTATTTTACAGTTTGGGATTCCTCCCTGACCATTCCTGGGCATGATGCTTTCCTGTTCACTCATGGCAACCCCAGGCTGGTAGGTTGGCCGCCCAGCCAAAAGGGCTTTCAAACTGGCTCAGCCCCCTGGCTTCTCTTGTTGGATTGATATATCTCCATATCATAAGGCTAATAGGTACTTGGTTGAGTACACTACCTCGGGATTCACCCAGTGGTTCATGCAGGCCAAGGTCAGTGGCATCATGAGTTTCTATAAGTTTTATAAAATGCCTTATCTCTTTTGTTCCTGACTCTTCCAAATGAGAGGTCTGGGTGAGTAGAGATTATGGGAAAAAAGGCGAAGTTATAGCTACTGGAATGGGACAGACTGATTTTGTGGTGATGGAGAGAAAGAACAACTCCAGTGCTTGAGGTGAGAACACTTTAAACCCCAGGACAGGGAGGAAGGAACTCTAATGATCTTTTGTCTTTCAGAGCCACCGTGGATCCTTCCTCAGGAAGGAAAATGCCCTGATGTGGCTTTCCCAATGGTGCAAGCCCCTTAAATGGAACTGACTGCTGAATCTGCCACTCCCTCCCTCACCTCCAGATGGCTCTGACCATGATTTTGATTGCCATTCCCTTTGACCTTACCAAGAATTCTATCAAATAAAGCAGAGGATAGCCCCAGCTTCTGCATCTCCCATGCAAAACACTGGCTAACACCTCTGGATATGTTCCATTTCCATAGCCATCGCTCAGTCTCCAGGGAGTGAACAAATGCCACCTTCCTGCTGGCACTGGACAGACAGGACAGTTTGGACTGTTGGCCCTCAAGCAATCTCTCGAAAAATAGTGACTAGATTCAACTATTTAAACTGAACTGGGAACCCTAACTAAGGTATACCAGCTTGCCAGGAGGCCCCTTGGAGGAACTGTCAACCTACGCCCTTTGAATAATGGAGGTCTCACTTGAGGCCAACAATTGTAAAAACATTTTCTTCCCAGGGACACCATATGTGACCTCTGGACTTTATTTCTTGTGTGGAAGTCAGGAGTTAACTTGTCTTCTGAAAAACACCTTTTGGGGCAATCATGAGAGACCTGCGAGTGTTTAGAAATACCCCTGACAGATCATGTGGCCCTCAGATGACTGCAGAGATCTCTCCCACAAGGCTCTCCAGAAAGGTAACTGATCTGTTATTCATGTACACCTTATGGGCAGTGATCCCTATAACAGGAGTCATTCCAATTAGAAAAGGTGGTACAGAATTTCATGATTTTAGCTGAAGTGATCCGTGGCACTGCCTTGGCCCTAGAAGGGTTTCAGGTCAGCCTCAACTCATTAGCCAAAGTTGTTACGGATAAGAGAATTGCCATAGACTTCCTCCTTATGGGCCAAGGTGGATTTTGTGCAATCTCAAGTACACCTTGCTGTGCCTGGGTTAACGCCTTGGGCCAAGTGGAAAGGTCAGTACAGAAACATGGCTTTCTAAATTAGACCCTGATAGTTCTGGGGATTTGTTAAGCTGGGTTGGTTCTAGGATGCTGGGGCCATGGTTGAGATCAAGGTAGGATCGCCTCATCCTGTTGTCAGAATCCTATTTGATAGTAGCCTTAATAAAATGCTGTGCTAGATAAGTTGATTTGGTTCCAGCCTCTGTTGGTTAGATTAATTAGAGTGGCTGATGGAGCAGTATAATGATGTATAGAAACTGGGACTTCCCTGGCGGTCCAGTGGTTAAGACTCCACGCTTCCAATGCAGGGGTTGTGAGTTCGATCCCTGGTCAGGGAGCAAAGATCCCATATGCCAAGCAGCATGGCCCCCAAAAAAGAGATGTATAGAAACTAATGTGTACGTGGAGTGGATGTTGTTGGGAGATAGTTCTCTGTGGGCCTCTCACATTTTCTGCATGTCTTAAAACAGTGGTTCTGATTGCCTTTGTTCCTGACTATCTTTCTAAGGATGTTTGTTAAAGGAACAGCTTTGGAAGATGTAGTGTCTCCTTTTAGGGTGAATGGTAGGTTTGCTTAGAACCTTGGAAGATACAGTGTTCGTCTCTGGAGCAAAAGGCAGAGATATGCTTACTGTCCAGTATAAAAAGATTTGTGTTCTCAAAGTTCAGGGGTTCTCGCCTGTAATGAAACCATTGTATGTATAGATGTTACCTAGGCCCTCTTTATGTCTCTGTGAGAATGAGAGCTTCAGGATCCTTAACAAGAAATGCTATCCTCTAGCTACTGCTCTTGCTGAGGGCAATAAAGACCCTTGTCTCTGACCCTGGAGTCTCCTGTCTTTGTCAGCATCTGTCAAACAGTTAATAGGCTAACTTGTGAGCTTTCAAGCAGAATGAAATCTCGGTCCCTTTAAACTTCTTTACTTCATTTACCTTGAGTAATAAAATAGTACCATGGTTTCATTAAAGCATAATATTTTTTCTTGGTATTTGTTTTCTTGATTTGTCAGCTTTCAGTCTTTGGAATATATACAAAGCCTTGATCTTGTTGTTATTTTATTTTACTTTATTTAATTTAATTTCTTTATTTTTAAAATTTTTATTTATTTATTTATTTTTGGCCGCGTTGGGTCTTCATTGCTGCATGCAGGCTTTCTCTAGTTGCGGCGTGCGGGCACTACTCTTTTTTTTTTTTTGTGGTACACGGGCCTCTCACTGTTGTGGTCTCTCCCGTTACAGAGCACAGGCTCCGGACGCTCAGGCTCAGCGGCCATGGCTCATGGGCCCAGCTGCTCCGCGGCATGTGGGATACTTCCGGACTGGGGCACGAACCCGTGTCCCCTGCATCGGCAGGCGGACTCTCAACCACTGTGCCACCAGGGAAGCCCCAAAATTGAACTCTTTACTAATGGTTGGTCAAGCTATTCATGAGAACCATCTACTTTGCTCCCTCCTCAATGAGGAAAGGCTAGTTTAGTAGTGTAGGTGAGAAAAAGAGGGTAACTTGGACCAAGGTGGTGGCACTGAGGTAGAAGCAAGATATGGTGACTAAGTAGATATAGAGAGTGAGGGGGAGGAGAGAGTCCAGGTTTCTGTCCTGAGCAACTTGGTAAGTGGTGACATTCACTGACATGGGGACTTGGGGGAAACGATCAGGTGTAGGGGTGATCCTGCAGGAGTCACTGGGTTGTAGATGATAAAGGGCTTTGTAAGCCCTAGAGCAGTGGGAGTCATTGGAGACTTTTAAATGAGGGCGTGATATCAGATTTGCTTTTTTTTTTTTTTTTTTTTTTGGCCACACCGCGTGCCTGTGGGATCTTAGTTCCCTGACCAGGGATTGAACCCGCGCTCGGCAGTGAAAGTACAGAGTCCTAACCACTGGACCGCCAGGGAATTCCCCAGATTTGCATTTTAGTAAGATCATTCTTGTTACAACGTTAAACATGGATTGGAGGGGATAAAAACTCTGGTAGGAAAACTATTTAAAAGGCTGTTAGAGTAATTCAGGCAGCACATGGTGGTCAAACTAAGTTTGTTGCAGTGGAGATGAGAAGTGGATAAAATTGAGAGATGTCAAGGGTAGAGGAGATTTGGAAGTCATGGTTGCTGACCAGATTTTTGGCTGACTCAGTTGAGTGGTTATTGAATTTTTAATGAATTTTTGATTCATTAAAAATTAATATAAAGAGGTGAATGGCTTTGGCATAGGAGAAAATGATTTAAGTTTTTGATGTGTTGAGTTTGATGTTGATGAAATATTTGAGTGGAGCTGTTTAGTAGTCTGATGAATATGGAGAGATAATAATCAGGAAATGGATCTGGGCTGAATGTATATATATATATATATATATATATATATATATATGTATGTCATAGATAGATGATAATTGAAGTCAAAGGAAAAGATGAAAGTTCCTAGGAAGCGCATAGAAGGCAGAGGCTGTTAATCTGGTGTCTAAAGCTCCTGAAATTATACGTAAAATTTCTGGGGAGCTTTCCCACTGCTTTAATCAGATTTTCAAAGTCATCATTTACTTGAAAGGATTAAGAGCCACTGTTATAATCTATATTTGAAGCTTTTTGCAATGAACATGAATTAATAATTTAAAAAACCTATAATACTATATGATAGATTGGAACATGGCAAAATGGGGAAAAACTGGCAATATCTATGAAAATATGTTTACTTTCCTAATCTACAAAAACATTTTGGAAATCAATAAGAAATAGAGTTCCATAACCCCTATTCAAAAACACTTGGGACTATAAATATTTCAGAATTCCGATTTTTAGGGGCTTTAGAAAGGTAACTGGTGTATATTATTTAATATTCCTAGTGAGGCCCAGGGCAATATGCAGTTTATCAAATATATTTTTAGTTCTGCATTGAACTATATGAATATTCACAGTAAATGAGGTAAATAAAACTATAAATAGTTTTACATCAGTCCAGAAAATGTTTTGCTGACAAAAAGAGTTCATATCAAGCCAGATTATGCTACCAAATGGGTTGTGAACAATTTAAGATTTTCAGAGTTTTTTTGGTTTTGGGGATTGCAAATAAGAGATTGTTGATTTGTACCAACATTTCAGTAAAACATTGGGCAAGAGCAGAAACATGTCACAAAAGAAGAAATAGGAAATAACCAGAAAATATATAAAAAGGTATTTAGCTTCACTGGTGATCAAAGAATGCCAATAAAAATAAGATATTTCATGACCTGTCAGGTTGGCAGAGGTTGATAAGCTAGGATTGGCATGCGGAGCTGGGTGGGAAGCTTCACTGTGGGAAGCACCATTCTAAGATGGTCCCATGACCTCTGCCTTCTGGTGTTATGTCCCCTAGAACCCCCTCCCCTTGATAGTGGGTAGGACATGTGATTTGCTTCAGTGACGACAGTGATGGGATGTCACTTTCATGATTATGTTACATTTTTAAAGACCCTATCTTGGCAGACTGGAGAGGAGAGATTCTGTTGCTGGCCTTGAAGAAGCAAAGTGCCATGCTTTGAACTTACTATGGAGAAAGCCATGTGGCAGGGAACTGTGGGCAGTCTCTAGGCGCTGTGGGCAGCCTCTAGCTGATAGCCGGTAAAAAGCCAGATTCTCATTCATATAGCTACCAGGTAGAAAATTCTCCTCTAGTTAAGTGTCCAGGTGAGAACACAGCTCAGCTGACACCTTGGCTGCAACCTTGTGAAACTCTCAGTGAAGGACACAGGGAAGCTGTACCTACACTCCCCAACCACAGACACTTTTATGCTTTTAAGTTTGTTTATTATGTAGCAATATAATACCAATACATTCATGCAGGTAGAAGTGTATATTGTCTCAAGGTGTATCAATACTTAAAAAACAAAAAACACAACAAGCAAACAAAAATATATATAGGACTCCCCTGGTGGCGCAGTGGTTAAGAATCCACCTGTCAATGCAGGGGACACGGGTTCGAGCCCTGGTCCAGGAATATCCCACATGCCGTGGAGCAACTAAGCCCGTGCGACACAACTACTGAGCCTGTGCTCTAGAGCCTGTGCCACAACTACTGTGCCTGCATGCCTAGAGCCCATGCTCCACAACAAGAGAAGCCACCGCAGTGAGAAGCCCGCGCACCGGAACGAAGAGTAACCCCCACTCGCCACAACTAGAGAAAGCCTGCTCACAGCAATGAAGACCCAATGCAGCTCCCCCCCCAAAAAAAATATATGTCTTTTGACCCAGCAGCTCTACTCTTAGTCTATAGACAGTTAAATTATATGTTCAAGGATATTAATTGAGATGAGGCTTAAACAGTAGAAAAGTGGTAATAAGATGAATGGCTGTTCATTGAGGACTGGTTAAATTATGGTGTATTTATACTTAAAAATGATGTACACATTTAGTTTATGTTATGGAGAGATAGCAAATAGTAAATGGTATGTACTAGATACCATAATGGGCCAAAATCTCCACCTCTCCCCACTTTTTTACTGTCAAAGGGCATGGTATTCTTTAGGTCTGTTATTCAAAATGGTTTTGCTCATCTCAAAGCCCAGAATTAGGCAGAATTTCCCTATCAGTCACAGGCAGTGCTGGACCAGGGTATGGGGGGAAGAGCCAGCCTCTGGAGGAGCAGACAAATTGGTCTCCCGGTGGGTAGCTCATTCCCAAGAAGATAGGTGAATATCTTGCGTTTCCAGTTCTTTCCAAATTTCCAAGTGGGTAAGTCATTTTACGTCCCCAAATGGAGAGGGGCTAGGAATGCACTGAAGGAAAACCTTTCCTCAAGGAAATCAGGAGTGAGAGCAATTCTTCCCTCGATGGCAACACTGGCCTTTGATTTTGCCATCCAGGAAGAAAGTGCTGGAGGTGACCTGTACGCTTGGCCACAGAGGGGTCAGTGGTGGTGGAGACCTGACTTGAGGGGCATGTCTGAGTCTTCTGCCCTTGCTGTGGTGGCAGCAAGAGGCACATGAGGATTGGGAGAGCTGGGCCAGTGTGAGCAGCCCTGAGAATCTTTGGGTATTTCTGGAGGAGAGCCCTAGGAAAGGATGAAGCAATTTAGATGTTCATGGAGATGTGGCCTCACTTTGCAGTTGGAGGAGATGGGGTCTGGGGATGTATTGATTACACATTCCTGGGGTGACCACTCCCAAATTGATAATGCAGTCCAGACCTTGCTTCTGAGTGCCTATTTCCTGCTATGTACTGGACACTCTAATTTCCTCTTCTTGGCCCCCAGGACCTGATCCTGGTTCAGTGCTTGCCATCTCAGTACATGGTACCCCCAAGCATAGTTATCCAAATCAGAAACCTAGGATTTACCCTTATTGCTTCACTTTTCCTCATTTGCCATTTCCAATCCACCATCAAGTTTTGTTGATTCCACCTCCTAAGTAATTGGTGAGAATTGTCTATTTTTCATTTTTACCTATACTGCCATTTTCCCATTAATTCCTACCTCCCCTGAATCCATTCTTAAAGTAAAACTCTTTTTCTGTACTCACAACACTTCTGAAACCAAATGTATGTTTTTCTTCCCCACACCAAAACCAATTTTCTCACACCAGCTGGGTGTCCTACAATTCAATTAAATTCTGACACTGTCTACCTGGAGTTAATGTCAGATCCCACAGGCTTAGGGTCCAGTCCCACAAGACTGCCCCTGCTTCAGACACCAGTGGAAAGTCTGGACCATTGTATTTCTGACCTACTGGCTGTAAATCAGGGGTTTCTATGATCCTCTCCTGGGGATTGATAATTTACTAGAACTCAGGAGAACACTTTACTTATTATTACTGGTTTATTACAAAGAATACTTAGAGGGACCTCATGGTGACATGGTTATCATGCCTGACTCCAAGAATATTGAGGAGCAGCCGAATGGAAGAGATGTATTGGGCAAAGTATGTGGGAAGGGGCAAGGAGCGTCCATGTCCTCTTCAGGTGTACCACCCTCCCAGCACCTTGATGTACTCACTAACTCAGAAGCTCTCCCAACCCCATTGTTTTATGCTGGTTCCATTATGTAGGCATGATTGACTAAATCACTGACCGTTGGTGATTAAACTCTTGTCAGTGGACTTTTAGGTTGCTTCCATGTCTTGGCTATTGTAAATAGTGCTTCAGTGAACATTGGGGTGCATGTATCTTTTCAAATTATGGTTTTCTCCAAATATATGCCCAGGAGTGGGATTGCTGGATCATATGGTAGCTCTATTTTTAGTTTTTTGAGGAACCTCCATACTGTTCTCTGTAGCGGCTGTACCAATTTACATTCCCACCAACAGTGTAGACTGTTTGTAGACTTATTGTTTGTAGACTTTTTGATGAGGGCCATTCTGACTGCTGTGTAGTTTTTTTTTTTTTTTTTTCTTTTTGCGGTATGTGGGCCTCTCACTGTTGTGGCCTCTCCCGTTGCGGAGCACAGGCTCCGGACGCGCAGGCCCAGCGGCCATGGCTCACGGGCCCAGCCGCTCCGCGGCATATGGGATCCTCCCAGACCGGGGCACGAACCCGTATCCCCTGCATCGGCAGGCGGACTCTTAACCACTGCGCCACCAGGGAGGCCCCTGCTGTGTAGTTTTGATTTGCATTTCTCTAATAATTAGTGATGTTGAGCATCTTTTCATGTGCTTTTTGGCCATCTGTATGTCTTCTTTGGAGAAATGTTTATTTAGATCTTCTGCCCATTTTTTGATTGGGTTGTTTGTTTTTTTTGATATTGATCTGCATGAGCTGTTTGTATATTTTGGAGATTAATCCCTTGCTGGTCACATCGTTTGCAAATATTTTCTCCCATTCTGTGGGTTGTCTTTTTGTTTTGTTTCTGGTTTCCTTTGCTATGCAAAAGCTTTTGAGTTTAATTAGGTTGCATTTGTTTATTTTTGTTTTTATTTTCATTACTCTAAGAGGTGGATCCAAAAAGATATTGCTGTGATTTTGGTGATTAAACTCAATCTCCAGCCCCTCTCCTCTCCCTGGATGGGTGGGGCTGAAAGTTCCCACACTTTAATCACATGGTTGGTTCCCCCAGCCCCACCCTGAAGCTATCTAGGGCCCTATCAAGAGTTCCTCATTCAACTCAGGTATGGCTGAAAACGACTTCTTATGAATAACAAAAAACACTCCTGTCACCTCTGTCCACTCAGGAAATTCCAAGGGTTTTCGAAGCTCTGTGCCAAGAACCTGGGATGAAGACCAAGTATGTATTTCTTATTGTATCACAACATCTCAGTGCTTCACAAAGCACCCAGACTGCTCTATGAAAGAATAGGTCATATGATATCACTTCCACCTAAAACCCACCCATGGCTTTCCATTGTATTTGGGATCAAGTCCCAAATCCTTAACATTTCCACAGGCCTGGACGAGCTGCCCCTCTGTGCTTCACAAGGTTTTTCTTATGATTCTCAACCAACTACCGCTCCCTCTCCCACTCTTCTTTCCACCTCAGGGAGTTTACCCAGGCTCCTTCCTCTGCCTGGTGAGTGCTTCTCTACTCTTCTTCTAGATTTTCTCTTTTCTACCCAGCACAGGTATCTCTTCCTCAGGAGACCTCTGTGACCCTCCAGACCTGGTGAGGGGCCTTGTGACACAGTGTCACTTAGCACAATTCCAGTGATTTCTGTTATAAGTTGTTGCTTTCCTACTACTCCATAAAGACTTTAAGAGTAGATCTTATGTCTGTCTTGTTCATTTCTATTTCAGTACCTGTAAATGTAACTGGGATAAAAGAAGTTATGTTTTTAAGAGATGGAAATTATTTTTTTCCCTAGTTCCTATTCCATGAAACTGACCCACATTCCCCCTCCTCTGTAAAATTTTAATAGCAGATTCTATAATGGTACTTAAAGCCTATGCTGTTGAAAAAGCAGACCGATTAAAAATGAGCTTAATTTTTTCCCCTAAGTATAAAAATAATATGAGCTTATTGTAAAAAAATTCAGAAAAATTGGATGGCACTTATCATCTTGTTAAAATCATTATCTGATTATTATCATAAGTACTTATTGTTGAGAGCTTATTATGTGCAAGTGCTTTACACACAGAATCCTTAAACTAGCCCTTTGTGGTAGGCATCATCTCTGTCATACTGATAAGAAAAGCAAGAGTCATAACGACTTTCAAAGTCACATACTAATAAGTGATGAGCCTGTGTGTGTCTGCAGATTTATGCCTTGGGATGTTAGGCTGAACCTCTGTGTGCCTCCTTCTCTTAAGTTGTTCCTAACCAGGAGGATCATCCTTGATGAATCTGATTCAGGAGTTCTTCAGTGGAGCCTGGAAACCCCTACTAGTCGGATATCCTGTTCTGTAATCATAGTTGCACAATACCAGACAGTCTCTTTTTCTTACTTCAGAGAAAAGTACAAGCAGGCCTGAATTAATTACGGATTATTTCACTTGGGGGCCAAGTTATTTGTGCCCATGTTATTGACTCCTGCTAGCAAATAAGCACTAGATGCCCTCCTCTATAGATCTACAGTAAGTCCCCTACATACGAACAAGTTCCGTTCCAAGAGCATGTTCGTTAGGTCCAGTTTGTTCATAAGTCCTACAAAGTTAGCCTAGGTACCCAGCTAACACAATCGGCTATCTAGTAGTACTTGCTAATGCTCTGGGTAAGTGCTTCTGTGGTTAAAATCTCAATTTGTCTCCAGGGTTCCTTACTTCTCTGTTGCCCACCTTTTGGGCCTCAGGCATCTTGCCTCTGGGATTCTCAGGCCGTTGCAGAGCAAGGAAAGAGAGATCAGAACTAAGCTAAGCAATGTTGGGAGAGAGAAGGAAGAGGAAAGGGAAGGAGGAAAGAGAGGGGAGGGAGAGAGAGAATAATCTGACAAAGGAGTATTTTGTGATTATAGAGTAATAGGACTCATTTTTCTTACGTGGCTGATAATCCATCTCTGAAAGCAATTTTATTAGAGGAGTCCTAAACATATATTCTAAACATTTAAAATGTCACATAAAAGGAAACAGGACTATAATGCCACTAGAGGAGAAAGTTTGGAATAGTGCCAAGATGTAAGATTTTTTTCAGCCTGTGGAATCAAGGTCATCTTTGGCTTTGAGGTCTTTGCTTTTGGCCACCACTCAAGCCAAAGCTTGAAAGCATGAAAGCCCTGAGGCGAAGTATCAAATGCTAACATGTTTAGTCAGAATGAAGGCTGGTGTAGGCACTTTCAAGCAAGGCTATTTCAAATATTATCTAGCTGCAGGGTAAAGCTGCTAGTGCAGGGCAATGGTAACCCAAGAACACAGGTGTCCCATCTGTTTCAGAGGCACCAGAAGGACCACCAACTTGATTGTTAGTGCCTACATTTGCAAAAGGAGAACCTGTACTGAATGGAATACTTTGTAATTTCTTGAAATAGTCATTGAATGACCCTAATTCTTTAGATATCTTCTTACACATACCTGTCAAAAATGTCCTAAAATTGATAAAACCCAGTGTCGGTAAGTATGTGGAGAAATGGGAATTTTCACTTGTTATTGGTAGGAGTGAGAATTGGTATAAGCATTTGGAAGGTAATTTAGTACTATTCAATGTTTTAATGTTTGTATCATTTGATCCAGTAGTTACACTTCTATAAATTTATCCTTCAGAAATACTTGCTCAAGTTTATAACAATAAATTACAAGAATATACATTCAGCATGTTAAAAAATTATTTATTTATTTATTTATTTATTTATTTATTTATGGCTGTGTTGGGTCTTTGTTGCTGTGCACGAGCTTTCTCTAGTTTCAGTGAGCGGGGGCTACTCTGTTGCAGTGCGTGGGCTTCTCATTGCAGTGGCTTCTCTTGTTGTGGAGCACGGGTTCTAGGCATGTGGGCTTCAGTAGTTCTGGCATGTGGGCTCAGTAGTTGTTGCTCACAGGCTCTAGAGCGCAGGCTCAGTAGTTGTGGCGCACAGGCTTAGTAGCTCTGCAGCATGTGGGATCTTCCCAGACCACGGCTCAAACCCGTGTCCCCTGCATTGGCAGGTGGATTCTTAACCGCTGCGCCACCAGGGAAGTCCCTACATTCAGTAATTTTAAAACTTTTTTTGATGAAATAAAACACATTTTAAAAAGCTCATAAAGTTCGTATTATGGTTTAATGAATAATTATGAAGCAAACATTCATGTAACCAACACTCATATCAGGAAAGATAATAATGCCAGTTCCCCAGAAGTCCCCAGGGTCCTTCCCAATTCCAATTTTACTTCTTTCCTATAGGGATAACTTCTTTCCTGATTTTTATATCTGCTAGAACTGGGTTGTCCAGTATGGTAGCCACCAGCCACACATGGCTAATAAGCACTTGAAATGTGGCTAGGTGGAATTCACATGTGCTGTGAGTATAAAAATCACACTGGATTATGGAGATTTAGTATAAGAAAATGTAAAGCACTTCATTAATAATTTTTAATATTCATTACATATTGAAATGACAATATTTTGAATGTATTGGGTTAAATATATATTAATTTCACTGTTTTTTAAAAAAAATAGTTAATTTATTTTATTTATTTATTTTTGGCTGCATTGGGTCATTTCTGTGCATGGGCTTTCTTTAGTTGCATCCAGCAGGGGCTACTCTTCATTGTGGTGCATGGGCTTCTTGTTGCGGTGGCTTCTCGTTGCAGAGCACAGGCTCTAGGCATACGGGCTTTAGTAGTTGTGGCACAGTAGTTGTGGCTTGCAGGCTCTAGAGCACAGGCTCAGTAGTTGTGGCACACAGGCTCAGTAGTTGTGGCTTGTGGGCTCTAGAGCGCAGGCTCAGTAGTTGTGGCATGTGGGCTTAGTTGCTCTGTAGCATGTGGGATCTTCCCAGACCAGGGATTGAACCTGTGTCCCCTGCATTGGCAGGCAGATTCTTAACCACTGTGCCACCAGGGAAGTCCAATTTCACTGTTTTTAAAAAATATTTATTTAGGCTGCGTCGGGTCTTAGTTGAGGCACGCGAACTCTTAGTTGTGGCATGTGGACTTTTAAAAAATTTTATTTATTTATCTATTTTTTTTTGCTGCATCAGGTCTTAGTTGCGGCTCGTGGGATTCTTTGTTGTCGTGTGCAGGCTTCTCTCTAGTTGTGGTGCGTGGGCCCGGTTGCCCTGTGGCATGTGGGACCCTAGTTCCCCCACCAGAGATTGAACCCAGGCCCCCTGCATTTGGAACACGGAGTCTTACCCACTGGATCACCAGGGAAGTCCCTCATTTCACCTCTTTTTTCCTTTTGTTTAATGTGACTACTAGAAAACGTAACATTACATTTATGGCTTGCTTTCGTGGCTCACATTATATTTATATTGGACAGCACAGCTCTACAAGTAACCACTATCTTGACTTTTTGCTAATAATTTTTTTCCTTTTCTTTAAATTTTTATCACCTGTGTATGCATCTGTAAAAATAATATAGTTTTGCCAATTTTTGAAATTTATATAAATGGAAAATGCTTTAAGTATTCTTTCATGTCTTGCTTCTTTTTCTTATGTAATTAATCCTGCTCTTACCTATAACTGATTCATTCATTTTCACATATAGTGAATATTCCAGTTTATGAATATATGCTACAATTTGTTTATCCATTCTGCTATGCTAATTTATACCCCTACGAGCAGTGTTTGAGAATTACAGCATTGTTTTTAATATTAAAAAATGGGAAACATCACAAATGTTCATTAGTAGCAATTGATAAATTATAGCACATCTACGCAGTGAAATGCCACACAATTATTGAAAAGAATGAGCTAACTCTGAAATGACTTGGAAAGGTGTCCAGAATACATTGCAAATTAAAAAAAAAAACAAAGAACACATAAAAAGTTGCAAAATCGATTTATAGAATCATCCCATCTAGGCACACAAGTGCAAAAGTCTAGAAGTGCAAAATAAGTTTTTGCAGCAAAACAATAGGCTGGAGAGCTGTGGATTGTAGGAGAGAGAAGGGTGGAGAGTGAAGCGGTTAGAGGAGTGTCCTTAGAGGCTTGGACCTGGAGACGGGGAGACATGTTAGATCAGCCGAGGGGAGCATCGAGGATGGGCGGGCTCTGGGAGAAGACCTCCTCTCAGGCTGTGCATTGCCAATTTGGGGCATTGCCACAACGAAGTATACTCAGCAGTGAGCAGCAGAGGGAGGCCTTGAATTTGAGTCCCTAGGAAAACATCTTTTTTTTTTTTTTTTTTGCTGTACGCAGGCCTCTCACTGTTGTGGCCTCTCCCGCTGCGGAGCACAGGCTCCGGACGCGCAGGCTCAGTGGCCATGGCTCACGGGCCTAGCCGCTCTGCGGCACGTGGGATCCTCCCGGACTGGGGCATGAACCTGTGTCCCCTGCATCAGCAGGTGGACTCTCAACCACTGCGCCACCAGGGAAGCCCCATCTTCTTTTAATGCCATTGTTTCTATTGGAAAATCAGATTTAACTTAAGGCAAAACTTTTAGGTAATAACCTGCTGTAGGAATAAGTATTACATGCATGTTTACTTTATCATAATCTACTTTCAATTAGTATCAGACTATTTCATGAAGAGTATAAGGACATTACAACAGCACAATTCCATTGACCTACTCCGCCTTTTATGTTCTCATTGCTTGTATTTTACTACTCTATACGCCATAAGCTTCTCAATTTCTTAATTTTTGCTTTAAAAATCGATGGTCTTCTGTAGAAATTTGAAAAGAAAATATATAAAATAAAGGTACTAAATTTTTTAAACATTTACTCAGATAATTTATCCTCTCTTTTGCCCTTTATTTTTCTCCTGCAGTACTAGAGTTCTGTCAGTTTTATTTCCTTTTAGGCTGAAGAACTACCATTCACATTTCTCGTAGTAAAGCTTGTGGAGACATATTCTCTCAACTTTTATCTTTCTAAGAATATCTTTATTTCCTCTTCAGTTTTGAAAGATATTTTCACTGAATATGGTATTCTAGGTTGACCTTTATTTTTCTTGTATTACTATACAGAAATTTCTCCATTGTCTTCTGACTTGCAGTATTTCTGGGGAGAAATCAGCCTTTATGTGTGTCCTTTCCTGCTTGTATATAATGTATTGCCCACCCCTCGCTCCTCTGGCTGCTCTTTTTAAGATCTGCTTTTTATTTTTGGAAATTTGATTTTGCTATGACTAGGTCAGTTCTTTGTGGTTATTCTGCTTGGAGTTCACTGAGAGTCTTAAATCTTTAGATTGTTTTTTATCAATCTTGTGAAGTTCTTGGCCAGTGTATCTTCAAATATTTCTTCTACTTCACTTTCTCCCTCCTCTGCTTCTGGGACTACAATTACATTAATGTTAGACCATTTGATATTTTCCCACAGATCTGTTCTGTTATTATTATTATTTTTTTCTCTCTCTCTTTTTCCTCTGTGTTTCAGTTTGGATACTTATATTGATCTAAACTTGGCTATGTGATACTATCCTCTACTTTGTCTGATCTGTGGTTACACCCATCCAATGAATTCCTTACTTCTGATATCATATTTTTCATTTCTGGCATTTCCATTAGATTCTTAAAAAAAAAGTTTTCATGTTTCTATTGAAAGTCTTCATGTCTTCAAACATATTTTCATCTTTCCCATTAGGTACTTCAGCATTTTTACCATAGTTATCTTAAAGTTCTAGTCTGATAATTTCAACATTTGGGTAAGGCCAGGGTCTGTTTCTATTGATGATCTTCTTTTATGACCATGGGTCCACATTTTCTTGTTTTTTCCATATGTCTTTTGATTTTTAATTGCATTCTGGGCATTTAATATAAAAGAATAGAAGAGACTGAAGTAAATATTGTTCACTTTCAGAAGGGTAAATACCAGGCTACTAGAGTGGACGAGTCAATCTGATCTGTCACTGAGCTGAGTGTGCACTTTTACTGCAACTTGTTTTAGTTCATCACTGGCCTCAGATGTTTTCAGAGTGGGATCTGGACTTTCTCTCTAGCAAGGCCTGTATGTATCTGAGTCCTGGTGAGATTGCAGGGATTTTCTGGGGCCTCACAGCTCACCTCTCATCTTGTGGAACCACTGGAAATCTCTCCTTGCTTTACAGACCAGCTGCCCAACTTTTGGGTTGCTGGGAATGTGCCTTCCATTCCTGACATCTCTCATACTTAATTTTTTTAAAAAAGAGTCTTCCTGAAACATCAGTCCTTCAGTTAGGAGCCTGGAAAGAAAAAGCTTTATTATTTACCTTGAAAGTTTAGCTAGCAGAAGAATCTACATTTCCAGGACAAGTTTCCCCTTATAGTTACTAATCTGTTTTTGCTAAATCCTCAGCATAAATAATGTTAAGAATGTAATTAAATCTAGAAAGCTTTTATACTTCCCCAAATCTTCTAAAACTTATTATAATTAGCAGTGTAACCAGGGTTTTGTTTTATTTTTAATTTGACACAGTAGTGGAGGATCCCAGTATTTTGAAATACAAGATTCTGGTAAAAAATTATACTTAAAACTGAAAGATTACTAGAACAAACAGATTGTCACTGAGTAATTGCAACTATGTTAGGCTAGTGAGACTCTGAGATGTAGTAGCAGATGATAAATCTAGCATTTCCAGTGGATCATTTTAGGAGATAATAGTGTCCAATAATAGTGGGAGAACAGTGGGAGATTGTAAAGTAATACATGTTTAACCCTTGAAAGTTGTCATACCGGTGTGCGCTGGAGCTTAAGTGAGGTGGGAGCGTGAAAATGGCAGCGGCTGAAGAGGAGCCAAAGTCCAAAAAGCTGAAGGTGGAGGCGCCTCGAGCGCTGAGGTGAGCGCTACCTGACATAGGGTGGAGGGTGACGGTGCCTGCCGCTAACCAGGGACCACGTGGGGTTACGCGACCGAGGCGCCGGGCGGTATCCTCACCGCCGGCATGGGGCCCAGGCACGAGCCCGGCTGCTCGAGTAGCTGCGCGCCTAGCTGCGACGCTTTGTCCAGCGCCCGACCACTTTGGCCGAGTCGCTGCCGGCTCCGGAGACGCTCCGCCGCCCTTGGCCAATCAGAGCGCCTGCCGAGGGTGCAGAGCCGGCTTTGGGCGGGCTACGGGCGCCACGTGGGAGCCAGCCCGCGCACGCGCACGCCACGTGAGAGCCCGCCCACGCCCGCGCACGCCACGTGGGAGCCCGCCCACGCTGGGCTGGTGCGACCTGGGAGCGCCGGACCCGCCCTGAGCAGAGTCACTCGCGGCCACCTCCTCTTCCCTGGGGGATGTCAGGGAGAATGCCCAAAGACTGCTCCACCCTGGGGCAAAGACAGAATTCTTGGGAATTTTTCGTAAAGGTCGCGGAAGGGCGCCTTCACCTTCCTTTTCGTACATACATCGAACTGAATGGTGGTACCTTTGGAGACCCTCTACCAGGGACCAAGACCCTGCCTCCGAGGTTTTGCGGACTTGGCATTTGCCTGAACGGTTAGGAAAGCTTGATTTTCCTTTTTTTCTTTGCACTTTTGGCAGCAGTGGAGATAGTTCTGCACCTAAGATTTGGTTCACGTATGATTTGATGTTGCAACTTTTACTTACAAAAAGTTATTGGTTAAAGTATTCCTTCCTAATAAGTATAAAGTGCAGTATGCACATTCCTTGATGATTTTGAAATGTTCCTTGGAAGGCAAAGATTTTTCTATCTAAAAATAGACATCAAACTGATTTAAAACTATTGGGACACTCCTGATTATACAAGACAAATCTCATGTCTTCCAACATTACCCTTCTTCACCACTGAAAGAACGAATCATTCATAATTGAAAAGGAGAGCTCACTTAGGGGTTTGGTGGTGTGTTAACGCTGTTTTGAATGGATGGTTGACCAAATTCTTGCCAGTACCTTTAATGTATTCCTGTTATTTTCAAAGGGTCAAAGGGTTAGTGTGCCTACCTTATATGTGAAGAAAATACTTTCTTTTTTTGAAGTTTAAATTGTCATACCAATGTGTTTCTGAAGCTTCCTGCTTTTATCTCTATGGAAATCTATAGAAAAATTCAGTTTTGATTTAAGCTAAATTTGATTTAGTGTCAAGGATTGTTCAACTAGCTGAAAATCCAGAGACAGCTTTGGATTTACATTTTTCATGTTTCCATTTCTGGGCCTCTAGAATTTATCAGTTTCATTCTCATTACCCATTGTTTTTTTGTTTCTTTTTTAGTTTGGCTAGAAGATTTCTTTATTTACTTATTTTTTTTTTTTTTTCTTTTTGCGGTATGCGGGCCTCTCACTGTTGTGGCCTCTCCCGTTGCGGAGCACAGGCTCCGGATGCGCAGGCCCAGCGGCCATGGCTCACGGGCCCAGCCGCTCCGCGGCATATGGGATCCTCCCAGACCGGGGCACGAACCCGTATCCCCTGCATCGGCAGGCGGACTCTTAACCACTGCGCCACCAGGGAGGCCCTATTTACTTATTTTTTAAAAATAGATCTTTATTGGAGTATAATTGCTTCACAATACCGTGTTAGTTTCTGTTGCATAACAAAGAGAATCAGCCATATGCATACATATGTCCCCATATACCCTCCCTCTTGAGCCTCCCTCCCATCCTCCCTATCCCACCCCTCTAGGTCATCGCAGAACACCTAGCCAATCTCCCTGTGCTAAGCTCCTGTTTCCCACCAGCCAACTATTTTACATTCAGTAGTGTATATATGTCAATGCTACTCTCACTGCGCCCCAGCTTAGCCCTCCCACTCCATGTCCTAAAGTCCATGTTCTATGTCTACCTCTTTATTCCTGCCCGGCAACTGGGTTCATCAGTGCATTTTTTTTTAAGATTCCATATATATGTGTTAGCATACGGTATTTGTTTTTCTCTTTCTGACTTACTTCACTCTGTATGACAGACTCTAAGTCCGTCTACCTCACTACAAATACCTCAATTTCATTTCTTTTTATGGCTGAGTAATATTCCATTGTATATATGTGCCACATCTTCTTTATACCTTCATCTGTCAGTGGATGCTTAGGTTGCTTCCATGTCCTGGCTATTGTAAATAGTGCTGCAGTGAACATTGTGGTACATGACTCTTTTTACATTATGGTTTTCTCAGGGTATATGCCCAGTAGTGGGATTGCTGGGTCGTATGGTAGTTCTATTTTTAGTTTTTTAAGGAACCTCCATAATGTTTTCCATAGTGGTTGTATTAATTTACATTCCCACTAACAGTGCAGAAGGGTTCCCTTTTCACCACACCCTTTCCAGCATTTATTGTTTCCAGATTTTTTGATAATGGTCATTCTGACCAACGTGAGGTGGTACCTTGTTGTAGTTTTGATTTGCATTTCTCTAATAATTAGTGATGTTGAGCATCTTTTCATGTGCCTCTTGGCCATGTGTATGTCTTCCTTGGTGAAATGTCTATTTAGGTCTTCTGCCCATTTTTTTTTTTTTTTTTTTTTTCCGGTACGTGGGCTTCTCACTGTTGTGGCCTCTCCTGTTGCGGAGCACAGGCTCCGGACGCACAGGCTCAGTGGCCATGGCTCACGGGCCCAGCCGCTCCACAGCATGTGGGATCTTCCCGGACCAGGGCACGAACCCGTGTCCCCTGCATCGGCAGGCGGACTCTCAACCACTGCACCACCAGGAAAGCCCCGTTTATGTCATCTTTGATTTCTTTCATCAGTGTTTTATAGTTTTTTGAGTACAGGTCTTTTGCTTCCTTAGGCAGGCTCATTCCTAGGTATTTTATTCTTTTTGTTGCAATGGTAAATGGGAGTGTTTCCTTAATTTCTCTTTCTGATTTTTTGTTGTTGGTGTATAGGAATTTCAGAGATTTCTGTGCATTAATTTTGTATCCTGCAACCTTACCAAATTCATTGCTTAGTTCTAGCAGTTTTCTGGTGGCATCTTTAGGATTTTCTATGTATAGTATCATGTCATCAGCAAACAGTGATAGTTTTACTTCTCCTTTTCCAATTTGTATTCCTTTTATTACATTTTCTTTTCTGATTGCTGTGGCTACGACTTCCAAAACTATGTTGAATAAGAGTGGCGAGAGTGGACATCCTTGTCTTGGTCCTGATCTTAGTGGAAATGCTTTCAGTTTTTCACCATTGAGTATGATGCTTGCTGTGGATTTGTCATATATGGCCTTTATTATGTTGAGGTAAGTTCCCTCTCTTCCCATTCTCTGGAGAGTTTTTATCATAAATGGGTGTTGAATTTTGTCAAAAGCTTTTTCTGCATCCAATGAGATGATCGTATGGTTTCTATTCCTTAATTTGTTGATGTGGTGTATCACATTGATTGATATTCGTATATTGAAGAACCCTTGTGTCCCTGGGATAAATCCCACTTGATCATGGTAAATCCCACTTGATCATGGTGTGTGATCTTCTTAATGTGCTGTTGGATTCTGTTTGCTAGTATTTTGTTCAGGAGTTTTGTATTTATGTTCATCAGTGATACTGGTCTATAATTTTCTTTTTTGTGATATCTTTTTCTGGTTTTGGTATCAGGCTGATGGTGGCTTCGTAGAATGACTTTGGGAGTGTTTCTCCCTCTGCAGTTTTTTGGAAGAATTTGAGAAGGATAGGTGTTAGCTCTTCTCTACATGTTTGATAGAATTTGCCTGTGAAGCCATCTAGTCCTGGACTTCTGTTTGTTGGAAAATTTTAAATCACAGTTTCAATTTCATTACTTGTGATAGGTTGTTTATATTTTCTAATTCTTCCTGGTTCAGTCTTGGAAAATTGTACCTTTCCAAGAATTTTTTCATTTCTTCGTGGTTATCCATTTTATTGGCATATAGTTGTTTGTAGTAGTCTCTTGTAGTCCTTTGTATTTCTGCAGTGTCAGTTGTGAGTTCTCCTTTTTCATTTCTAATTTTATTGATTTGTGTCTTCTCCCTTTTTTCCTTATGAGTCTTGTTAAGGGTGTATCAATTTTGTTTATCTTCTCAAAGAACCACCTTTTAGTTTTATTGATCTTTGTTATTGTTTTCTTTGTTTCTGTTTCATTTATTTCTGCTCTGATCTTTTTGATTTCTTTCCTTCTACTGACTTTGGGTTTCCTTTGTTCTTCTTTCTCTAGTTGTTTTAAATGTAGGGTTAGATTGTTTATTTGAGATTTTTCTTGTTTCTTTAGGTGAGATTGAATTGCTATAAACTTCCCTCTTAGAACTGCTTTTGCTGCATCCCATAGGTTTTGGGTCATTTTGTTTTCAATGTCATTTTTTTCTACGTATTTTTAAAATTTATTCTTTGATTTCTTCAATGATCTCTTGGTTATTTAGTAGCACATTGTTTAGCCTCCATGTAGTTTTGTTTTTTACAGTTTTTTTCCTGCAATTGCTTTCCAATCTCATAGCATTGTGGTCAGAAAAGATGCTTGATACAATTTCAATTTTCTTAAACTTTCCAAGCCTTGATTTGTGACCCAAGATGTGATCTATCCTGGAGAATGTTCCATGTGCACTTTAGAAGAAAGTGTATTCTGCCACTTTAGGGTGGAGTGTTCTATAAATATCAATTAGATCTATCTGGTCTATTGTATCATTTAAAGCTTGTGTTTATTTATTTTCTGTTCGGATATCTGTCCATTGGTGTAACTGGGGTGTTAAAGTCCCCTACTATTATTGTGTTACTGTTGATTTCTCTTTTCATGGTTGTTAGCATTTGCCTTATGTATTGATGTGCTCCTATATTGGGTGCTTAAACATTGATAATTGTTATATCTTCTTCTTGGATTGATCCTTTGATCATTATGTAGTGTTCCTCCTTATCTCTTATAACAGTCTTTATTTTTATTTATTTATTTTTTTGCGGTACACGGGCCTCTCACTGTTGTGGCCTCTCCTGTTGCGGAGCACAGGCTCTGGATGCGCAGGCTCAGCGGCCATGGCTCATGGGCCCAGCCGCTCCGCGGCATGTGGGATCTTCCCGGAGCGGAGCATGAACCCGTGTCCCCTGCATCGGCAGGTGGACACTCAACCACTGCGCCACCAGGAAAGCCCTGTAACAGTCTTTATTTTAAAGTCTATTTTATCTGATACGAGTATTGCTATCCCAGCTTTCTTTTGATTTCCGTTTGCATGGAATATCTTTTTTCCATTCCTTCACTTTCAGTCCGTATGTGTCCCTAGGTCTGATGTGGGTCTCTTGTAGACAGCGTATATATGGGTCTGGGTTTTGTATCCATTCAGCCAGTCTGTGTCTTTTGATTGGGGCATTTAATCCATTTACATTAAGGTTATTATTGATATGTATGTTCCTATTACCATTTTCTGAATTGTTTTGGGTTTGTTTTTGTGGGTCTTTTTCTTCTCTTGTGTTTCCCGCCTTGAGAAGTTTCTTTAGCATTTGTTGTAAAGCTGGTTTGGTGGTGCTGAATTCTCTTAGCTTTTGCTTGTCTGAAAAGCTTTTGATTTCTCTGCAAATCTGAATGAGATCCTTGCTGGGTAGAGTAATCTTGGTTGTAGGTTTTTCTCTTTCATCACTTTAAGTATATCCTGCCACTCCCTTCAGGCCTGCAGAGTTTCTGCAGAAAAATCAGCTGATAAGCTTATGGGGATTCCTTTGTATGTTATTTTTTGTTTTTCCCTTGCTGCTTTTAGTATTTTTCTTTGAATTTATTTTTTGTTCATTTGATTACTCCGTGTCTTGGTGTGTGTTTCCTATGGTTTAACCTGTATGGGACTCTCTGTGCTTCCTGGACTTGGATGACTATTTCCTTTCCAATGTTAGGGAAGTTTTCAACTATACTCTCTTCACATATTTTCTCAGAGTTTCTTTTTCTCTTCTTCTTCTAGGACCCCTATAATCTGAATGTTGGTACATTTAGTGTTGTCCCAGAGGTCTCTGAGATTGTCTTCAATTCTTTTCATTCTTTTTCTTTATTCTGTTTCTTTGCAGTTATTTCCACCATTTTGTCTTCCAGGTCACTTATTTGTTCTTCTGCCTCCGTTTTTCTGTTATTGATTCATTCTAGTGTATTTTTCATTTCAGTTATTGTGTTGTTCCTCTGTTTGCTTGTTCTTTAGTTCTTCTAGATCTTTGTTAAACATTTCTTGTATTGTCTCAATCTGTGCCTCCATTCTGTTTCCGAGATTCTGGATCATGTTTACTATCATTACTCTGAATTCTTTTTCAGGTAGAGTGCCTATTTCCTGTTCATTTATTTGGTCTTGTAGGTTTTTACCTTGCTCCTTCATCTGTGACATATTTTTTTGCCGTTTCTTTTTTTTTTTTTTTTTTAATGAGTGGGATTGTGTCTTGTCTTACTGGTTGTTTGGCCTGAGGCTTCCAACACTGGAGTTTGTAGGCTGCTGGGTAGAGTTGGGTCTTGGTGCTGAGATGAGGAACTCTGTGAGACCTCACTCCAATGAATATTCCCTGGGGTCTGAGGTTCTCTTTTAGTCCAGTGGTTCCAACTTGCAGCTCCCACCTCACAAGTTTTGGCATGACCCCAGGCTCATGAACCAAGATCCTGCAAGCCATGTGGGGCGGCAAAGAAAAGAAAAGAAAAAAAAGAACAATAACAAAGTAAAAAATAAAATTAGACTAGGAAACTAACAGATATGTTAGGAAGAATATAAAAATAAAAATATAGATGAATCAATGACCAGAAGGTACATCAGTACCACAGTAGTAAAAAAGAGGAGGAGCTAAAAGAAAAAACAAAAAAGGGGGAGGAAGGGCCTTGGCTGTGGGGGGCGGGGCCTAAGCAACGGTGAGGTTTGGGCAGTGGGTGGGGCCAATGCTCAGGGCCCACAGGGCTGGAAAAGGCCCTGGGGGCTGTGGAGGGTGGGGCTTAGGCTCAAGGAACAGAAGGGGCCCAGGTGTGCCCTCACCCCTGGTCTCAGAGGGCAGGGGACCTCATCCTGGAGCCCAGCAGGCTCCCTGTGTCTGAGTGGGCAGGGCAGTCGCCCTCCACTCCTCTGCTGCTCCTCCTGGAGGGACCTTCCTGCCTGCCTCTCCTGATCTCCCTGGCCACCCTCCTATGCCCCTAGGACCCACGCAGCCTGGATGGGGCTCTGGAGGGGGGTACCAGCTTGGGAGCTCAGCAGGCTCCCTGGCCTGAGTGGGCCAGGCAATTGCCCTCTGCTCCTTTCCCACTCTTCCTGGAGAGTCCCTCCCAGAGAGTCCCTCCCACCTGTGTCTCCTGATCTCCCCAGCCTCAGGGGTGCAGATCCTGTCTGGCCTCCACTTCTCCTTCCCACTCAGTCCCCCTACGTCCTACCAGTTCATTGTGGGGTTCCTTCCATCTCCTTGGGGGTCAGAGGCCCCCACCAGTGGCCAGCAGGCACCCTAGTTGTGGGAAGAGGCTAACTTGGCGTCTTCCCACACCACCGTCTTGACTCTACCTCTAGAACTGCTCACTGTTTTTAAGGACAATCTCTAACTTCTGACATTTCTAAACAAGACTCATTTGAAAAATATCTGTCATTTCTCATGGACTTAATAAAACTTTATGCTTTTATATCTGTTATTTCTCATGGGCTTAATAAAACTTTATGCTTTTTCAGCTGTGTAAAAGTTTAGAAAATTGATTCATTTTTTTCTTGCTTGATTCAACGATATTAAAGACAGTCATCAGAGATGATGTTAATTTTTGCCTTTGTGTCTTATCTTCTTCAGAGTTTTTTAAACTTGCCAAACAAGGAACTTCCCTGGTGGTCCAGTGGTAAAGAATCTGTCTTCCAGCGCAGGGGACATGGGTTCAATCCCTGGTCAGGGAACTAAGATCCCACATGTAGTGTGTCACCTAAGCTCGTGAAACTCAATGAGAGAGCCTGCATGCCTCAGCGAAAGATCCCGCATGCCTCAACGAAGACCCCGCATGCCGCAACTAAGACCCGATGCAGCCGAAAAAAAAAAACCCAAAAAACTTGCCAAACAAGGACACAGGTAGGTTCACTTATTGAATATTTGTTATGATCAGTATGAAAATGCTGATTTATAAATATTTGTTTGGTACAATTCTAGGTATAAAAGTAAAAAGAGGGCTTCCCTGGTGGTGCAGTGGTTGGGAGTCCGCCTGCCGATGCAGGGGACACGGGTTCGTGCCCCGGTCCGGGAAGATCCCACATGCCGTGGAACGGCTGGGCCCGTGAGCCATGGCCGCTGAGCCTGCGCGTCCGGAGCCTGTGCTCCGCAACGGGAGAGGCCACAACAGTGAGAGGCCTGCATACAGCAAAAAAAAAAAAAAAAAAAAAAAAAAAAAAAAAGTAAAAAGATGTAGGAAAGGCAATAGTAAAATGCTATATAAAAAGCAGAAAAACAAGGACCACATAAAATTATTTTTAGAATTAAATCACAGCTGCTTTTACTTTAGTACCAACTATGACAAGATTTTTTCCAACTCTTGAATTGGAATATTTTCAGTAATTCAGACATCTTGGAAGAATGGTATAAGTAACACCATATATTAATAGCTTTTGCCTCAGTTTACTGATTGTTAAATATTGTTAATATTTTCTAAGAATCTAAAAAGTTGCATCTTTTATTTGGGTAGTTGAGAATTATATCTTGTTTCTGTTTTTTTTTTTTTTTTTGGTAGTTTGCTTCTTGGTGATTAGGTACAGAGACAAAAAGACCCTGTGATAGAATCATCCCCTCACTTTCATCAGTGCCTACCTTATGGTATCTGCTACTTGTGAGCCATTCATTTAGGGCATGGGTTCTCTTGGATCATAGCAAGGGGTGAAGAGGGGAAATAAGTGAATATTCTCTCTGTAAGGTGTCTCCCTCCCCTCCCCCTCCTCTTTTTCATGAGTACTTACTGGTCTGAAGAATTAACCATGTGCATCAAGGCAGGGTGAATTCAATTTTCTTTTCTTCTTATCAAGTGAAGAAAGGTCAATCTTTCTAGGTTTTTCTGGTGTAGTGTATTATCCATCAGAAAGTTCACTATGATTTTGGATTCTGTTATATTTCCCACAAACCTGTCTTCAGAGTTAATAGTTTATAGCACTCTCGTTCAGATAAGAAGGATTGGTGCTGGAGGATTTATGATATCTAACCTAATTTTCCATCCCCATACCTTGACCTTGGCTTTATAAGTTGTAGCCCATACAAAGCAATCGATTGCTACCCGATAGAGGCAAATGACCCTCTTTAACTCTAGGGCAATAGCTAATAAGGTCTTGATAATTGTGATTTATCCACTGTCAGCGGTGATTGCATGTGCCTCTCTGAAGCTACCCTGAATTGATGGATGCAACCTGTATGACAGGAAGCCAGTTCCAGAGGCTTTCTCCTTTTATCCTTAGCATTGCCAGGGCTCCTAGAATGGGACTGATGAAGTCATTTTTCTTTCATTGTGGTTTTTTATAATGAAATATGGTAAAAATTCATCTTCTCTTAAGCATGCCGTTTTTCCCTTGTCACATCTACAGTCTTTCCTTGACTGAGCCGATTTGTTATCTACAAAAGCAGTGGCCTTGCACTTCCCTTTTGATTCAAGGAGCTCTGGGTTGGCCAAGAGGTGTTTTCTTCTATAAATTTAGTAGTGGGTCAGCTCTTTCCTTAGCCAAGACATTTGGTTTCCCTTTTAATGAATTTGAGAGAAAAAGAAATATTTGTTATTGGTGACCCTCTGGAATACTTCAAACTGTCTCATCTTTCAGGCATCATTGACCAACACCCTAGGCAGTAGCAAAACCCTGTGTTAGGAGAAACCAAAACTAAGTTTTCTGTATGTCCCAGGATTGAAATATATCTTAGTCATTAGTAAAAATGAGGATGTGATCATCTGGATCCCTCTTGTTTAAAGATGTCATCACATACGAATTTGAGGAACACTCAGAGTCAAGCTCTTTGTGCTTCTGACTTGTCTGAAGTGAAAGCCTGTTGGCATGTCCTTTAAAACATTGAATCATGGGTAATACTGGATTTACTTTTATCAGTAAAACAAGAAAGTAGCTGGGGCAAGAAGAGAAGATCTTAGATCCTGATGTTCAGCCCTGCCACAATGATACATTTTATATATTTTTTTCCACTGGCTTTTGCTTGGTAGTATTTGATTTCAATTCAGTTTGCATCTGAACTCCTATTTGCTTTTGTGTTTGTCCAGATTTATTAAATAAAAGTATGTTAAGCATTTTTTGGGCACAGGAAAATGAAGACTCCCTCAGGCTTTCTCAGGCCCTTTCTTCACTATACCCCCTTCCACATTATTATAATTGTCTGTTATGATACAGACTGCTAGGTCCCCTCAATATCCATTTTCTCTTTCTTCTGTATAGATAGAATTCCTTTTTTTTTTCTTTTTTTAAAATTAGTTATCTATTTTATACATATTAGTGTATATATATCAATTCCAATCTCCCAATTCATCCCACCACCCAGCTTTCACACCTTGGCGTCCATATGTTTGTTCTCTACATCTGTGTCTCTATTTCTGCCTTGCAAGCCGGTTCAAGTACAGACAGAATTTCTAGTTTTTAGCTGGGTGTATGGTTGCCCTGAGAATAAAGGCTACATTTCCCTGTACCCTTTGCAGCTAGTTGTGGCCATATGACTCTATTCTGGTCATTTGGGATGTGAGGGAAAGTAATGTGTGTAGCTTCCAGAAAGAAGGGCATGCCCTTTCTTTTTCCCTTCTTTTACTGTGCTGAGTAGAATGTCAACATGACAGCAGGTCATCTTAGAGCTTGTGGACAATGGCAACCCTCAAAGGATGGTAGTGCAACAAGGTAGAAAGAGCCTTGGTCCCTGGACAACCCCATGGAATAGAGCAGATCTGTCAGCCCTGCACCTTTATCTGGGCTGTTTCATGAGAGAGAGATAAATCTTATTTAACTCACTGCGATTTTGGGTCTTTGCTTCATGCATCCGAACCTGTATTCTAATTAAAAACCTATTGTCTGGGGACTTCCCTGGTGGTCCATTGGGTAAGACTCTGTGCTCCCAATGCTGGGGGCCTGGGTTCGATCCCTGGTCAGGGAACTAGATCCTGCATGCCACAACTAAGAGTCTGCATGCTGCAACTAAGAAGTCCGCATGCTGCAACTAAGAAGTCCGCGTGCTGCAACTAAGACCTGGCACAGCCTAAATAAATAAATAAGTAAATATTAAAAAAATGCTAAAAGATTTCTCAAAAAAAAAAAAAGAACCCTCCCCCCGAAACCTATTGTCGCCTTTCCCAGTGGACTGAAGCTCCTTGGTGACAGGCAGTATGTCTGGTCACCATTTGTGTTCAGCTAGTTCAGGACTAATTGGTTGGCTCTGGAGTTGGAACTGGAAACAGATTAGTTTTTTTCCTTCAAATGAAAGGACCTTTCTGATGAGACACAGTTACGTAGGTACAAGGAAAACACAAGTGAACTTTTCTGCTGCCTCTTGCCTTCCTAGACTCAGTGGGGAGGGAAGGGGAGGGTCCCTAGGCAGAAGGGCAGGATAAGAAATAACTGGGCTTTGTCTGGTATCCATTGTCCACTAGGATGTCACCACCCTCCCCTCTCTACTGTTGGTATGGTTGGAACCTAACCCTATATGCACCCTTGCCCTTCTGCCTAGGGGCTCTCCCCTTTCTTCCCCACAGAGTCTAGGAAGGCAAGAGGCAGGTACATGTCCCATTGACTTAGGCTCTTCCACTGGGCTCTCCTTGAATGGGGCCTGCTCTGGGGTTCAGACTCTGGAAAGAATTTGAAAGAAAGAACACTACCGTGTTCTAGGCACAGAGCAGGTCCTTTATTACACAGCCTCTCTCGTAACATTACATATGACACTCACCATTTTATAGAAGAGGAAGCTGACGCTTAGAAAATTTAGCACACTGGCTCAGAGTCATGGAGCTAGTCTGTCTGAGGCCAGGCCCATGCACTTTGTACTGCACTAACCTTCTCCTGGTTGGGGACTCCTCTGTCTTGACATTGTATGTTAATTATGGCTCACAGATGGCCCTATGAAGGAGCAACCGGAAGACGACATGACTTTTTAAATTGACTTTTGGTCACATTGGCCAACTTATGTTTTTCTAATGTGGAAGGTGCTTCTTTTTTATTTTCATTTTTTTTAAGGGCGTTCCTTTATTTTATTTATTTATTTATTTATTTGTTTGTTTGTTTGTTTTTGGCTGTGTTGGGTCTTCGTTTCTGTGTGAGGACTTTCTCTAGTTGCGGCAAGTGGGGGCCACTCTTCATCGCAGTGTGCGGGCCTCTCACTATCGCGGCCTCTCTTGTTGCAGAGCACAGTCTCCAGACACGCAGGCTCAGTAGTTGTGGCTCATGGGCCCAGTTGCTCCACGGCATGTGGGGTCCTCCCAGGCCAGGGCTGGAACCCGTGTCCCCTGCATTGGCAGGCAGATTCCCAACCACTGCGCCACCAGGGAAGCCCTGAAGGTGCCTTTTTATGATCCAATCTGTGGAATGAGGTTAAAGAACCAGTACTTTTCTCTCATGGGCTGAATGTGACTGCTGAGGTGAAGATGAGGAGGGATGAGTTATTATTATATTTTTATGTGAAAGGGGCATCCCACGGTATCTTGTGCTCAGCAAATGCGACTTTCCTCCTCTTCTCAAGAAACAAACCAACAAACTGGGAAAAAACCTCTCTCTTGATTTTCCAAAATAATCCCAGCTTCACTATGCTTCCCAGTTCTAATAGGTTAGGGCTGAGTTATTTAACTGGAACAGGGCTGCGTAAGCTCATGCCAGGGACAGGAAAGCCCACCTACAGACATTTTAAATTCAGTGTTGCCAATAAGCATTTGTAAAAACAGAAGCCTACAAAGCAGTTTTGCATCCAGCTTTTACTTTGGATTAAGTTAAAAAATCATTTACAATGGGTTTGACACTAGCTGTTAAAGACATTAAGCATATGGATAAGTATCAAAAACAAAAGCATGGAAACAATTTGCCCTTGAGTATGAGCTACATAGTGGGTTGAGGGAAGAAGTCAATGTTACATATATACTTAAACATATATACTGTATATACTTAAAATGTACTCTATCTCTTAACAGAGTTCACACACACCCACACACAGTTTCAGTGCTCTGTGAACTTAAAATGTGGCTCACCTCTTCAGTGAAGAAACTTAGAGGCATTAATATGGATCCTGGTTTTATCTTTTTTATTTTTATTTACTTATTTTGAAATCAAGATTTGGAGGAGTCTAATTCTCCACAAATACAGATTCTCTGTATTTCTAGTATATTCCCTTCTGTCTTTTTAAAAAAAATTGAAGTATAGTTGACTCACAATGTTGTGTTAGTTTCTGATGTACAGCAAAGTGATTGAGATATATATTCTTTTTCATATTCATTTCCATTATGGTTTATCACAGGGTATTGAATGTAATTCCCTGTGCTATACAGTAGGACCTTGTTGTTCATCTGTTTTTTGTATATAGTAGTTTGTATCTAGCCTGGTACCATCTTGATCACAGTATACTTCACTAGGCTGGGGGGGACTCTCAAGGCACATGAAAAATTTTTATTTGACTTAAGTCTCCCAGTTATACTCCTTCAGTTAGGGGCTGGCTGTCACAAAGGGCTTACAGAGACTGTGGTGTTTATAGGTCACCACTGATGTTGTCCCCTTCAGTCTCCTGCTCAGGGTGGGAGGTCATATTTTGTTCCACCCTCCTGGTCAGGGGTGGGCACGCAGGCCAAGGTGAGTCAGGCTGCAGATGGGTCAATGGCCTATAAGATGACTCAATGCCAAGGGTCTGCCCAGACTGTCCTGATGGTGACCACACTGGAATAAGCAATTTCTTTGTCTTTAAGAGGATCAAGATGTAGAGAGAGTTGGTTGGTTTGAGAGCAGGAGCTGCAAATACATGGAGAGGGCCTTCTGCAGATGCCATGGGGCCTCTAAGCCACAAGTAAGCTGAAGTCAAGAGGTAGAGGAAGGGCATGTAGAGCTCCCAGCCATCATGGTAACAGGTGTTCCTTGAATGGGACTTCCGAGGCCAATGCATTTGGGAAACACCACATCCATATCCCCTCTTGGAGAGTCACAAGGTGCTTTAGCATTTTAAAGGTTCTGAAGATCCCACAGCAAGAAACGTGTCTAAACACTGTTAACTCAGTGTTTCCCAGATGTATTTGACCGTGGAACTCTCACCTGTTCACATTTTACCATGTTCCAGGGAACGATGTTTGGAGTGGAGCTGGCATGTGGGGGGGAGTAAAAGGAGAAGTGGCAGCAGAAACAGAGTGGCAGCTCTGTCGAGTTCCTAGTCGTTAGATCTGTTCCACACTCCGAACTGCATTCTAGTTGTCGTGAGCCAAGGTCTGTCCTTGGGCTGCCATGGTATTTTAGAGTTCCTTATTTCCACCAGTATTCGTATCTCAAACCTCCACTAATTAAGATGAATTGAGTCTTCTTACTTGTAACTAAGAGACTGACTAATGTAACTGGATGTTAGATATGTCTCCCCAGATACTATGACCAGTGACAAATGTCCCTACTTCCTTGTGAGACATTGGACCACCTATGTGGGATATGCTAAGAGACTGTGGAACTGGTGTGGCCAGTATTCACCCCTCGTGTGCTTCAGGTGAGGGGGAAGAGGAGGGAGAATCAACATGGGGGTGCACAGTGAGAATCCTTTGGAGAAAGAGTTGTCAGTGTGTCTTCCTTGGGGATGGGGGAGCTCTCTCCCCCAGGGTAGTAAGCCAAATCAGGGGGCCTTCAGAGTTTCAGGTGGAGGGACTGGTGCCTGTTTCTTTCTCACAAGAGCTGGCAGAATGAAGCAAGAAGGCACTGATGGAGGAGCTGGACTCTCATGGGTGCAGGAACTAAGGTGTGAACAGGTGAGGACCCATGACAGAGGCAGTGGAACTTTACCATAATGAAGAGGATCTCATGGAGGGCCAAGGTGAACCCAGCATCAAGAGACTGGAGGGGGACAGTAGGGACACTAGAGCTGAGGGGATGGCATCTGTGGCCAGAATAGGGAAGAACCTTTGTATTCTATTACAGGCTAACCACTAAAGCTTAAATTATACATAATGGCCCATTTCTGGGAACTCTGCCTCCCAGGTAATGAGCACTAAGCTAACATACCTTTGTTTAGTGGAAACATCCTGACCAGGCCCACCTGTGAATGACTGCAGGCGGGAAGAAATTAACACATCCCCTCCGGAGGCCGATGGGAACCAGGAAATGCTTGACTTTACGCCTGCCCCTTTTAGTATAAAAGAAGCCTGAATTCTAACTCAGGCAAGATGGTTCTTTGGGACATGAGCTCATCATCTTCTTGGTCTGCCAGCTTTCTGAAAGTTGCTATTTCTTTTTTTCCTTTTTGCAGTACGCGGGCCTCTCACTGTTGTGGCCTCTCCCGTTGCGGAGCACAGGCTCCCGACGCGCAGGCTCAGCGGCCATGGCTCACGGGCCCAGCCGCTCCGCGGCATGTGGGATCCTCCCGGACCGGGGCATGAACCCGCCTCCCCTGCATCGGCAGACGGACTCTCAACCACTGCGGCCACCAGGGAAGCCCGAAAGTTGCTATTTCTTGCCGCAATAACTCGTCTCTCAATTTCCTGTCCTGTCCTGTGGCGAGCAGTATGAACTTGGACTAGGTAACAGTACCATCTATAGTGGTGACTACATCAGGGTCCTTGGTTGGGAGGAGGGTTCCCCTGTGCTGTGAGGAAGAAGTGTTGGTAATTGTGTGTCTGCTGTGCTGAGGCCTGCTTTTGGATTACAACTCCACCAGTGGAAGAAGATTTCACTCTCCCTATCTCTTTTCCCTCCTAGCACTCCTGGTCCCTGGGGGATCCAGAGGCAGCAGAGGGCACAGTGGAGGAGGCATAGAAGGAGCTGACTATGGCCCATGCATCCCATTCTCAGCAGTTTTCCTAGCAGAGGTAGGTCCCAGTTGGGGGAAGAGAGAAGTTTTAACTGAATGTGAGTTTGGAGATTGGCTTTTTGACCGGGCTAGAATTTTTGCCTAAAATGACCACAGGACTTTTATGCTCTGGGGGACTGGAGAATCTCGGAGCCTCAGGTTGGGATGGAGAAGGTCTACATGTGAGTTTTGCAGAGGACATGCCTTTGGCTCATTCAACCCTGCACTCTACGGACCCGGAGTAGGACATAGCTAAACATCAGTATGAAGTGTTTAGAAGTGTTTATGCTGCTTCCTAAGTAACTATGCATGAACTAATTCTAACATGAAAGCTTTTGAACACTTACACTGCATAGCTGATTAACACAGTCAATTCATATGTGTTCAATCATTGAACATTGTTAAGCACCTCAGCTGGATACTGGGACTATGAGGGTGAATAAGAGTTGCTTCCTGTCCTCAGAAGCATGCAGTCTAGTGTGAGAAGCCCTAGTCCAACCTGGGGCTTTCCTCCTTCCAGCTGTAGAAGAATCACAGTGCTCTTGGTTTAAATGTATCATCACTCCTAAGTCTGATTTGGTAGGTCTGTGTTGGGGCCTAAGAATCTGCATTTCAACAAGCATCTTGTTCTAAGACCACCCATGGAAAAATAATAATATTTATATAAAAATAATATATAATATATATATAATATATATAATATATAATTATATATATAATATATATAAAATAATATATAAATAATAATGATCTAGCCTTCTAATCAGCACCACATACCAAAGCAGTTAAAAAAATTTATTTATTTATCTATTTTTATTTTTGGCTGTGTTGGGTCTTCGTTGCTGCGCCCGGGCTTTCTCTATTTGCGGCGAGGGGTGCTACTCTTCCTTGCGGTGCGTGGGCTTCTCATTGTCGTGGCTTCTCTTGTTGCAGAGCACGGGCTCTAGAGCACAGGCTCAGTAGTTGTGGCGCACAGGCCCAGCTGCTCCACGGCATTTGGGATCCTCCCGGGCCAGGGCTCGAACCCGTGTCCCCTGCATTGGCAGGCAGATTCTTAACCACTGCGCCACCAGGGAAGCCCCAAAGCAGTGTTTACTGCATTAGAACATGCATTACTGACTGCCACAGAAAGTGCCCCTAGGATAGTATTACCCACTTGGATAAAGTTTCTGCCTGTTCTTTATTACATCAAATGAAAACAGCTGGATAGATTTTCATCAAATTAGAAGAGCATGTTTGGGCTTGTCTGACTTAAAAGACAAGGTAAAGGAAATGAACTTTGGGAGTTCCTAAGGAGGGGGTCCTTTGCAGAGAGGCAGCCATCTTCAGAGCAGTGTCAGGCACTAAATTCTGACAACGCTGCTTTTCCCAAGAGCAGGCTGGGCTTAGGGTGAAAGCAGCAGGAGTTTATTGATTTAACGGTGGTTAATGATTGATGTGAGTGGCCTCGGGGAGGCCAGGTACCTGATAACAGAATTTTCACAAAAAAATATTCAGGAGAAAATGGACCGTAAGTGTGTGAACACAGAATTTTAATCCCCATTCAGTTGTTCGTCATGGAAATTTGGCCAAGGGTTCTTGCTTTCTCTGTTTCCCTGATTTTATAATTAGGACACTGCTGACTCTTTTTCATAAGGTTGTTGTAAGGAGTCATGAATGAAATGCCATGATAGCACTTGGAAACTTTATAAGGATGAGTATTTTTTTGAAAAGATGAGTTTTGTTGTATGTTAAAAATGCGGAATAAGTTAAATTTTATTGCAATATCTTGGACTTCGTTTAATCTGGCTTCCCTTATTGTGTATTGCTTATTTTCCTTATCGTCTGTTTTGATGACTCGGTTTACAAGTGTGATGCAATTTTGAAAACACATGTGATTACATTGAAAAAATCTAACATGGGAACCAGGGCAATTTGAAAACAAAGGGTAGGCGTATTTTTAGAAAGCTGAATAGGACTTTTAGAGATAAAACAAGCGTGGAGAAGTATGCTAAGCAACCGACTATGGACTTACAAATAGAGGAGTTCATTCTTTTGGTTATTAATTTGCTAAGGGGCCTTGAGCCATGAATATAGATGAAATCTATGAAAAATTGACACATGTATTTAAATCAGGGCAATATATCACCACACCTAAGAGATGGTGCAATATGAAAGTCTTAAATATTTAACATAATGCTATGCCATATAATTACATGTGTGGCATTATCTTTAATAGGAGCTGATAAATGAGGGTGACATAAAGCAGGGATGAATATTAGCTATTCAGACACTGATGTTCAGAGAGCCACCTGAAGTCATTTTTCCTCTAAGTCCTATTTCTTAAGGATTATAGAAATGTCAATTGTTTTTGCAGTTTCCATTTCAAGAAGCAGTTATTCATAATCCCCAGAGAACTCTTCCTTAACAGACTACAATAAAACTTAGACTTGATGGTGGTGACATTTTAGACCTAAATTACTGCCTTCACGGTTTAAATAATTATCCTGCTATGTCTGTGCAAGGGACTTTCAAATTGTTCACTTCATTCCTGGCTTATCTGTCATCTCCACCACTTGACTAGTTTCTTGTCCCTTACAACTGAATGCAGGAGGCTGAATTTCTATTTTCCCCTTAAAATTATCCTGCTTGTTAGTTATACTTCCAGGGTAATTCATCTAAAATAGTCTTTTTAGCAGTTCTTCTCAAAGGTCATCTCTGGCTGTCCATTTCTTTTTTCATTTTGGCACTGAATAGCAGCTATGCACTGGTCCATCCTGGGACTTATATATTTCTTCATCTCTCTTTCTCTGTTTCTGTACTTTCTTCCTCAACGGTGATTCTCTTTCTTTCTCTCTCTCCATTCATATACGTATGTGTGTGTGTGTGTGTATAAAATTAAAAAAATTATTTATTTGGCTGCATCAGGTCTTGGTTGCGGCACATGGGATCCTTTGTTGTGGCGTGTGGGCTCTTCATTGTGGCACGAGGACTTCTCTATTTGCAGTGCGCAGGCTTCTCTCTAGCTGTGGCATGAGGGCTCAGTAGTTGTGGTACGCGGGCTTAGTTGCCCTGTGGCATGTGGGATTTTAGTTCCCCGACCAGGGATCGAGCCCGCGTCCCCTGCATTGGAAGGCGGATTCTTAACCACTGGCCCACCAGAGAAGTCCTTATAATGTTTTTCTTTACATAGAATTTTTGTGAGCAGTTTTAGGTTCACAGCAAAACTGAATGGAAGGTACATATACCCCCTGCTCCTACACATGCATAGCCTCTTGCATTATCAATGTCTCCCACCAGAGTGGTATATTTGGTACCACTGATGAACCTACACTGATACATCATAATCACCCAGCGTCCATCACTTACATTACTCTTGGTGTTGTACATTGTATGGGTCTGGATAAATGTCTAAGGACATATATCTATCTTATAGTATCATGCAAAGCAGTTTCACTGTGTTCCACCTATTTATCCCTCCCTCCCCCTAACTGTCAATTTTTAAAATAAATAATTGTTCAGTGCCTGTTATCTACTAGGAATGGACTAGTTACTTAAAAAACAAAGTAAAAATAAGGTCCTGTGTTATTAAGAATCTTACAGTCTGTGGGAAACCAATTATGTAAATAAATAACCTAATGTAATAAGCTAAATTGCTTTAAAGTGGTTGTGTATCAGTGTCTATGGTGCCTTGGGAGAAATGGAGCTCATAAGTCGAGCTGGGGAATGTCAAGGCAGCTTTCCAACAGACCTATCTTCTCTCTCTCTCTTTTTTTAAAAAAAAATTTTATTTATTTATTTATTTGTTTTTGGATGCTTTGGGTCTTTGTTGCTGTGCGCAGGCTTTCTCTAGTTGCGGAAAGCAGGGGCTACTCTTTGTTGCGGTGTGTGGGCTTCTCATTGTGGTGGCTTCTCCTGTTGAGCAGCATGCGCTCTAGGCACATGGGCTTCAGTAGTTGTGGCACATGGGCTCAGTAGTTGTGGCTTGCGGGCTGTGGAGTGCAGGCTCAGTAGTTGTAGCGCACGGGCTTAGTTGCTCCGCGGCATGTGGGATCTTCCCAGACCAGGGCTCGAACCCATATACCCTGTATTAGCAGGCAGATTCTTAACCACTGTGCCACCAGGGAAGTCCCAGACCTATCGTCTCTAGTAGGAGTGTATGTTTGCAGTGTGGAGAGCGGTTGGTATGGAGGTGGCAGGGGATGGCATCTAAGCTGAAAGAATGGCATGTGCAAATGCCCAGCCTCTCTGGAGGATAAGGGGTGCTCAGAGTGACCACAGGAGTGTAGTATGTTTGAGGAACTGGCTGTGTGGTGGGGTGCAGAAGGAGATGAGACTTGGAAGGAAAGCGGGGACAAAGGTCGTGAAAGACCTTGAATATCATGCAAAAGGAGTTTATTAGATTTTGTCTTGGAGGCATTGGGGAGCCACTGAAGAAGTTTGAGCAGTGTACTGATATGAGTTTTTAAAAAATTGAAGTATAGTTGATTTACAATGTTGTGTTATTTTCAGGTGTACAGCGAAGTGATTCAGATATATACATTCTTTTTCAGATGCTTTTCCCTTATAGGTTATTACAAAATATTGACTATACTTCCCCATATGTTAGAAAAATCTATTCTTGTGGAAGGGTGGAAAATAGACTAGAGGGCAGCAAAATTGGAGACAAGAAAGGCCAGTGAGGATACTTCCATAATATTTAGTTTGGGAGACAAAGAGGGCAAGAATAGTACAGTGGGGAGGAGAAGGAGAAGAGAGATTTATGAGGTACACAGGATTTAGTAATGATTAGATATGGGGAAAGAAAGAGGGAAGTTTCTGGCTTGGTCAACTTGGCATTTACCAAGATAGAGAAGACAGAAAAGGGAGCAGTTTTTTGGGGGGGGGTTAGGGTGGGGTGCGTGGCAGGGATTGAAAAGAGGAAAGATACGTTTGGCTTTGAATAACATGAGTGTGCGGAGCTGCTGGGACATTCAGGTGGAACGTTGAGCAGAAAGTGGGCTGCACAGTTCTGGAGCTAAGAAGAGAGTTCCAAGCTGGAGACATTGGCTTGGGAGTCATGTTTGTCCATAGGTGTGGTAAGTGTGAGTAGAACAGACAAGTATGAGCAGAGCTGAGTAAGAAGAGTCAGAAGACAAGAAGAATAAGGAAAGGAGCCCAGGCTGTAGACATCAGGACTGTTCAACTCTAAGTATTTCAACTTGAGTCTCTCAAGAACAAGAAGATCCTCCTAGACAACCATGCCATCGTTATTACACTTCAATTTATTATTTCAAAAACATTCAAAATCTTGTCCATACTCAAATTCCCGAAACTGTTTTAAGATGTTTCTTAAAATCCAGTCTCTACTCAAGTTTCATGCATTGCACTTGACTGTTACCTTTCTTTCTTTTTTTTTTTTTTTTTGGCTGCATTGGGTCTTCGTTGCTGCACACCCTCTCCAGACCTTCTCCAGTTGTGGCGAACGGGGGCTACTCTTCGTTGTGGTGCACGGGCCTCTCACTGCGGTGGCCTCTCCCATTGCAGAGCACGGGCTCTAGGCGCGAGGGCTTCAGTAGTTGTGGCATGCGGGCTCAGTAGTTGTGGCTCGCGGGCTCTAGAGCACAGGCTCAGTAGTTGTGGCGCACGGGCTTAGTTGCTCTGCAGCATGTGGGACCTTCCTGGACCAGAGCTCGAACCCATGTCCCCTGCATTGCAGGAGGATTCTTCACCACTGTGCCACAAGGGAAGCCTGGTTGTTACCCTTCTGTAGTCTCAGTGTAGAAAGTCTTCCCCCTTTTCCCCCACCCCCGTTCTACGTGACATTGAGTACTTTGAGGGTCCAGGCCAGTTGTTCTATAGGACACTCCATGTTCTGAACCATAGTTAGATTTAGGCCAGCTGTTTCCAGTAGCTCATCAGTAAGTGATGTTTGTACCTCCCACTGCATCACATCAGAGAGGTTCTAATATCAGGAACGGGCCTCCTTTATAGTTAGACTTTTGACTGTTTTATCAGAAACTGCCCAAATTATTGGATCTGATATTTGGATCCAAATTTTATATATATATATTTTGGTGGCCTGGTCTTTTCCACAAAGTGATACATATTCTGAGTCTCTCATCTTTAAAATATTGTCTGACCTAAGTCTACTTTGCTGCTGTTAATTCCCATTGTTTTTTTTTTGTTTGTTTTGTTTTTGCGGCACGCGGGCCTCTCACCGTCGCGGCCTCTCCCGCTGCGGAGCGCAGGCTCAGCGGCCATGGCTCACGGGCCTAGCTGCTCCGCGGCATGTGGGATCTTCCCGGACCGGGGCACGAACCCGCGTCCCCTGCACCGGCAGGCAGACTCCCAACCACTGTGCCACCAGGGAAGCCCTCCCATTGTTTTATTCTTGATTTTATTTTCCCATAGAAACCTGTGTTGCAAATAGCTTATTCTGAATGAAGCCTGGTGGGGTTCAAAGGAATCCACAGCCTTACTTAGGTCAGTCTGGTTCACTGATGTAGCTGTGTTTCTGTCTCACCAACCATTGTCCCCTATAACTGTGATAGAGAAGACCGTGTTTGAGGGATGGACAGAGAGAGAGCTGCCTGCTGAGAAGACTAAACGGAGCAGCCAGATAGAGGAGAGGTGAACCAGAGAGAGAATATTTATATGAGGACCCTTTTGGTGGCAGGTGACAGAAGCCAAGTGCCAACTGGCTAGAGGAAAAATGGAAATGTATTCTAAAGATATAGGGGTAGTCAGGTGCATAGGTATGGGCATGTAACTGGAATTTGTTACCAAACATTATGGGAAACCCAAGACATTTTTTTGTTTGTTTGTTTTTCCTCTCTATTCAAAAATTCTCAGCAAAGTCACTGATTGGTATAGCTTGGTGAGGCCTATCCCTGGGCTGATCAACCATGGTGGGGAGGTGGAGACATAAGTATACAAAACAGGTAGCTGGGGCCAAGCTGGGTGGTTTGAACATTTCTTAGGGAAGGAAAAATCATTAATCAGGCTCTAAGACGGCTTTATTGCTATGATGTCAAGATATTTAAGGAAGAGTTTTAGGATATGGGGATGGGTCACTGTGAGATACAGCAGGAAGTCAAATGAGAGAGAAAAATGTACCCATTGGGTTTGGCACTTGGAATGTCAGTGGTAACTTCAGCAGGATTAGGTTTAGTAGAGTGAGGGCAGTGGATTGAGGAGGAAATAGAATATAGGGAGCAGAGAGTTCTGTATTCGAGAAGCTTGTTTGGAAAGGAAGGAGAGGTGTCCACTAGTAACTAAGGTCTACGGTGGAAGAGACTTGTTAAAGCAGGGATTGCTCACCTGGGCCCCATGAGCCTAGGAATCTATCAACCCCTTAGGAATGGTATGCAGAACTTACCCGCTTCTCAAAGAAAGAGATTTGTGAGCCACAACATTTAGAACCACTGTGGTGAAAGAAATGTGGCAATAGAAAGGGAGAAAGGGAGAGGTGAAGGAAATAGAGAGGATGGATCACTCGAGCATGCCTTCGACGAGGAGGGCAGGGTGGAAACCAGAACTCAAAGGAAATGATTACCCTTCTTGGGAAGAGGTTTATATATTTTTTTCTGCTGAGACTGTAGGGAAGATGTGAAATCCAGGGCAGATGCAGACACCTTTGTGGTTAGCATGGCAGGGAACCATGAGCATTGCATTTCTCTCTCTTTTCATGGTCCATCTTGGTCTGGTATTAGGATAAAAACTCTTTCTATGCATAGCTGCCTGAGAGATGGTCATAATCTGTTCTCTTTCTTAGGCTTGCCGTTGGGCCTTCTGCCTTCATGATTACTCCTGACTGATGTGCTTTGTCACTTGTACCTGACATACATGGCGAGTTAGAACCTGACCTGTGCTGGAGCTTTCCCTTGCCCTGCCCCTAAGACCTTCTAAAGGTCACTCGGTACTCCTTGTAGGTGAAACTGACAAGTGTGCACAATTAATCACACCTTCACCTTTTCTTAAACATAAGCTGCATTTGGGGCTTTCCCCCATTTGGGGGCTTCTTGTGTTGGAGTCTTCTGGCAAAGAGTAAGTTAATAGGCATGATTCAAGAGACTAGGTGCTTATGTGGGTGGATAGTTATTGTAGTTAATTAATTCACAGTGAGTGACCTTTGTTTCTTAAATGATCTCAAGCCAGAAGGCCGGGAAACGGTGGCCTCTGGGCTAGGAGCTCAGGGTCTGGAATCTGAACTGCTCTTCTCTCAGAATGATCTCAGCTCTGTCTTTTAGATTTCCTAAGCCTTAAATTTTACCATCTGCCAATGCAAATAATATTTTCCACTAATGTTAATGGGGGACTGTGTCTGTTCACCTTCAGTACCATGAGAACAGTCTGTTGAACACATTATTGTTAGATCTGGAAACCCTTATAGGCCACTCCTGTGATCTGAATGTTCTCCAAGCTGCAACTGTGGGAGAACCGGTTTCTGAAAGAAAAGCTTTGTGACATCCTTTCGAAAATTATACTCATGGACAATACTCATATACTAGACAGAGTGTAGTGATTTTTAATTTAAGGGGATTTTTTATTGTAAGGGCATGTATTTTCCTACTTTTGATTTTCATAAACCCTCAAAGCTGGTAACCTTTCTGTGCTACTGAGATTCTCTTTAAAAATAATTTAATAATACTTTAAGTCAGACAGAGAGAGACAAACACTGTATGATATCACTTATGTGTAGAATCTAAAAAAAAATACAATGAACTAGTGAATATAACAAAAAAGAAGCAGACTCACAGATATAGAGAACAAACTAGTGGTGATCAGTGGGGAGAGGGAAGCAGCGAGGGGAAATATAAGTGTAGGGGAGTAAGAAGTACAAGCTATTATGTATAAAACAAGCTACAAGGATATATTATACAACATGGGGATTATAGCCAATAATTTATAATAACTGTAAATGGAGTATAACTTTTAAAAACTGTGAATCACTCTATTGTACACCTGTAACTTATATAATATTGTACAACTATACTTAAAAAAAAATTAATAATGGACTTCCCTGGTGGCGCAGTGCTTAAGAATCCTCCTGCCAACGCAGGGGACACGGGTTCGATCCCTGGTCCAGGAAGACCCCATATGCCGTGGAGCAACTAAGCCCATAAGCCACAACTGCTGAGCTTGTGTGCCACAAGTACTGAGTCTGTGTGCCACAAGTACTGAAGCCCACACGCCTAGAGCCTGTGCTCTGCAACAAGAGAAGCCACCACATGAGAAGCCCGCACACCGCAATGAAGAGTAGCTCCTGCTCACCACAACTAGAGAAAGCCCGTGCGCAGCAACGAAGACCCAACACAGCCAAAAATAAATAAATAAAAATAAATAAATTCAAAAAAAGAAAAAGTACCTTCCTTAAAAAAAATTAATAATACTAAATCAGTGATCATTAGGCCACCTGGGACTTAGCTGTACTTCCTTTTTAAAAAAAATATGTGGCATTCAATTTATTCTTTTAAAAATTTTTTTCACTTTGAATAATTGTGGTAAAATATACATAACATAAAACTTACCATTTTAACCATTTTTAAGTGTCCAGGTCAGTGGCATTAGTGTATTCACATTCTTGTGCAACCATCACCACCGTCCATCTCTAAAATTAGCTGTACTTCTTTAGAAATGAAAGTAAATGATCTGTTTCCTGGCTTTGGTGATTCCTTCTGCTGGGGATCTGCAGTAAAGTGGCAGACTGACTCCTTGCTTCTGGGAAGCCTCCTTTTCCTGAGGAATGGTTCCGAAATGAAATGAGAAGTTCTGAAGACAAGAGGCCCCCACTGAAGACTGACCTTGTCAGGGTCCACAGTAGTTTAGGATTTGTATTACAGCTGAGCCTCCATGTCCTCACGGCTATTGTTTGCTGACAAGATGAAGTGGGTTTTATTTGGAGGGCAGAGGAGAGTTCCCAAATTTCTGTAACATCTGGAGTTGCAGAGCTGGAGGGCGTTTGGTGCTGAGTGACATGGTGGCAGCAACGTTGATGGCCCAAATCAGCCGCTGCAGCTGCCTGTGTGTGTGACACCACGCAGAAGTGGTAGGAGATAGTAGGGAGGTGGCTGGGAGGGGACGAAGTGGCACAGGATCTGTCCTCGGGGAGTGAAAAGGGCACTGTCCCAGCGTGCTGACTGGAGGAAAGAGAGCACACCCGGATGGTTGAAATCAGCTTCACATCCTGTTGGAGACTTCCCCTTTCTTCCCATGCAGCTGAGAAATGCAGTTAGCTGGGAGCAGGGTGGATAGTAGTTTAGAAATTTCAAGCATAGAACTCTAATCATCTTCACCTCCTTCCCAATGATTCAGTCTTTCTCTGGCATCATATGAATGAAAGATAGTATCTCCACAATGTTTGGCTCAATACCTGTTCCCTAAAGACCACCTTGTTTCAAATGTGGTCTCATCCGTACTCACTCTTGTTTTATCAAAGTGTATTATGACAGGTGTTAAAAAGCTCACAATTTACAGCCAGTATTGTACTGAAGGTCAACACAACAAAGAGAGGACCCTGGTGTCCTCCTGACTGGGTTAAATGTCTTTTTTGGAGGAGTGGGTTGTTCTTCCCTTTGATGTGGGGATAAAAGTTTGCCATTTATATTTGTGGAGGAAAGTTCCTTTGGCATTGCCCAGTAGCTCTGCCAGGGAGGGAAGTGGGTGTCCTTTTCATCCGATTAAAGAGCCCACTGCAAATGAGTTCAAGGTCATGGACTCTGCACCCCCTGAACTTGACTGAACACAACATTGCCCTGTTCCTGAGGGATGCCTCAGAGAGGGCCAGGACAGCCTGCTCCTGTTCCAGTGAATAGCCAGCCATTCACTGCTTCTGTGGTATCATGTTGGATGTGGGTACCAAGTCCCCCTGTTTCTCAGCTCCCCTTCTGTGGCATGGGAAACCTGGTGGTGGGATGGGGAATGTGACCTCTTTGTTCATCACCTATGTTGATTTATGAAAAACCAGTAAGGAAACATTATACTGGACCCGTACTGCTGAAGGGAAATTTAGACAGAAAGAGGAAGAGACTTGGTCAGTGGGTTGATTGGCATGTCTGTCAGGCTGTGTATCTGTCTGCCTCTTTCTTCCTTCCTCTCTTGTGTCTCTTTGTCTCTCTCTCTGTGTCTCTCTTTCAGTCTCTCTCCCCTGCTGTAACTCTCTCTGTCTTGTATCTTTCTGTGTCTATCTCAGTATGCTTATCTCTTTCTTTCTTTCTTTCTTAAAATAAATTTTATTTATTTATTTATTTATTTTTGGTTGCATTGGATCTTCGTTGTTGCATGTGGGCTTTCTCTAGTTGCGGTGAGTGGGGACCACTCTTCGCTGTGGTGCATTGGGCTTCTCATTGCGGTGGCTTCTCTTGTTGCAGAGCATGGGCTCTAGGTGTGTGGGCTTCAGTAATGGTGGCACATGGGCTTAGTTGCTCCATGGCACGTGGGATCTTCCCGGACCAGGGCTCAAACCTGTGTCCCCTGCATTGGCAGGTGGATTCTTAACCACTGCACCACCAGGGAAGTCCTAGTATGCTTATCTCTTTCTATCTTGTTTCTCTGAGCAGATGTTGAACTCCAACTGTGTGCCAAGTACTATGCTAGATTCTGAGAATCTAGAGGCAAATAAGACCCTCTGAACAGTAATAGTAACAATAGCAACTGACATTGTTGCTAATTGCATAGCATGGATCAGACTCTGTATTAAGAGCTTTATATACATTATTGCATTTAATCCTCACAACAGCAGTATGTGATGGTTTCAACATTACCCATTTCACAGATAAGGAATCTGAGGTTCAGATAGGTATATAACTTGCCCTAGGTCATGTAGCTCGTAAGGGTTTAAGTCTGTCTGACTCATGAGTCAACACTATTTACTGCTACTCTCATTTGCCCTTGAGTGGTTAACTTGAGTTCCTGGGGACTCCAGGCTTCCTGTGGGACTGTTTTATGATAATCGAATCCGTTCCAGGTTATTAGTCTGTTCAAGATCTAGGAAGCAATATGCCACTTTGAAATGTAATAGAGAGAGAGAGAGAAAGAGAGAAAGAGTGTGTGGGGGGGGGAGAGAGAGAGGGAGAAGAAGAGATACTGAGAGAAGAAGGAGAAGAAGGAGGGGAAGGGGAGGAGGGAGGGGGGAGGAGGGAGAGAGAAAGAGAGACACAGAGACAGAGATAGCAATGGAGAGACTTAAAGGTAAAAAGAGAAACAAGGTAGAAAGAGACAGACATACTAAGATACACATAGAATGAGAGAGGCAGAGAGAGAGAGAGAGAGAGGGAGAGAGAGAGAGAGGGAGAAAGAGACACAGATGTACAGACTTCATACATACCAACCCATTGATCAAGTCTCTTACCCTCTCTCTCTCTCAAATTTTTCTTCTCTTAGTGTGGCTCCAGTATAATGTTTCCTTACATGTTTCTTAAAAATCAACATGAATGATAAGCAGTGGTGTCCAGTAATATGTTGTGTGCTGTGGGGAATATAAAAGATTGGCAAGGATGTGGCAACTCTGAAATACAGAGAAACCCGAATAAAAGCTTTTTTGTTCCTAGTGATCAGAACACAATAGAACCATTATTTAACTGCATTTTATGTATTTAACATAAGTGATTAGGCATGGACTTTGGAGTTGGACTGAAGAAATTCACATCCCAGCTCCTCCACTTCCTAGTTGTGTGACTTTGAGTAACTTACTGAACTTCTCTGAGCCTCAGTTTTCTGATCTGTAAAATGGCCTTAATAGTGGTACCTCTTTTATGAAGTTCTTGGGAGTTTTTAAAGAGATGATGTCCAACAGTGTTGGGCATAAATAACTTTAGCCATTTTTTTTTAATGAACAGTGTTGGTAAAGTTAATTTAATTTAAAACACTGAATAAACTAATCTGCTGTTAGGATGTAGCAGCTGCATTGTCCTGCTTTTAGGACTTGGTGACCTAGTTTCTGGGAGCACTCTCCTCAGCCCAAGAGCTGCGGTGACCTGGAATCTCCAGCTCTGATGCCTACAATTTGCTTATCAAGCAGCCATTACCCATCCACCCCCACCCACCCACATACACCAGGCACTTTCACCTGCTGGTGCATTTGATGATGTGGTACTCTCTGCCCAGAACACCCTTCCCTTCACTTTCCCAACGTTTCCAAAGGTCAGAAGCCCAGGAACTGCTTTGAGTAGCTTTCCCCAACACAGAGAATGAATACTACCCTCTCTGCAGACCCACGCCACTGTGGAAGCAACCCTGTTGTGGCCATTATCATAATCTGTATAATTAAAAGCAGGGTGTCCGTTCATCCCTGTAGATTGTGAGTTCTTTGCAGACTGGCAGTGTCTTATCTGCTTTTCTGTTCTCATAGGGTGGGCAGAGCCCCTGAAGATTCTGGGAGAAAAGACTGAGAGAGCCTTCCGCCATTTGTCATGTTCCAAATTTTTCTTTCCTTTGCTAAATAGTTACTGGGAGAGCCCAACTGGCGTTTTAGGCATTTCCATCCCACAGAAGACTAGACAGGGTGTGGTTGTAGATTAGTTTTATATTTTATATATGGCTTGGATTCCATCATAATATTTTCAGGTTTGTTACTTTGGTTTTTTTAAAATAAATCATTCTTTTTTTAAAAAAATTTATTATTTTTGGCTTCATTGCTCCACACAGTCTTTCTCTAGTTGCAGCGAGCAGGGGCTACTCTTCATTGCGGTCCACAAGCTTCTTATTGCGGTGGCTTCTCTTGTTGTGGAGTACGGGCTGTAGGTTCACGGACTTCAGTACTTGTGGCACGCAGCCTCAGCAGTTGTGGCTTGCGGGCTCTAGAGAGCAGGCTCAGTAGTTGTGGTGCATGGGCTTAGTTGCTCTGCGGCATGTAGGATCTTCCCGGACCAGGGATCGAACCCATGTCCCCTGCATTGGCAGGTGGATTCTTAACCACTGCGCCGCCAGGGAAGTCCCAGGCTATTTACTTTGAAGCTCCTCTGGCAGAGACTAGAAGCAGCCCACTTTCCAAATCCAAAGGAGATTGGAAAGGCTGTAATTGTATACTGTCACTGTCAGTCATCTTCAGCATGATAGGGAGGCGGGTCACCTGAAGAGAGAAGTGCTTTCTAGGTGACGTTTGCCAGGCTTGACTGTGGACAGATCTTGTTTAGTTCACCCCTTCTGACTTGGGGGATCTTGACTTTCCATTTGGACTTTTAAAATGTTGAATATTTAAGGAGAGAACATTTGCATTGGAAGTCTGAGAAACCAATATAAGTAATGTCTAATTCCTTAATACTGAGTAGAAAAAAAAAAGAGACTTTGCTGTAAAGCCCTTCAGTTTGATGTCTCAGAGTTCAGAACCTCTTGCAACTTAATTTGTAAGAGGAACCTTCCTATCATTTTGGGGGCTTATGGGAGAAGGAAGACTGCCATGATATTTGGACAAAACTGTCCTTAATACACCAGGATAGAGTACAGTCACATAACACAGTGCAGGTACAGAGCAGGTGATTGGGAAATGCTTACTGAATAACAGGAATTTATGTTGTTTAAAAGTGTTCCTTGGGCTTTCCTGGTGGCTCAGTGGTTAAGAGTCCGCCTGCCAATGCAGGGAACACGGTTCGAGCCCTGGTCTGGGAAGATCCCACATGCTGCAGAGCAACTAAGCCTGTGCACCACAACTACTGAGCCTGCTCTCTAGAGCCCGCGAGCCACAACTACTGAGCCCGTGTGCCACAACTACTGAAGCCTGCATGCCTAGAGCCTGTGCTCCGTGACAAGAAAAGCCACCACAATGAGAGGCCCATGCACCGCAATGAAGAGTAACCCCTGCTCGCCATAACCAGAGAAAAGCTTGCACACAGCAATGAAGACCCAATGCAGCCAAAAATAAAACAATAAATTAATTTTTTTAAAAAAGTGTTCCTTACAGAAATCAGTGTCCATCATTTTGGCAGGACATGAGCAAAGCGACGATGTAAGCTAAGGAACTAGTTTTGCATAGCCTGGAGTTGAACTTCAAATTTCACCATTTCATCACTCCGCAGCTTTATGTATCTGAATCACAGGCTGATTCAGATCCTGGTCAGGAATTTAAATTCTGGACTGACTGTGAACTCTGGGCAGGTTCCACTAACTGGGCTTTGAGTGGCTTCAGCCCAAGAGCCTGGGGCTCTGGTGCAGGCTTAAGAGTTGAACAGAATGATATGAGGTCTCCCTTTCCCCTGAACAACTGGGGAAATACTATGAGCCCCTCCTCTCCTTGACCACTGAAAAGTCCATACTGGTCTGAGATCTGCTGAGAATGAGTTCTCATCTCTTTAGTTTAAGGTCAGTTTTTAGTCTTGATTTGGCCATAGTAGAGTGAAATCCATATGCCTTTCTCAACAGTGCTTCTGTGTTTTTCAGGGAGGGAAGGGAGTGGGAAATCCCCAGGCTGTTTTTTTTTTTGGGGTCTTTGTTGCTGCACGAAGGCTTTCTCTAGTTGCGGTGAGCGGGGGCTACTCTTCATTGTGGTGTGCGGGCTTCTCATTGCAGTGGCTTCTCTTGTTGCAGAGCACGGGCTCTAGGCATGCGGGCTTCAGTAGTTCTGGTGCGCAGGCTCAGTTGTTCCGTGGCATGTGGGATCTTCCTGGACCATGGATCGAACCCATGTCCCCTGCATTGGCAGATGGATTCTTAACCACTGCGCCACCAGGGAAGTCCCAATGTTTTGTAGTAAATTAACCTAATGATGCTTTTTGTTAAAAAAAATTTACTTTGGCTGCACCAGGTCTTAGTTGCAGCACGAGAGATCTTTGTTCTGTCATGTTTAGTTGTGGCATGCGGGATCTTTAGTTCTTAGTTGTGGCATGTTGACTCTTCATTGTGGCATGTGGGATCTAGTTGTCCGACTAGGGATCGAACCTGGGCGCCCTGCATTGGGAGCATGGAGTCTTACCCACTGGACCACCAGGGAAGTCCCACCAGGCTGTTCTTTTGAGTTCAAGGAGGGTTGCAGGCACCCTCGAGGTTTCGAAGACTTCAGGGTGAGCCTGGCCAGGTGGTTTTGGGCAGTTCTGGGCAGTGGGTCCATGAGCTTCTTTGTCTTCACACTTGTCATTAGCTCTTCATTTGTAAGCTGATTTTTTAAGGTTGGATTTACCACAGTGCTGACCAACTTGGCTTAGACAAAGCATAACTCCCCTGATGATTTAGCTTCTGAATCTGCACTTGCTACGTGCCAGCTTCCTTGGGCCACATAAAAGCACAGGTTGCCACTTGAGTCTGCTTTTCCTGGAAGAACTGAACTTCCTGACACTGTGTGTGACGAAGCAGGAGCTGTAGAAGAGGATTAAGGCTGAGGTTACAGGAAGCACAGTGGTGACTGTTGTGAGAGCAGGAGCTCTGGGGCTCAGATCAGGCTCCTGGGGCTCCGATCCTGGCCACACTGTTTCTCCACTGTTTGGCTGTGGGCAAGCCTCATTGGCTCTCTGACCCTCAGGAGCCTCAACTGTGATCATGACACACACCCTGAGACGGTGGTGGGGGGAGGACTATGGAGATGCCTGTAAACCACAGTGCTGTAGGGGCTGAGCTGGGGAGGGGGACACCCTGGACAAGAGTCTTTATCCACTTCTTTCTTGCTGTTTGGGTATCAAGAGGTATTCTGTCTGTGGTGGGTGGTACCATCTTGGATGCTGAAAGGAAGGAGACACATGGGGTGGTCTTTTAGGAACTCATAGTTTATTTATTTATTAAATTTTTTAAATTAAAGTGTAGTTGATTTACAAGGTTGTGCTAATTTCTGCTACATAGCAAAGTGACTCAGTTATACACACATATATGTTCTTTTTTAATATTCTTTTCCATTATGGTTTATCCCAGGGTATGGATATAGTCCCCTGGGCTATACAGTAGGACCTTGATATTCATCCATTCTAAATGTAATAGTTTGCATCTACTAACCCCAAACTCCTAATCCATCCCTCCCCAATCCCTCTCCCCCTTGGCAACCACAGGTCTGTTTTCTATGTCTGTGAGTCTGTTTCTGTTTTGTAGAGAGGTTCATTTGTGCCATATTTTAGATTCCACGTATAAGTGGTGTTTGTCTTTCTCTTTCTGACTTACTTCACTTCGTATAATAATCTCTAGTTGCATCCATGTTGCTGTAAATGGCATTATTTTGTTCTTTTTCATGGCTAAGTAGTATTCCATTGTATATATGTACCATATCTTCTTAATCCATTCATCTGTCAATGGACATTTAGGTTGTTTTCATGTCTTGGCTATTGTGAATAGCACTGCTATGAACATAGGGGTGCATGTATTTTTTTTTTTTTTTGCCATGCCATGTGGCTTGTGGGATCTTCGTTTCCTGACAGGGATTGAACCTGGGCCCTGGACAGTGAGAGCACATAGTCCTAACCACTGGACCACCAGGGAACTCCTGCATGTATCTTTTTGAATTACAGTTTCGTCCAGATGTATACCCAAGAGTGGGATTGCTGGATCATATGGTAGCTCTATTTTAAGTTTTCTGAGGCTCCTCCATACTGTTTTCCATAGTGGCTGCACCAACTTACATTCCCACCAACAGTGTAGGAGGGAGGAACTCATAATTCAAACCAGACATCTTTAATGCACTTGAAGTAAAGCTTGCATAGAAATCACATAAAACAGTGCATACGTATTTGAAAAAATAGGTTCCCGAAAAAAAATTACATTTTGTATTTTGGTGAATAGGAAATTGCACTGATTGGGAGATGGATCTTCATCTGCCTGCACATGTGCCATTAGGGTCCATTTGGAAATCCAAGGGCTCTTTGTTTAATCAAAGATGGAGGAGTTATAAAATGAGGGAGAAGATGTCTCATGCTAGCATTTTCCCAAATGCTTGCAGAACACTTCATCTACAAGATCTTTTGGGATAAAAGGTGTCTGGTGTCCAAAAAGGGCTGGAAACAAAATAGGGTTAAGGAATGTTGCTTTACTATGCAGGTGTCCTTCCCTGACCCCAGTGGGACAGTGTATGTTAAATATATTAAGATTAAAAGGCGTCTGGTAACAAGAAAATCTTGCATAACCCAGGACTTCTCAAGCTCATCTGAATAACAGCTCTTTCCCAGATAACTCCTATTTAGTGGGAGAAATGCAGTGGCCAGAGGTTGAGAAATACAGCTTTAATTGTTGGGTGTGGTGTGAGGTTGGTTTCGTAATGTTGAGCCGTGAGTGGGTTTTCCGGGAAGATTCTCAAGAGAGAACTAATACAGATGGAAGTTACATGGACCACTGAGTAGGTTTTTATCCCTATTAAAAAACTGGGAGTTCCCCGGTGGTCCAGTGGTTAGGACTCCGCGCTTCCACTGCAGGGGGCCCGGGTTCCATCCCTGGTCCTGGAACTAAGATCCCGCGTGCCCTGCAGCATGGCCAACAACAACAAATTTCCCATTTCCTCATCTTTTTCTTAGAAACTATTTCAAACGTACAGGAAAACTGAAAGATTAGTTGTATGGTCAGGCCACTCAAGATGGCTGTTCTCTTGCTCTCTGTACATCTGCTGCTGGGCCGGTCTCTGCTTCACCTACACCCTACTCACATGGCTATCCAATCGTCTTAATTGTAGGGCTTACTCAATAACTACCTAAGTGCTTGCTCCCTGTCCCAGCTGCTGGTTTCCCTGGTAACTGATGAGCTAACCTGATGTCAATTATGTCAATTCCCGCGATAAATGGTAGCCTCCTTATTCCTTGAGCAGAGAAGATGGTGTCCTTTTTCCTGCACACGGTGGGGTGTTGCTCCAGGACCTTTTGCTTCTGATTTGTAAGATTCCCTATCTAACAAGCCATTGATGTCTCTGTCCCTGTCTCAGGGCTGTCTCTTTGGTCTTGCGGCCTTGTTATTACAAGGCTTACAGGCCTGTGGGGTGCAGCCCAACATTAGTACAATGAATTCTCAAGTTACATACACATTAGGACACATCACTTCTCAGTATTCAGCATACATCACTGAAGAATACAGATATTTGTCTACAGACCCACCATGTCATTATCCCTACTAAGAAAACCACCTGAAATCAACTTAATATTTAAATCCCCCCATCTTTGTAGCTGTTTTTTTAAAAAAAATCAAACAGATGCACAATTACTTTGTGTGTGTGTGTGGTTGTTACTTATTTTAACTTAGAATAGTTCCTCTCTCTTTTTTTTTTTCTCCCATGACACTGACCTTCTGAAGAATCCAGGCTAGTGGTCATACGAATGTCCCACATTCTAGATTTGTCTGTTTCCTTATGATGTTCAGTTGTTTCTCTGTCCTGTTAATCCTCAGCCCTGGCTGCACATCAGAACCACCTGTCTTGATTAATTGGCATTACAAGGAAGGGGGATTAATTAGCCCACTCTTCTCACTGGGGGTTATTTAAATCAAATTTAATGCCTAGAAAAGAGAATATGATGCCTGAGTTCCACCCTAAACCAATTAAATCAGAATCGTTGGAGTTTAAGCTCAGGTGGCCCTAGTTTCAAAATTCTCTAGGTGATTCTGGTAAGCAGTCAGCGCTAAGAACCGTCGCTCTATCCTGCAGATCCTATAAATTAGAAGTTAGGTTCAGGCTACACATTTTTGTCTAGAATACTTTGCTGCACATTGCAGCCATCTTGGAAGCTTTAAAAAATACTGATGCTTGGGGCCCAGCCTAGATGTTCTGATATATTGGTCTGGAAGTACAGCCTAGGCTTTGGGAATTTACAAATCTCAGGTGATTTTAATGCAGTCAGAAAGACCCACTTGCTTAGGTTATTTTTTTATTTTTACTTTTTGTGATATGCGGGCCTCTCCCGTTGCGGAGCACAGGCTCCGGACACGCAGACTCAGTGGCCATGGCTCACGGGCCCAGCCGCTCCGCGGCATGTGGGATCCTCTCAGACTGAGGCATGAACCCGTGTCCCCTGCATCGGCAGGCGGACTCTCAACCACTGTGCCACCAGGGAAGCCCCTTAAGTTATTTTCTAATTTAACTTGCATCCTATCAGGAGGCACGCAGTGTCGCACTGTTCCATTATCTGTGATGCTAAGTTCAATCACTGGATTAAGGTGGTCACACCAGACCTCTTCATCAGCTCTTCATCGCCGAGGTGCAATTGCTCCCATTCGCAAAGGTAAGTGGTCTCTGGGATGATACCTTGGCGCTGCTAACAAGTTTTCATCCAATGGTTTTAGCTTCCACTGGTGATTGTTACCTCGATCAAGTATTTTATCGGGGCGGGGGGGGCTTATAAATAGTGATCTTCTGTCCTTGTCATTCCTTCCACGTTTGTTTGACTTCCTTTTGTAAAGAAGGGCTGTCCTGTTTATCCTCTCGGGCACCCCCTGGACTCATGTATTTTCATTTACTAACCAGTTACAACCATTATCCTTTTTGATATTCAAATTATGCTAAATTTGGCCAGTGGGTGCCCCTTCAAGCTGGCTTTTTTTGGGGGGTGGGGGCCACGTGGGATCTTAGTTGCCCGACCAGGGATCAAACCCAGGCCTCCTGCATTGGGAGCACGGAGTCTTAACCACTGGACCACCAGGGAAGTACCAAGCTGGCTTTTTCTTAAAGTAAAATTTTTAATTGAAAATTATAACATATAGAGAAATACACAAAAAAATCAAATCTATAGTTCAAAATTTTCCCAGAGCAAACACCTGTGTAAACCAGTTCCCAGATCAAGAAACAGAACAATGCCAGTACCCCACCACCCCCCATCACACCCTCTTCCTATCTTGCCCCCCACCAAGAGCCTTACGTGATCAGTTTGCCTGTTTGGGAACTTTGTATAAATGGGATCATAGGACATGTACTCTTGTGTCTGGCTTCTTTGTTCATCATTGTGTTCATGAGATTCATCTATGATGTTTGAAGTTGTAGCTCTTTTTCATCCCTCCTGCAATTTATTTCTCAATTCTAATGTAGGTGGGCATTTAGGTTGATACCAGGTTCTGACTATTAAAACAGTGCTGCTATGAACATTCTGATACTTGTCTTTGGTTGAACACATTGCTGAGTTTTTGTTTGTTTGTTTTTTGTTTTTGGAGGGGATACCTAACAGTGGAATCACTTGTTCATAGGGTATGTTAACTTTATTCAGTACTGCCAAACAGTTTTTTCTTTGGATGTAACCCTGTTGGTCTTTGTGTACTTTTACTTTCTGGCAGAAGATTTCCTGGGCTCATCTCGTCTGTTCTCTGTCCGAGCCCTGGAATCTGTTATTTCTCTGAGGAGCCCTGGTGCTTTTGAATAGGGAATCGTATTTAAAAACCAAGGTCTGCGTGCTAGTGGTGCTCATTGATACTGGAAAGTCATTGCTTTTAGTTCCCTTTAGCGGACAGAGCTAGAAAATTCACTAAAGAAAATAATCATGTGTTTGAACTGCTCATTCCAATTCAACATTGCAGGATTTTTTCCTTAAGTCTGTTTTATTTTATATGTGCATCTCGTTTCTCTTAACGTTGAAAATCTTGGTTCCTAATAACATCAATGTTTTGTTTATTTGCTTTGTTCTACACTTACATAAAACAGTTGCAAAATTGCAGTACTAATATTACTATTGACAGTGATGTATGAGTCGAAGTAATGTACGTGTGAAGCTTTAGATTTCTTTGGAGTTATTTTTTGTCTCTTGCGAGCAATTTATATGATACTAAATCGAATGGCTTAAATCTAATGAGGATGAAGAATTTATCCAGTGGCTTAAGAAGGTGGGTGTTGTGATCAGAATATTGACTGTGTGGGCTCAGCCCTTCTAGACAATTACAGCTGTCGAGCTCCCACTGTTTTCCCCTCCCCCCTTCTCTAAATCCCTTTTTGAGGGTTTTCAGGGTTTCCGCTGGCGGGGAGTGCACATGTTGGGGTGCACTCCCTTCTCACATACAGGTTCCATGGTCACCAGCTTCCCACACCCAGGTTGTGAGAGTTAATTTTGTGTCAGCTGGGCTGGGCTCTGGTGCCCAGTTGTTTGGTCATATACCAGTCTAGATGCTGCTACAAAGGCATTTTTGAAAACTCTGATTAACATTTAAATCAGATTTTGAGTAAAGCAGACTACACTTCATGATGTGGTAGGCCTCATCCAGTCAGTTGAAGGCCTTAAGGGGTAAGACTCAGGTCCTTGAAGAGGAAGGAATTCGGCCTCCAGACTGCTTTTGAGATCCAAGACATTAACCTCTTGCTGGAATTGTCAGCCTGTCCCCTAGATTTTGGATTCGTCAGCCCCTATAATCATGTGAACTAATTCCTTAAATCCCATCCCCCCACTCCTGCCTCTTTCTCTCCCTCTTCCCACACCCCCATTCTCTACACACACACACACACACACACACACTCTCTCTCAGTCACTCACTATGGGTTCTGTTTCTATGGAGAACGCTGGTTGTCTCAAAAACTCAGACAAAATGGTTGGGGGTCTCTGCTGGCCCAGGGGTGGCCCAGGGTGAGAAGCAGATAGTTATCATCCAGGCAGAAGAGGCGCATAGCAGGACGATAAACGCTGCTGCTGAGGGAGCAGGTGCAGGAAATGGTGGGTGAGAACCTGCCTCCCCTCCCACTCGGAACTCGGTGACTGTGGCTGCCTGCGCCTGGCAGGTGTGACCTTTGGTCGATTTGGAACCAGAGTGTCTCCCTGGGCCAGGAGCAGCCTAACACTCCCTGCTTTGGTGAGAGAGGAAGAGGCCCTCTCTGACCCTGGCGATCCTGTCGGTGGCTCTCAGGTGGGACAGGCTGTGTGCACAGCAGGCTCACGTTTGGGAAGGGCTTCCCCTCAGCAGCGGAAGGAGCTGATTGTTCTCATTGCTTAAAGAGTAAAGGTCAAGCTGCTTGTTATAAGAGGCAGTATAGGATTTCCTCTTTCATCTTAGCCCTCCCCGGGAGGAGGAGAGTTTTGGTAACCTAGAGGAAAACATAGAACATTCAGGAACATGATAATGCATTGAAGTTAGCCTGTGAGACAGTGTAAACAACAGAAAAGTTGATTTTCCAAGGTCGCTCCATTCGGAGATGAAAAGGCTCCTCCAGTGAGGCCCAGTAAGATCCTACCAACTGTCCCTCCAGGAGGGAGTTGGCCCATGTGGGGTGGACAGACCAAGTGGGAAAAGACCAAGGGGTTAGTGGAGGAAGAAAAGAGAGATGGGAGAGGGAAGAGACCCCAGGTTTCCAGGTGACGGGAAGGAAAAAGGTAGCACCGCTTTTGTGCACACTCTGCTTATCTGTAAACATCCATGATCAAGATTCTCCTGGGACTTCCCTGGTGGCACAGTGGTTAAAAATCTGCCTGCCAATGCAGGGGACATGGGTTCGATCCCTGGTCTGGGAAGATCCCACATGCCATGGAGCAACTAAGCCCGTGCACCACAACTACTGAGACTATTCTAGAGCCCGCAAGCCACAACTACTGAGCCCACTTGCTACAACTACTGAAGCCCGTGTGCCTAGAGCCTGTGTTCCACAACAAGAGAAGCCATTGCGATCAGAAGCCCGCGCACCACGGGCTTCCCTGGTGGCGCAGTGGTTGCGAGTCCGTCTGCCGATGCAGGGGACGTGGGTTCATGGCCGCTGAGCCTGTGCGTCCGGAGCCTGTGCTCCGCAACGGGAGAGGCCACAACAGTGAGAGGCCCGCGTACCTCAAAAAAAAAAAAAAAAAAAAAGAAGCCCGCACACCTCAACGAAGAGTAGCCCCCGCTCGCTGCAATTAGAGAAAGCCTGTGCACAGCAATGAAGACCCAACGCAGCCAAAAATAAATTTATAAAAAAAAAAAAAAGATTCTCCTCAGTAAGTAACTGAACCCACCACCCTCCTACAGATATGGTCAAGGGGAAACGTCGATAACCAGTCTAGAGGAATGCTCCCGCAGTCCTGCAGGGGTTGGTTGGTGTGCTCTACTTATCAATAGTTAGGGTTTGATGGTGGCATAGAGAGTAGGGGCGTGGCCCTGAGGTCCACAGTCAGGCTCCAAATCCTGGCTCTGCATTGCGTAGCTGTGCACAGCTGCCTTAGTTACAGAATCCCTCCAAGCTTGCGCTTCTTCATCTTGGTATTCACTCTCCTTTTATTTATTTAATATTTAAGAATATATTTCTTCTCTAGCTTTTATTTTATTTTTAAAAGTATTTATTTAATAAATAAATAAGGACTTCCCTGGTGGTGCAGTGGTTGGGAATCCGCCTGCCAACGCAGGGGACGCAGGTTCGATCCCTGGTCCGGGAAGATCCCACATGCTGCGGAGCAACTAAGCCCGTGCGCCACAACTACTGAGCCTGTGCTCCAGAGCCTGCAAGCCACAACTACTGAGCCCATGTACCACAACTACTGAAGCCTGTGTGCCACAACTACGTGCGTGCGGAAGCCCGCACACCTAGAGCCTGTGCTCCGCAACAAGAGAAGCCACCACAATGAGAAGCCCGCACACTGCAACAAAGAGTAGCCCCCGCTCGCCGCAACTAGAGAAAGCCCACTCACAGCACCGAAGACTCAACACAGCCATAAATAAATGAATGAATGAATGAATGAATAAATGAGACCTGCAGCGGGGCTTAGCAGTGGCATGCTGGATCTTTTAGTTGGGGCATGCAAACTCTTAGTTGTGGCATGTGGATCTAGTTCCCTGACCAGGGATCGAACCCAGACCCCTTGCATTGGGAGTGTGAAGTCTTAGCCACTGGATCACCAGGGAAGTCCCATAAGAATATATTTCTTGTTTCGGGTTCTCTTACCTCTATTGTATCTACTGACTCTCGTATGTTTTATTATTATTGGTTTTTAAATTGTGAGTTTATTTTTAGTGGGGATTCTTTTATTTTTAAATTTATTTTGGCCAAGCAGCATGGTGATCTTAGTTCCCTGACCAGGGATTGAACCCTGTGCCACCTGCACTGGGAGCACAGAGTCTTAACCGTTGGACCACCAGGGAAGTCCCTCAGTTGCTTCTAATTCTGCCTTGAGGCTTGGGTTCCAGCCTTGTAGGGTTTCTTCCTGCAGTCAGGCTGTGGCCCAGAAACACACACATGCCCTATGTCTTTAAGCACTTCATAGCCCTGTCAGATGGAAGAATCAGCAGCCTGGTAGTGTCACCTGGGAAGAGGCCCCCCCACATGTGCAGGCCCGTTGTTCAGGGGATTCTGTTTGTAGCAACAGGTGGATATGACCACCAAGCAACCTGGGAGTTAAATGCAAGTCCTGAAGGCCCACAGCCCTGAGGTTCCGTGAAATCAGCCCCACTTCTTCAACTCAAGGCAGACAAGAAAAATAACAGGAGAGACATTGTAACAGTCTTATTATGTCTTTCCTTTTTCTGTGGATAATGTAGGGGTGGCACCTGGCTTCTTATACCTGAATCCTGAAACTTTTTTCCTTCTTTAGGATTATTTACTCTGTTCTCATGGACCATTTTTCACCTTCTGTCACAATTTCCTTTGTGGATTGACCCTCCTTTTCCTCTTTTCTCGACAAAAGCCAAGGCCATTATGTGAAGTCTTAACCCAATATGGAGATTTAATCAGTCAATTCCTTTAAGGAGAACAAATAACTGAGGTCAGGTTAGTGCTTTCTGAGCATCTGATTTAACCTGGAGAGAAGGATAATAAATATGCCCTTTAGATCACTGTTTTCAACCATTTTACCCTGCATTTGTGACACCTTTGATGTAGTTCACCTCAGACACTCTGAGAATGGTGCTTTTCACGTGTCAGATAACTAAGGGAACCTCTAGATAGTGTCACAGTTGAACTCTCCCAGGTTTGTCAGGATGCTGATCATTCAAGTTTTGGAGTAAAGCATCCCTGTGTGCCTTAGATGATGCCTACCAATACTTTGTTGAAATGGAGAAGTCAGACTTACGTCCTCATTCACATTTGCTTGGTGGAAGACACACAGCTTAGGAATCTTCTTATTGTGAGTGACCCCAAACCCCAAACAAAGTCGCTTAAACAAAAGAAACACAAAGCAAAAGAATTCATTGGCCCTCGTCACTGAGAAGGCCACAGGTAAAGCAGCGTCAGGTGAGCCTTGCGTGGGGACTCAGGGGATGCTCCCAGAATGCCCCTCTGGGCTCTGCTTCTCCTCTCGGGCCCCGCCTAAGGCTCTGTGTAATGGTCCCTGGAATCTTCAGCTTCCCATCTTTTTTTTTTTTTTTTCTTTTTGCGGTATGCGGGCCTCTCACTGTTGTGGCCTCTCCCGTTGCGGAGCACAGGCTCCGGACGCGCAGGCCCAGCGGCCATGGCTCACGGGCCCAGCCGCTCCGCGGCATATGGGATCCTCCCAGACCGGGGCACGAACCCGTATCCCCTGCATCGGCAGGCGGACTCTCAACCACTGCGCCACCAGGGAGGCCCAGCTTCCCATCTTTTTGACACAGTCTTGAGGAGGATAAGAGAATGCTTCTCATTCCCATGAGCGTAGCAAATAATTTCCTCCTCTGAGGAAATTACTGTGGCCAAGAGAATGCGCTAGGCTAATTGGCTTGAGGTGGGCCAGGCACTCACTGTGGGGCTGGGCAGTGGAGTGAACTTCACCTGGGCAGCTGGCGTCTGAGAGTGGGTGGGCTCTCTGGGGGAAAACTGGGAAAACAGAGCTGGGGAAATGGATGCTGGGAGGCCCAATCAGACAAATAAGCAAACATGGGCACTGCATGACTTAGATGGCTATGGGGGAGGTAACAGTTTTTCTCAGAAATGAAACATTGAACATGCTCAAGGCTTTTGCACTATTTTGAGACCCTTAAGACTTTGTACTTTGTTGTCCAGAAGAAAGAATTTGGACCGGAATAAAATGCAAAAGCAGGTGTCATTGGTTATTTTAACCATTAAAAGAATTCCCCTGTAGAGCATTTATTTGTTTATTCAACGCATTTATTGGTTGCTTACTAGTACCAGGCACTGGATGGGACATGGGAGACAGAGTGCCACCACCACCAAAAACATGGTAACTGTGGTGACTCCATCATAGGCTGATCAGCAGAATTGCATGGATTATTTTTATTTTTTATTTTTTGCGATACGCGGGCCTCTCACTGTTGTGGCCTCTCCCACTGTGGAGCACAGGCTCCAGACGCGCAGGCTCAGCGGCCATGGCTCACGGGCCCAGCTGCTCCGCGGCATGTGGGACCTTCCTGGACCGGGCATGAACCCGTGTCCCCTGCATCGGCAGGCGGACTCTCAACCACTGCACCACCAGGGGAGCCCTGTGTGGATTATTTTTAATTTAAGCTTTAAAAAGTGAGTTATATCTGCGCAAAAGTACACAAACCTTAAGTGTACAGCGCCAATCTATCGAATTGTAACTTCTGCAAGATTTTTCTGTGTTTTAGCTATAAGACAGCAGGGTTCTCCCTCGCTGGGATTTAATAACCCCATCTACTTAAAAACATAAAATCAGTTATCCAGACTTAGCAAAGAGCTTCGGGAAAAGAGTCCTTGTCACGAGAATCATTCCTTTTCTGCCCTGCTCTGTTTTCTTCCCTATTTCTCTAGCCTCTCATCTGGTGCTTGTTCTAGACCCCTGGGGACCACATTCCAGTCGCCACTGAACCGTGTCCTTTGCCCTGATTCTCTTTCACTTGTCCTTCCCCATTTCTGCCCACCCTTGCCGAATGATTCTAATTAATTCTGCCAGATGTACTTGCCTCAGGGTAGACTGAAAGTAAGACTTCCCTCCTGGAGGGCAAATTCTTATCTTCTGTGTCAGAGGTACCCTCCATGTTCACAGCAGTCATTACCAGAGCACCTGAGCCGTCTCGACAAACCCTCAACCCTCAACCCTTTCCCAGCACGATGCTTCAGGCAGCCACCACCTAGCAATCAGCAGCAATCAGCGTTGGCATGCAAGATGAAACAATTTTGCTAGTTTTGGTCTTCCTTGCTGTCAACAAGAGAAAAAATTTGATTGCCCTCAGATCTCAGAGGTCAATAAAGGGGTTAATGTTGTTTCTGCCCTTGTATCTGTGATGTCACTACTTTGACAGGATTTTCTTTTTCTTGGCAGCAGTTATCAAAGCAGGAGGTAGGATGGGCATCGAGGTGAGGTTGCCTGCCCGATGTAGAAAAGTCAGTGCTGGTTTCAAGGCATACAATCTGCTGATAGGCAGGAGAGAAAATGCTCCAGAAAAGAAGTTTACATGGTTTTAATTCTCAGAAGGTTGCTTGTAGGAATGATAAGACTTTTGTTTAACCGTAATCGTATTGTCTGCCTTACAAGGAAACTTAGGGGATAAAGAATCACCGTCAACTCAGTCTAAAATATCAGTTTCACTGCCGGGGGCCTGGGTTTGATCCCTGGTCAGGGAACTAAGATCCTGCAAGCCACATGGCATGGCCAAAAAAAAAAAAAAAAAAGAAAATCAGCTTCAATAATGTAGATAAGCAAAGGAAAGTTGATTTTTAAAATAATAAAAAATACCAACCCCCTTGTTAAAGATACACATGAAATTCACTCACAATGCTCTTCCCACAATTTCTGTTATTTAAGATGATTAGATTTTGTTGAAAAATGAATTGGGATCATGATTTCCCTACTTTTGTTCATGCAGCTTATACCCGGAGAACAATCCTTTGGGAAATGATCTTTTCAATATCGATTTTTCTCTCTGAATTAAGCAGTAGACTCCTGATTGCTTTTCCTCCAGTAGGTTTTCCGCAGCAGCCGGATTTCTGAAGTGGAGATACCATGGCTCGTGTCCTTGTCCCATAGCAGCCACTCCCCAGGCACCCATTTTTCTGACCTTTGAGTTGCTTTCTTGATAGTGCTCATCACATTTGGAAGTGTTTTTTGTCTCCCAGGCCCCTAGAAGGAATGAGCAAGTGTTTCAAGCCCTTTGATAGCTTCAGTTGCCTTTAGGATTAAGTCCTATCTCCTTCTCGAGGCACCATCCAAACCCCTGTCTGTTTCTCTAGCCTCTCATCTGGCGCTTGTTCCAGCTCCTTGGGACCACATCCCAGTCCCCACTGAACTGCGTCCTTTTCCCTGGTTCTCTTTCACATGTCCTTCCCCATTTCCAGAATACTTCTTTCCCCAGTTGATTCCCCTTCACCCTTGACCCACTGGCCTGAGTAAGAACACCTTACTGTGTGCTCTTTGGATTTCCTTCATCACCAGGTTATCTTGCTCTATTATTATTGCACGTTTATTTGTCCAGATTCCTCCACTAGGACGTGAAGTTTTGGGCAGGAGCCTGCCCACTCTCTAGTGTTTTTTCAGAGCCTGGGAGAGAGCCTGGCATATAGATATTTTTGAACCAGAGAAAGAAAGAAAGAAAAAAAGAAAGAAAAAGAAAGAAAGGAAGGAAGGGAGGGAGGCAGGCCCACAAGTAGTTTAGAAGTGGTTCCACTTTTGTTAGCTGATAAATTATGCTAAAATTCTGTTTTCTTTATCACAATTATCTATCAGAAAGCAGGATAAGGAAAAGGCCAGAAATCCTGGACCTGGGTAAATCATTTCCCCCAAACTAGATCTGTAGTAACCCATAGGTGATATGGGAGCCTGGGTTGGTGATCAGGACACTTGCATTTACATCCTCATTCTTCCACATTCCAGGATTTCTAAAGCATTGAAGAGCAGATTCCAGAATACTCTCAGAGTCAGGAAAAAAATGCAGCTAATTCCTTTTGGGTCTAAAAAGTTTTGTGATTCTACACTTCCAGATTTATTAGTATCACCAATTAGGCAGACCTAATTAATCTGAGCTGAGATGAGGTATAGTAGGCTGATCCTTAATGGGAAGATTTATGGGCTTCCTACTCTAGTCCATCTGAGGCAGGGAAGGGAATGCTCACCAAGTAGTCAGCTGGACGCTGAGGATGTCTTGGTTCCTGTTACGGGAAGACTGTACAGCCAAGGCTCAGCCTGCAGGATTGGAGCGAGAACCAAGAAAATATCTGAGGGCACCCAGTGGCCATTCAATGAGAGTGTCATCAGGATATTCCCCCCAGATGGGCCGATATAAATGATTCGTTTGGGAACTAACTGGACAAAGAGGATGAGTGGGAAATTTAGTTGGCAAGAATTATACCAGAAAAGATTCTTAGTGAGGGGACTTTAGGGTCTTCAGTGGTTTGTTTTGAAGAGTCTCAAGCCTCCCCAGCACAGCTCTTACATGCCTGAAGGCCACAAAAGGCTCTAGAGGCTCCCCCCACCCCAAGTGCTTTCCATGCATCAGAAACCCTGTGGAGCCTTGAGCTGGGAGGAGTCATGAGTTCCCATATGTGATGGCCCTGGAGGCCCTCACACATTTAGTGTTGGGGGCTTTGGGCTGTGTCTGTTGATGTGAGCCCAGAGGACTACGGCCACTTTTGTTTTAAAGACTAGATTTGAATAATGTTGTACAACTTCCCCTTGGTGTCCATGAGGAGGGGAAGTTGTTGGGAAAATGCGCCAGAAGAATCCTTCTGGACTGTTGGTCAGATTGGCAGAGGAGGACTTCTTAGTATCCTAGTCTCTCTAAGATATTGGAATAGACACATCCAAGGACTTCTGGGCATTGTCTAAAATTAAATCCATGGAAAGATTAAAGCAGAAAGACTTCTTTAGTTTGGCCTTCATACTTACTTTCCTTCTAATCAAGATATGGACTGATAGAGTCTTAATTAATATCAGAAAATTGGGAATGTTGGAGATTATGGATTTTAGTTCACGGATTTTTTTTTTTTTTTCCTATACAGGGACTGAGTTACCTCAGATAACTAAAAAAGAGCCAAATTCCCCTTGGGTCACCTGAACTGGGTTAATTGATCTTGTGGTGTTAATTTTAACTTCTAGAGACTTTGAATTGCCAGAGACAGTAGTGTTAACTGTGGGCCATCACCTTTCCTTAGAGAACTACCTTTTAATCAAAGGTGACTGTTTTGGGCTGGACTAAGGGAATTTTGGTTGGGAGGGGGAGGGGAAGAGGAATGTGAGGGGGTGGTTAGTGCCTTTTCACTGGGAGGGCCTCTGGAATTACGCTTGCTAGATCCCACATGAGGGTTGCATGAGGCTGATCTACAAAAAAGAGGAAAACTGCAGTTAGCTAGGTTATATGCAGGTCACTCTCCAGCCATTTTTTTTTTTTTTTTTTTTTTTTTGCGGTTCGCGGGCCTCTCACTGTTGTGGCCTCTCCCATTGCGGAGCACAGGCTCCGGACGCGCAGGCTCAGCGGCCATGGCTCACGGGCCCAGCCGCTCCGCAGCACGTGGGATCCTCCCAAACTGGGGCACGAACCCGCGTTCCCTACATCGGTAGGCGGACCCTCAACCACTGCGCCACCAGGGAAGCCCCTCCCCAGCCATTTTTAAACCCCAATATAAGTAAAGTTTCCCAGGTACCTGTTACAATGACAAATTGCGTTCTTGGCAAACTGAAGTCTGTACCCATATAGTATAGAGTTTGAAGGAAGACCTTGCTCCCTGGTCCTAGGAAGTTTTCTTGTAGAAGTGGGATCATCCATTGTATTCAAACCTGGGCTCCTAATAGGTCAGCGCCCTCATTCTGGGCCTTGTATTAGTTCACCGCTGTAACAGTGACCTGGAATCCTTGAGTCCTTCAACTCACACACCATTGTCTGATGCTCAGGTGTCAACAGTTATTAAATCTCAGGATTCTCAAAATTGTGGTGCTTCGGGGAGGGGGTGGGTCCCAGGAATCTGTACTTATAACAGATCTTTCAGTGGTCCTTAGAGTTTGGGAGGGCAGGAAGGAAACCCCACTTTCAGGCTCCATAGCCTCCTTGCTTCTCTCTGAGCTTTCAGGTCTGAGAGACAAGAGGAGACTTCTGAGGCAAATTTCTTAGGATACATCTCTGTGAAATCTACATTTAAAACCCCGTTAGTCGTGGACGTGAAGGAAAGTTGAAAAGGATGCAGCTTTTCAGGACCTGAAAAACAAGTTGTGTTAAAGCAGATGACGCCCTCCCCCCTCCCCGCTCCCCGCCGCAAATTTGCGAGTATTAAATTTCTTTTTCCTGTTTCCTCCTTTCTCCAGCCATTTACCTAGGCAGTATGCAGGTGAGGCTAAGAAGGGGCAGTTTTGGAAGCTCTGTGTTTGCACACTCTGAGATTCTGAGCCCAGCCTGGGTGCCCTTGACTGAGGGCTGAGCTTGCCCCGGGGACAGCTTCTAAGTCTGGAGCAGCCTGCTGCTCTCTGCTGCCCCCTGGTGGAATAGTCTCACAAGGCACTCCAGGCCATCTGTAAGAGGACAGGATTAGTTGGGGTGTAACAAACTGGGGACCGGGTGTGAAGGAGAGTTTCACTGGTTAGGTTCACATGTAGGAAAAAATTCACAAGATACATAGAAACGCTTCATCTAAAAAAAAAAAAAATCCATGCACTGCCACCCTTCACATAAAGCTTCAGTTTCTGCTATCACATCCTGACATGTGATTGTCCCCGTCTCTTGTGGCCTCACTTCAAGATCCCATCTCAAGGAACTTCCCAGGTGGTCCAGTGGTTAAGACTCTGCACTTCCAATGCAGAGGGCCCGGGTTCGATCCCTGGTCAGGGAACTAGATCCCACGTACATGCCACAACTAAGAGTTTACATGCCACAACAAAGGAGCCCTTGAGCTGCGACTAAGGAGCCCTCGAGCCGCAACTAAGACCCAGCGTAACCAAATTAAAAAAAAAAAAAGATCCCATCTCAAACAAGTTATTCTCAATAATAAAAATCTTGTCAATTCTTTGCTGAAATTAGGTCTATCCTATTTCTCAGGTCTATTAGTTTAGAAGTTCCATTTAAAGAGGAACTTGGAACTTTAGAGTTCCATTTAAAATTAGGCATGGCTTGTTCTGTGTAAATCCAAGCTGGTTCCCAGCAATTACTGCATCCTCTTGTATAAGGGGGCATAGTATTCTGGTTAAGAAAGTGGACTCTGGAATTAGAGCTCCCTGTGTTCAAGTCCCAGCTCCATTACTGAGTGAGAGCAATGCCTACTGCATGAGGTAAGGATGAGATGAGATGACATATGGAAAGCACTTGGTACAGTGCCTATCACATAACCATATGGATGTTAGCTGCTTTCTAAGTTCTCACAATTTATTCATTAAATAATTTGTTCTAAACTTTACCTGGAAGAGTCACCGAGTCCTGTAGTTTGCTGACTGCATTCTTCATGATTTCTCAGGTGCTAATATATTTTTTTACTTTTTTATTTTTAAATTTTTAAAAAGTTTATTGAAGAAGAGTTGACTTACAGTGTTTCAAGTGTACAGCAAAGTGATTCAGTTATACACTGAATATATCTATCTATCTACCTACCTACCTATGTATTCTTTTTTGTTATAGGTTATTACAAGATATTCAATGTAGTTCTCTGTGCTATTCAGTAGGTCCTTGTTGTTTATTTTATATATAGTTGTGTGTGTCTGTTAATCCCAAATTCCCAATTTATCCCTCCCCACCATTCTCTTTTGGTAACCATAAGTTTGTTTCCTATGTCTGTGAGTCTGTTTCTGTTTTGTAAATCAGTTCATTTGTATCGTTTTTTCAGATTCCACATATAAGTGACATCATATGACATTTGTCTTTCTCTGTCTGACTTAACTTCACTTAGTATGATAATCGCCAGGTCCATCCATGTTGCTGCAAATGGCATTATTTCATTCTTTTTTGTGGCTGCGTAATATTCCATTATATATATTATATATATGTACTTTGTATATATATATATCTCACATCTTTCAAGTGCTGCTATTCTGTGGGAAAAAGCAGACACAGCCTCAGCCCAGTGTGGTCACAGCAGGTGGTAGGGAAAAGCAGTCTTTCCTGGTCACTGAGATGCCAGGAGTTAAAGTGCAGGTGCTTTTGGCAGATCACAGGTGTCTGCATAAAAGCAAAACCTGCTCTGCCTCCAGTATGTCTAAACTCTTCACCTACCACAGTAAAAAACAAAAACATGAACAGCAAACTTTGCACCTTGAGATGAATCGGAAGTGACAGAATACCCTGACTGGTCTGATCCCCCAAATTATAAAACATTTAATATTTCCCATAAACCTGGGCTCGCAAACAAAAATAGTTTTATTTCCAATTTTTGCTGTGTTGTTGGCTGGAGATAGTCAGGAGCATTATGAGTGTAGCAGTCATGTGAGCAAGTTGCTGCTTTCTCATCAAGAAGGGACTGATGTGAGCTTTGTAACCTTGGTAATATTGTGTATTTTTTCCTTTAAGTCCTTGTTATGTTTTTTATTTGATGAACCAGTCCTTCTGAAGTCTGATTCCCTTGCTCTCTTTGAAGGTGAAGTTTTCTTTCCTTTTCTTTCTTTCTTTCTTTTTTATATAGATGCATTCATTTATTTATTCATTTTTGGCTGTGTTGGGTCTTTGTTGCTGCACACGGGCTTTCTCCAGCTGTGTCGAGCAGGGGCTACTCTTTGTTGCGGTGCGCAGGCTTCTCATTGCAGTGGCTTCTCTTGTTTCGGAGCACGGGCTCTAGGCTCGCGGGCTCAGTTGTTGTGGCTTGCGGGCTCTAGAGTGCAGGCTCAGTAGTTGTGGTGCATGGGCTTAGTTGCTCCACGGTATATGGGATCTTCCTGGACCAGGGCTCGAACCCATGTCCACTGCATTGGCAGGTGGATTTTTAACCACTGTGCCACCAGAGAAGTCCCTCTTTCCTTTTCTAAATTCTTCTATCTCTGGGTATTCCTTTGATACCTGTCACGCCCGAGTCATGCTAAAATGCAAAAGCTCAAAGATGTTCTGTCTGGGCCTTTGTTACTAGGTTACAATAAAAAAATTGATTTTGAAATACTTTTAGGCTTAGGAGAGGTGACAAAAATCATACAGTGAGTTTCCATATACTCTATATTCCACTTCCCCTAATGATAACATCTTACATAAATCACAGTACGTTATCAAGCCAGGAAATTTACATTGGTATTAACTCAGTTACAGACTTTATTCAGATTTCACCAGTTTTTATGTGCACTCTTTTCCTTCGGGTATATAATTCTACGAAATATTATCACATGTGTAGATTTGTGTAAACACTGATACATCCAGGATACAAAATTATTCCATTGCCAGAAAGAAACTCTGACATTACCCCTTTATAGTCAGTCATACTGTCCTCCTAACCTAACCCCTTACAACTACTGATCCGTTCTTTATAACTTTGTCCTTTCAAGGATATTATATAAATGGAATCATACAGTATATAAACTTTGGAGATTTTTTTCACTTAGCATAATGCATTTGTGATCCACTCAAGTTGTTATATGTATCAATATGTTTCTTTTTGTTGCCGAGGAGTATTCCATCGTGTGATAAACTGTACTGCAGTTTGTTTATCCATTTGCCTGTTGAAAGATATTTGGGTCATTTCCAGTTTTTGGGCTGTTACAATTAGAGCTGCTGTGGACATTTGGGTACAGTTTTTTTGCGTGTAAATATAAGTTTTATTTCTGTAGGTTTGAGTGACAATCTTATGTTATAAATTGTGTTTGCAATTGTATTTATAAAATTACTGGTGTTAAGTAGTGCTTCTTGAACTGTCCTGGGTAAATGCGAAAAGAACAGAGGTAACTTAATATATAAGCAATGCAGTTAGGCCAAGTGAAGTCAAATGACATGGGATTTGGTGCTATTGATTGTTGACAGTACTTCAAATAGAGAAAAGTGGTAAGAGAATTGAGTTGTCACAAAACACATGGTAGTACAGACCTGCCAAACTCAGAAGCATTTGTCTGAAAGCATCAGTACCATTGCCATATTGTGAAGAGTGATTTTTGTTCCAGCAGAAAAGCTTCATTCATTTCGTTATATTAAAACAATTGTTCATTTGGATTTTTATTGGTTTTATAGTTTTTATTTCATTTATAATTTTTTTTTAATTTTGTGGCTCTGGACCAGCATATAATCAGCTCAACTACTCAATAAAACCACTACAGTATATGTGATTTAGTAGTGGTGCCGGTACTGAATAAAGTCAAAGTGAGACACAAGGGAAGGATTCAGGGCACAACCTTTAAAAGAATGACATAGCTGTTGAGGATATGACAAAAACTGGTTAGAACCAGTTAAGTCCAAGACGTGGAAGATTCGACTTCTAGTAGATCTTGAGCCTCATTATATGCTCCTTATAATACATTAGCATATGCTAAATGACACACCCACAGGCGCCATAACAGTTCCAAGGCCGACCATAAAAGGCCAAAGAGTGGGCAGTGCCCCAAATTCCTGGAAATCCCTGCCCCTTCCCACCAAGTAATTGAAGTAATCCTCCCACTCATTAGCCTATGAAATTACCCAGCCCATAAAAACTGACCACTCCATGTTTTGGGCCACTCTCGCCTTCTGAGACGGGCTGCGCTCTGCCTATGGAGTGTGTAACTCTGTTTCACTTTACAGTGGCTCGCTCTTGAATTCTTTCCTGTGTGAAGCCAAGGACCCTCGCTGGGTGGCCCATCCCAGGAACTCGCCTGAGACCTGGGACGTGACCATCCTCTCCCATTTTCCTGCAACCTCTTTACAAAGGATATTGATAAATCTACTTCTGACCTATCACTTGGCCTCTTGCTGAATTCCTTCTGTGCCGAGAAATAAAGAACCCGAGCTTCATTAAGTCCTGAGATGAGTTGTGTTGTTTCAGTTGGAAGATTGTGGGTTCGAGTTTCATCCGAAGTGCAGTTGGGTTCGAGTCGCATCTGAGGTGTGCGATTGCAAAAGGAATACACAAATTCACTTATATTAAAAAAAAAAAACTATAAGGATGGGACTTCCCTGGTGGCACAGTGGATGGGACTCTGTGTTCCCATTGCAGGGGGCCCGGGTTCAGTCCCTGGTCAGGGATCCCACATGCATGCTGCAATTAAGAGTTCACATGCCACAACTAAGAAGCCCACCTGCTGCAACTAAGACCCGGCGCAACCAAATAAATAAATAAATGAAAAAAAAATCTATAAGGATGGGTATTCATACTGTGTTTTACATTTGTACATATTTACTATAGTTTGAATATTGGATCAAACAGAGGTTAAAAAGATGGCTTAAACAAATGTAGAAGGTCCACTCTCTCATAAACATCTGAGCTAGTAAGTTGTCCAGTAGTGTAGCATTATCTGGAGACCCAGATTCCTACTAGTTCATTCCCCTGCCTTCTACTAGATTGGTGCTTCTCAAAGTTTAATGTGACTATGAATCACCTGGAGATAAACTTTTTTTTTTTTTTTTTTGGCTATGCCCCTCGGCTTGAGGGATCTTAGCTCCCCAACCAGGGATTGAACCCTGGCCCTCGGCAGTGAAAGCACAGAGTCCTAACCACTGGACCGCCAGGGAATTCCCTGGAGATCTTATTTAACTGCAGAATCAGCTTCAGTAGGTGTGGTGCGGGCTGAGCTCCTGCACTTCCACAAACTCCCAGGTGATGCTGATGTTGCTGGTCGCACAGACCATGTGTGAGCAGGGAGGTCCAGGAGTACTGCCTTCATTCGTGTTGTTGGAGCTGGTTTGTCACCACTTCTTTGGATTTCCTGCCTGTGGGAAGGAGTCGAAAGGAAGTAAAGGGCAAGCAGCTTCCTCATGAGAACAGGACACAGAAATTGTAGACCTTCCTCTCCACTTACTTCTCACTGGCCAGAACGTGGTCATGTGACCATACTCAGTTGCAAGGGAGGCTGGAAAATGTAGGCTCGAGGTAAAATCTGAGGAATTCTATCAACTAAAAGGAAGATGGGGAGAATGAATATAAGGGAATTATAAATAGTCTCTGCCATGATATTTAAAGAGAATTGAAACCAAGACAGGATCTGTGAGAATTTTTTTCCTTTTACACTACTTATATCTGAGAAATACCCATCTGAAGTATATATACCTCCTTAGCACTCATGCAAAACTTTTCATAGCCTGTCCCTTGCCTACGTTTTCCATGTCATCTCTCCCCACGATCACACCCTTTGTGCCAATTCTTTTGAATGATTTGCTTTTGCCTGAAAAAACTTGTTCTCATACCTCAGTTTCTTTGCACGTGGTAGTATTCCCTTTGTCCTTCCCCATCAGCCATTTGCACCCTACTTTGGGCTATTTGGCAAAGCTGTATTCCCAGGCAATAGAGCGCACCCCACAGCGTAGGTGGGGATTTGGCGAATTTGTGTGTTTTTTTTTTTTTTTTTTACAGAAACCCCCTCCCGGCCCAAGAGAGAATGGGTAGATAAGCACAGATGCTGACTTCTCTGGACCCTCTCAAACCTTCTGTGCTACTGATGGGAGCCATGAGCTTACCTTCACACTTGAAAGGCACGGCTCCAGGTTCTAGACTTGTCTATCCCCCAGCCCCACTGCAACATGAGAGGAAGGCCCACAGCGTTATAATGAGTGTTTGCTGTATAGAGATTCTAGGACAAACCTAGAAGCGAAGTGGCTGGATTCTATTGGAAGATGTTATTGACTCATTGGGAAGCCTTCAGATACTCAGTCAACTCCCTTATGGAATACTAGTTTACTTTTTTAACTTAGGCTGGAATATGTAACAGGCTAAGGTTTTCTTTTCTTTGAGAATATTTTACAGTTGCCTACAGATCATCAAAATTGAGGGTGTGTGTGTGTGGACATGGGTTAGAAGAAATATAAAATTCCTTTCAATTTTTTTTGGTTTCATCTTTCTAGTTAGAATAGAATTCTCAAGAAAACTTTCCTGGAGGCAATTATACTTCAAGTGATGCTTCCTTTAGGAAACAGCAACAAAAACTACCCATAAAATTTAAGGAACTCACTGCATTTTCCATTTAAAAAAAATTTTTTTTTTTTGGCCGTGTCACACGCCCTGTGGGATCTTGGTTCCCTGACCAGGGATTGAACCCATGGCTCCTGCAGTGGAAACGCAGAGTCCCAACCACTGGACTGCCAGGGAATTCCCTTAATTCTATTTCTTACATATTCTTATCCTTGTAATATCAGGAGCTCCTCATTGCTCTTTTTTGTGATAATATAATTGCTGGGTTTTTAAAAAGATTTATTTATTTGTTTTTATTTTTGGGTGTGTTGGGTCCTCGTTTGCTGTGCATGGGCTTTCTCTAGTTGCGGCGAGCAGGGGCTACTCTTCCTGCAGTGTGCGTACTTTTCATTGCAGTGGCGTCTCTTGTTGCGGAGCACAGGCTCTAGGCGCACGGGCTTCAGTAGTTGTGGCATGTGGGCTCAGTAGTTGTGACTTGCGGGCTCTAGAGCGCAGGCTCAGTAATTGTGGCATACGGGCTTAGTTGCTCTGTGGCATGTGGGATCATCCTGGACCAGGACTCGAACCTGTGTCCCCTGCATTGACAGGCGGATTCTTAACCACTGTGCCACCAGGGAAGCCCCTATACACTTTCTCTAATTGCCTCATTGATTCATTTACCTAAGAGACCTAATGGCTGAATTAAAAATGTAATATCATACATGAATGAAAATGTCATATCCTAAAGATACTCTACTTCTTCACGCAATGCCCAACTTTCAGAAAAACAGGTACCTTTGTCCCCTTCTGTCTATTCTCTGCCTTTGGTATGTGTGCTGGTTCGTTAGCCTGGGGAGCAACTCTGTTAGTCAGTCATGCTTGTCGGGGGTGTCTGACAGGAACTTAATCCCTGGCAGCTTTTTCTTGTTCTAGCAGTTGAATTCCTCTGTTCTTTCCCCAAAATGCAGGCTTCCTTCTTTGGATTGTCTGTGTCAATGCCAGGAGCTTTGTCGTGACAAAAGAGATGAACAAGGAACTTTCATTGTGCTTTAAATTAGTCAATGGGTCAATATTTATTTAGCAACACTATGACATATCAAGAGTATAGCCCCTGGCAGCTAGGAGCTTCTGATTTAAAGGCAGACAAAAATAATGGCAAGACAAAAAAATAATGTTCAAACTGGGCTACAGGAACTGCTGTTGCTACCCGGTCCTTATTGTAGGCCAGTGTTTGTCCTCTTGTGTCCCATGTTTTCAGATTGCCCCTTTGGTGCCTTTTAGGAGAGTTGTACATCACAGGGACGACCCCCTTGTGGTGGCACTGGACCAGCAGCGTCTCCCTGGTCTTCCCTGTGGAGAGTGATGGATAGGAAAGGGAGTTGAGAAGCTTTCCTGTGCATCCTCTCTTGGGGCAGTGCAAGGGAGAGAATGTGGGTTTGAGTTAGGCCTTGCTCTGATGTATAACCAAAGGGTAAGATTTTGGCCTCTCTGGGCCTCCATTTCTCATCTGTAAAATGGGGATAATACTTGCCTCATAAGATGGATGTCATGATTACATGAAAAAATAAAAAATAAAAAAAATAAAAAGGGATGCAAACGCTTACAGCAGTGCCAGGCATGAAGTAGGTGCTGGTTTTCTTCTCACTCCTCTTTGTAAACCTCCAATGGGACTTAGCACATTCAGAACAGTGTGTTTCTCTCTGGGAAAAGGCTATATTAGTTGTTAAGCTGCTCCAGTGACCCAGTCAATAGACTAAGAATTATGGTCCCCAGAGTCAATGGACCTATTGTTATTAAATTGCCTTGGCCCTGCTAGTTTCTGGAGTTGTCATTTTGCACTGTAATTGATTTACACTTTTCTTCCTATCCTTCTCTTGCAGATGTGGGCACTAGATGGCGCCATTTTACCAAGTATCAACAGCTTTCACAAATGGCATAACCTGTTCTTTTGACTTGTCCAGCGCTAAAAAGAGATAGTTCTTACTGCCTGCTTCAGCATAGCCATATATTCCAGGACATCAAAGAAATCTCTTTACAATTCTGTGTTTCTTTCATTTATAATAGGGAATGTGTAATGCTTAGAAATCACCCAGAAGTTCACATATTTGATTTGGTTCCATGGTTTAGGAGAGGGAGAAAACTTGGAGTAGATTAAAAGGGAAACCATAAATTTGATTGGAATGGGAAAATGAAATGTATGAGGAGAGGTCAAAAAAACATGGATTGCTTGGTGTTTAAAGAATGGATAGGCAATGTCGTGGTGGGCTCTAACAATGAAGGGCTTCTGGGGAAGATGGTAAGCAGCTGTTATTCTCCACCACAGGAAGAATAGAACAAGGAGAAATGGGCTTCATGACCACAGGAGAGAGATAAGTTAGTCACAGGAAGAATTTTTGGAACCAAGACTATATGTCATATCAGAATGAAGGAAATTGTCAAAATTTTCTTTATTAATATTAAAAATAAATTGGGCAAGGTCCGACATGTCCAGATAGGATTATTTGTAGTCCTATTAGAAGATGGAGGAATGTTCTCTCCTTTATTTTTATTTGTTTATTTTTTTTCCAGAGAAGTTAAAACTCATTTACTTAATTAAATTTAATCCAGTTTCAGCCAGTCCTGACCACACATAAAATTCCTTTCTAAAGATCCCTTTTTCCACAAACCTTTTACAACTTTCTACGCCCATTTTATTTGTCTCCTTTTTTCTTTCCCATTTAGAAATAACCAGCTGTAGGACAAAATCATTTTATTTTTCTTAACAAAATGGGTCTTCCATTTATTAGACCTTTTAAAAAAATTTCTTGCATATGAAATTGTTTTCCTTATTAATTTTAGTAGTTTTAAGTACATATATTAATTAGAATTTTTAACCCTTAGAAACCTTAATTTTTAGTAAAAACTAAGAAGTAAGCAATTGTGAACTGTTTTGTTCTCTCCTTTATTGTGATGCTTATTTGAAACCTGACATGTGTAGTAGCCTAGGATGATGTTCATTGCAGCCTACGGGTGCAAGCTAGGACTAGACAGGACTAGGACTAGATAGGACTAGCAGTGATTTCAAAAGTGTCCCATTATTGTATGTATGTTATATATACCCACAAATATATATACATGTATATATATATATACTAGCATTTTTTTCTTGGCTTCTAAAATACTTATGTAAGAGCTAGACAAGAGGGAAGACAATGACCATAGGAGAAGAGAGAATCAGATGTCTTTCTTGACACTTTTTTTTTGAAACTCTCATTTGTTACTTATCATATGATTGCTCAGACTGTGGTTTTGTTTTGTTTGTTTGCTATTCCTTATTTACACCTGTAATATCTGACAGATCAATATGAGGAGGACTAGCTCATACTATTACATATTCATGATTGCACACCAAGTCCACAGGAGGGTGCCTAACAATTTTTTTACTTTCTCCAGAGATTTGCCCAACAGTCCATATAGAGTGTCTACCTTGGGTGGGTCTCCTTCCTTCCTTTCCTGCCCCACAAAATTGGTAGTCCTCCCTCCAGGGTCCCAGCTTTATCCTGGAGAAATGGCACTTGACTTTTCAGGTCCTTCAAATTCCTCAGAGCAAATAATATATAAGATAAAAAAACTCTCCATTGTTGATAATGACTGGCCCTCATTGCTTAGCTTAGGTGTGTTATGCTAACAATACTTTCTCTTTCCAAAGATTATTTAGCAAGAAGGGGTGAGGTAGAGATATAAAGAAAGGAGGTGTTGGTGATGGAACATTGGGATGAGGTAAAGAAAATCCAGTCCAGCAATTTTTTTCCCCTTGCTGATTATAAATGTAATACATGTTTATTGTAGAAAAATTTGAAAAAACACAGACTAGTGTAAAAAAGAAAACTATTTTCTATTCTACCACTTATAGATAACTAAAATTAATATTTTGAAATATTTCCTTCTATGTAACTACAGGAATTTGGAAAAACTGAGCCAACTATTTGTAGAAAGCTGGTCTAGAAAATCACTGAAGGGCTGAAAGGTGACTTTAAAAAAATTTTATTGGAGTATAGTTGATTTACAACGTTGTATTAGTTTCAGCTGTACAGCACAGTGATTCAGTTATACATATACATATATTCATTCTTTTTCAGATTCTTTTCTCATATAGGTTATTACAGAATATTGAGTAGAGTTCCCTGTGCTATACAGTAGGTCCTTGTTGGTTATCTATTTATATATAGTAGTATGTGTATGTTAATCCCAAGCTCCTGATTTAGCCCCCCACCTTTGGTAACCATAAGTTTGTTTTTGAAGTCTGTAAGTCTGTTTCTATTTTATAAATAAGTTCATTTGTATCATTTTTAAAAACTAGATTCCACATATGAGTGATATCATATGATATTTGTCTTTCTCTGACTTACTTCACTTAGTATATTAATCTCTAGGTCCAATGTTGCTGCAAATGGCAGTATTTCTTTCTTTTTTATGGCTGAGTAATATTCCATTGTATATATATACGTATACCACATCTTCTTTATCCATTCATCTGTTGATGGACATTTAGGTTGCTTCCATGTCTTGGCTATTATAAATAGTGCTGTGATGAACATTGGGGGGTGCATGTATCTTTTTGAATTATGGTTTTCTCCAGATATATGCCCAGGACTGGGATTGCTGGATCATATGGTAGTTCTATTTTTAGTTTTTAAGGAACCTCCATACTGTTCTTCATAGTGGCTGTACCAATTTACATTCCCACCAACAAGTAGGAAGGTTCCCTTTTCTCCACATGAAAGGTGAACTGAAGAGCAGAAATGGTAAGTCAGGTGCATGTGGATGAGTGGGTAAAGAAAATCTGTTCTCAGAGAGGAAAGTAAGATAGGGATTTAGAAAGAAAAAGAAAGACACTTGACCTCAGACAGCAACAGAGAGAGCAGGAGTGGCCCCTAGGTTTCCTGCATGTCTCCTCAGTTTCCAGGATTAAGCATGTTGAGCCAAGAGCCTGTCCCGGGTCCTGTGAGAGGTTGTTCAGCAGCCTTTCAGCAGCCCCCAAAGTGGATTCTCATTACTTGAAATCAAAGATTTCTAATTAACCGCGGGCCCCAGGGTCAGCCACCCTGGGAACCAGCACCAGCCTCAGGACTCCCTTGAGTTGCAGCCAACTGTGCTGGAACTCAACCCTGTATATCAGGAAGCCAGCACCAGCCTTGGTAACTCCCCACTTCAGGGCCCTGCAGCCACACACCAGGACCTGGTTCAGTCTACCAGCAGACCAGCAGCAGCCCCAGGTGCCCCCAGGCTGTGTAGCCAGCTATGCTGGGAGATGGCCTCACTGACCAGTGGGCTGGCAGCCACCAGACAAGGCATGGCATGGCAGCCAACTGGGCTGGGGGCCAGCCCTGCCTACCAGCACGTCCACAGTAGTTGGTCCTGCCACAGGAGAAAGACCCACACAGCCCACATAGTGGGTACCCCTAGAGCATATAGCTCTGGTGACTGGAGGGGAGTGTGATGCTGGGTCCTATAGGACATCTCCTACATAAGGCCACTTCTCAAATGTTGGGAAATGTGACCAACCTACCTAATACATAGAAATAAACACAGAGAATTAGGCAAGACAAGGAGGGAGAAGAATATGTTCCATGTGAAGGAATAAAACAAAACATCAGAATAAGAAGTAAGTGAAGTGAAAATACGCAACTACCTGATAAAGAGTTCAAGGTAATAATCATTAAGATATTCAAGGAACTTGGAAGAAGAATGGATGCACATGGTGAAGGGTTTAACAAAGAGTTAGAAAATATAAAGAAGAACCAAACAGAGCTGAAGAATACAATAACTGAAGTAAAAAATACACTAGAAGGAATCAATAGTAGATTAGATGATATAGAGGAATAGGTCAGCAAACTGGAAGACAAGTAGTAAAAACCAGTGAAGCTGAACAACAACAACAACAACAACAACAAAAGGACAGTTTAAGAACCCTCTGGGAAGACATCAAGTATACTAACATTTTCATTATAGGGGTCCCAGAAGAAGAGAGAGAGAAAAGGGCAGAAAACTTACTTGAAGAAATAATAACTGAAAACTTCCCTGTCCTGGGAAAGGAAACATACATTCCAGGTCCAGGAATCAGAGAGTCCTAAACAAGATGAACCCAAAGAGGCCCAAACCAAGATATGTTGTAATTAAAATGGCAAAAATTGAAGATAAAGAGAAAATCTTAAAGAGCAGCAAGAGAAAAGCAGCTAGTTACATAGAGCAGAAACTTTGCAGACCTGAAGGGAGTGGTACAATACACAGTAGACCCTTGAACAGCATGGGTTTAAACTGTGCAGGTTCACTTTAATCAAGTGTTTTTCAATAAAGACTACAGTATTACATGATCCATGGTTGGTTGAATTCAGGGATGTAGAACCATGGATATGGAGGGCTGACTGTAGAGTTATATGTGCATTTTCTACTTTTTTTTTTTTTTTTTTTTTTTTTTTTTTTTTTTTGCTGTACGCGGGCCTCTCACTGTTGTGGCCTCCCCCGTCGCGGAGCACAGGCTCCGGACGCGCAGGCTCTGGACGCGCAGGCTCAGCGGCCATGGCCCACGGGCCCAGCCGCTCCGCGGCATATGGGATCCTCCCAGACCGGGGCACGAACCCGTATCCCCTGCATCGGCAGGCGGACTCTCAACCACTGCGCCACCAGGGAGGCCCTATGTGCATTTTCAACTGTGCAGGAGGGTTGACTTATCTAACCCCTGTGTTGTTCAAGGGTCAACTGCATCAAAATGATGAAAGGAGAAGAACCTACCACCAGTAATATTCTAGCTGGCAAGATTTTCATTCATATTTGAAGGAGAGATAGAGTTTTATAGACAGGCAAAAACTAAAAGAGTTTAGCACCACTAAACTGGTCTTACAAGAAATGTTAAAGGGACTTCTTTAAGCAGAAAAAAAAAGACCACAACTAGAAATATGAAAATTATGAAAGGAAAAGTCTCATTGGTTAAGGCAAACATACTATAAAAGTAGTAGATCAAACACTTATGTAGCTAGTAGGAAGATTAAAAGACAAAAGTAGTAAAATCATCTATACCCACAATACATAAAACAAAAAGAGGTAAAATATGATGTCAAAACGTTAAATGTTTTGGGGGGAGTAAAAATGCAGGGTTGTTAAAATGTGTTTGAGCCTAAGTGATCATCAACTTAAAATATATATTGTTGTTATATATGAATCTCATGGTAACCAAAAACCAAAAATCTATAATAGATACACACACAAAAAGGAGAAAGGAATCCAAACATAACACTAAAGGTAGTCATCAAATCACAAGGGAAGAGAGCAAAAGAAGAAGAAAGTAACAAAAGAGAACTACAAAAACAACCAGAAAACAATTAACAAAATGGCAATAATTACTTTAAATGTAAATGGACTAAATGCTTCAATTAAAAGGCATAGAATGGTTGCATGGATAAAAAGCAAGACCCATATGTATGCTGCCTACAAGAGACTCACTTCAGGTCTAAAGACATACAGATTGAAAGTGAGGGAATGGAAGAAGATATTTCATGCAGATGGAAACAAAAAGAAAGTTGGCATAGCAATACTTATATCAGACAAAATTGACTTTAAAACAAAAAACCTAAATACATAAAGCAGATATTAACAAACGTAAAGGGAGAAACTGACAGTAACACAATAATAGTAGGGAACTTTAACACTCCTCTTACATCAGTGGACAGATCATCCAGACAGAAAATCAATAAGGAAACACTGACCTCAAATGACAAATCAGGCCAGATGGAATATATATATATATATATATATATATAAAATATTCCAACCAAAAGCAGCAGAGTACATATTCTTCTCAAGTACAAATGGAACATTCTCCAGGATATATTGCATGCTCGGCCACAAAACAAGTCTCAATGAATTTAAGAAGACTGAAATCATATCAGGCATCTTTTTTGATCACAGTAGCAAGAGACTAGAAATTAACTATGAGAAAAAAACTGCAAAAAACACAAACACGTGGAGGCTAAACAATATGCTACTAAACAACCAATTGGTCAATGAAGAAATAAAAAAGGAAAAAAAATACCTGGAGACAAATGAAAATGGAAGTACAATGATCCAAAATCTATGGGAAACAGCAAAAGCAGCTCTAAGAGGGAAGTTTATAGTGATACATACCTCAGGAAATAAGAAATATCTCAAATAAACAATCTAACGTTACATCTGAAGGAACTAGAAAAGAAAAACCAACAAAACCCCTAGTTAGGAGAAGGAAAGAAATAATAAATATCAGAGCAGAAATAAATGAAATAGAGACTAAAAACAATAGAAAAGATCAAGGAAACTATGAGCCGGATCTTTGAAAAGATAAACAAATTTGATAAGTCTTTAGCCAGACTCATCAAGAAAAAAAGAGAGAGGGCCCAAATAAATAAAATCAGAAATGAAAGAGAAGTTATACTAATACCATAGAAATACAGAGAATCATAAGAGATTAATATGAGCGATTATATGCCAATAAAATGAATGACCTAGAAGAAATAGATAAATTCCTAGAAATGTACAATCTCCCAAGACTGGATCAGGAAGAAATAGAAAATACGAACAGATTGTTTACCAGTAAAGAAATTGAATCAGTAATAAAAAGCTCCCAAGGAACAGAAGCCCAGGACCAGATGGCTTCACAGGTAAATTCTACCAAACATTTAGTGAAGAGCTAGCATCTATCCTTATCAAACTATTTAAAAAAAATTGAACAGGAAGGAACATTTCCAAACTCATTTTACGAGGCCAGCATCACCCTGACACCAAAACCAAAGATATCACAAAAAAGAAAATTATAGGCCAATATTACTGATGAATATAGATGTAAAAATCCTCAACAAAATATTATTAAACCAAATCCAACAGTACATTAAAAGGATCATACATCATGATCAAGTGGGATTTATCCCAGGGATGCAAGGATTTTTCAATATCTGCAAATCAATCAGTGTGATACATCATATTAACTAATTGAAGAATAAAAACCATACGATCATCTCAATAGATGCAGAAAAAGCTTTTGTTAAAATTCAACATCCATTTAAGATAACTCTCAACAAAGTGGGTATAGAGGGAACATACCTCAACATAATAAAGGCCACATATGACAAGCCTACAATCAACATTACATTTAATGGTGAAAAGCTGAAAGCATTTTCTCTAAGATCAAGAGCAAGACAAGGATACCCACTCTCACCAGTTTTACTCAAAATTGTATTGGAAGTCCTAGCTACAGCAGTCAGACAGGAAAAAGAAATAAACAGAATCCAAATTTGGAAAGGAAGAAGTAAAACTGTCACTGTTTGCAGATGACATGATACTGTACATAGAAAATCCTTAAGAGGCCACTAAAAAAATGTTAGAACTAATAAAAGAATTCAGTAAAGTTGGAGGATTCAAAATTAATATACAGAAATCTGTTGTGTTTCTATACACTAAAAATGAACTGTCCGGGAAATTAAGAAAACAATCCCATTTGCAATTGCATCAGAAAGAATAAATCTAAGCAAGTAGGTAAAAGGCCTGTACTTGAAAAACTACAAGACGTTGATAAAAGAAATTGAAGATGACACAAACAAATGGAAAGATATACTATCCTCATGGATTAGAAGAATCAGTATATAAAAAATGTCCATACTACCCAAAGCAACCTTCAGATTCAATGCAATCCCTATCAGAATGCCAAACAAATAATTCTGAAATTTGTATGGAAACACAAAAGAACCCTGAATAGCTAAAGCAATCTTTAAAAAGAAAAGTGTTGGGAAAATTTGTTATGCAGCAATAGATAGATAATACAGTGCCTTGCTTTTTTCCTCCCATTTCCTGTCCTACTTCCCCGGTTCTCTTAACAGTTTTTCCAGAGGGCTTTTTCTTAATAAATCACTTCTACCTGAATCTTCCCTAAGACAGTTGGTCCTAGGCAGCAGATTCTAAGGATGGGATTCTAAGGTTGGATAACTCACCAGCAAGATGGCAACAAGGACCATCACTGTACTAGGTGAAGTGCTGTAGCATGGCATATCAGAGCCTTGCAAATATTAACACTTTCACCTGTGGTGGGTTGAGATAGGAACATAGATTGAAGAGAATGTTCTGGTTTATGCACTATCTCTAGTATTTGAGAGATTTGAGGGAGACAGTAATTAAAAGGACAGTGGAAGAGTTCGTAGATTTTGGGTGCTTACTGATGCATCGACGAGAGAAAATGACAAGCTCATTATCAAAATAAAGTATGATGTGAAAGTCTGAAGGCCTCCAGTGCAGCAACCAGAGGGTGGACCATGCTTAAGATAAAGCTCAGGATCTGAGTATAAGAACAGCAGAACTTCAGGGAATACTACATTAGCAGCTTCTTTCATGTGAAAGTTAAGATCCTGATAGGGACGGCGTAAGACCCTGAGACTTGAGATGGGGACAGTTGGGTGCACCAGAGGCCTTTGCATCACCAGATTCCCCTGAACCCCCTGGGATGGCAGAAATGGACCATTTCCTCTTGCTGGAGGATAGCAGCACCTATCCCTCATCTAAAGACTATGCAGAGGTTGCAACAGGAACAAATGCTCTGCAAGACTGTACATGCTGTCCTCAGAGTCTGCCCGCACCTCCCTTCCTGGCCATTAGACTAGTAATTTTGGTCACATATTGTATCCCAACTGATGAAGTTCTGGCCCTGCTGAAGGAGAAAGGAGCTGAGCTGCAGGAACTGGCTATTAAATACTGGCATATTAGCCTGGGAGTGGGTTCTGAGAGTGATGACCTGGTAGTATAGACTATAGAGTTAGATATAGCAAGAGTTTGTTCCAATGAATCTACTCACCTGTGATTCAGGATTTAATGTTCTGGCAGGGGCACTTGGAGCCAGGCTCAGTATGCTGCTGGATGGCTCAAAGAAGCTTTGAAAGAGTGATGGCACACAATGAAAGAGGCAGTAAGTCCAGAACTGCCTTGGCATGGTATCAAGGAAGGAATCAAAGTCTCAGAGCAGTGAGCATATGTGCTAGTTATCAGCTTATTATCTCTTAGCTCCTAATCCACTTTCGTTATCATTTTTTTTTCTGCCTTGTGATTTTGGAGCTGGACTATGTAATCATTTCTTTGTTGCCATCTGGTACAATATTAGACTTTAACAATGGAGGGTGCTGGAGGGATACTGCACAGCATAGGGGAGGAAGGGGCTTCTCTTTTTGGGTTCGGCATGCTTTTTTTCTCTTTCTCTTTCCTCTGATGATGTGGTGCCTAACAGTGGGCAGAGGCCCATTGGTACTCACTCCCCTATAAGTTGCTGCAGTAATCCAGCAGGCTGCTTGCTGTGAACCAGCTCAAGTTCATTCAGTAAACCTTACTGTTAAGGGTAGGAGGGTGACTGGTAATCAGAATGTTTTGGTCCACAGGGTTCTCTCACAGGAGCCAAGGGAACATGGCGTAATTATGAATGAAGGGGTTGGGCATTCTACTAGAATATTGCTGCATTCATATAGCAGAAAACAACAACAATACAAACTCCAGATCTGGTGGCCAGCAACCTGATTGGAATGGCCACAGTGGAGAGTCATGGCCATTCACCCATCTTCCAGACCTAAGCCAGTGCACAGACTCAGAGTTCCTTGACAGAAGGACAGCTGGGTCCCCTAGGGAAGGACCTAGTAATGTTGCCACAAGTATATACAGTAAATCTTCTCTCAAGTCTTCCCCTGTGGGAACTGGTGCCTATTTACTAGAATAAACGTGCAGTAAGGAAAAAACTTCTTGGGTATTACTAGATACTGGCTCTGTATTGATGCTAATTTCTGGGGAAGTAAAATGCTAGCAAGGCCCAGTAAGTCAAAGTGGGGACTTATGGTGGCCAGGTGACAAGTGGAAACTTAACTAACTCACAGTGGTTGCATTGATCCATGGACCCTGTGGTTATTCTCCCAGTTCTTGAATGCAATATTGGAATATACACAGTTGGTAACTGCCAGAATACCTGCACTCGCTCTGTGTCCCATGGGGTAAGGGCCATTTATGATAGGCAGGGATAAATAAAAGCTTCTGGAACTTTGCCTCCCTACCAAGGTAGTAAGTTAGAAGTAATATGCATCTATAGGTGAACTATAGATATTATGCCTCCATCAGAGACTTAAAATATGCGGGGTTGGTGATACCTAGCACATTCCCATTTAAGTCACCTGTTTCACTTGTGTAGCATTTGGATAGATTTAGAGAATGACTAAGAATATTGTAATCTTAATCAGGTAGTGACTCTGACTGCATCTTCTGCCTCAGATGTAGAATCTTTATCGGAGCAAATCAGCACAGCCCCCAACACTTGATAGGCAATTATAAACCTAGCTAACACATTTTTCTTCATACCAATTTGTACAGAACACCAGAAGCAGTTTGCTTTGACCTGGAAAGGCCAACAGCACACCTTCACTTTTCCAGGCCCCTGACTGATAGCCAAACCATTCTCCACTGTCTAGGAATCCATGTATATCTTTACCTTGGACAACTTTACTTTTCACATACAATGGATGACCAGGTGCACTACCCAAAACTCTTCTCCCTGGTCTTGAGAGGAGCCCTGTGGGTGCAACTATGAGAGTGGGCAAAGTGTCAGCATCTTTTTTTTTTATTGCATATAAAAGCATTTTAGAGAGCATCCGCTGCAGAAGAGACACTGTTCATCCAGGTTGTCAGGAGGATCATCCAGTAGATGTCGGACAGTCTTTGCCTGATTTACCACTGTCTGAGAGCTCACAGGGTATCTGATGTACCAAAAAAAGCATCTCACATGTCACCCTGATCAAGGTATACTCACTTTATGTTAAGGAGGTAAAACAATGAACATATGATTAGGGCGTCACCAATTTTACCACATAGTACATAGTATGCTGATAGGTTGAAAAGTATTGGGATGACTTCTTGAAGGTGTGGCTGAAGTGTCATCTTGAAGATGATAATCTACAAGGTTGGAACACTGTCCTTTAAGGTGCAGTATTTCTTTTGAGTCAATGGCCATTATGTGATTTTGTGTAGAGCATGAGTCTGGGTCAAGTGACTTGCATGGTGAATAGGTACTTCTTGTGCCGGCAAATTTAGTTTCTGAAGTTTTAAAGGTTCTGGTTCCCAGATGGGGTTACTTCCATCAGGGATCTCAGTCAGAGTCCCACTAAATCTAAACTATGTTTATACCTTAACATTTTATACTTCTCATGCCATTAAGTTAGCTAAGGCTAAGAAAGGAGTTATAGTGGCAAAGGTAATTGACCCTGATCACCATGAGGAGGTAGGGTTGCTGCTCTATAATAAGGAAAGGGAAGAGAATGTTTAGGACTCAGGAGATCCATTGGCATATCTCTTGGTGTTCTCGTGTGAAAAAGGAATTATAGCTACAGAGGCCTGATGGGGCAAATTAACCATGGGCTCAGACCTCTCAGGGATGAAGGTCTGGGTCTCCCAGCAGGCAAGTAACCTAGACCAGCAGAAACTAGCCAAAGGGAGAGGAATCTAGAATTGGTGGTAGAGAATCATAAATGGGTGGTATCAGTTAGAGCTTCAGGACCAACTGTAGCAGTAGAGACTATGGTTTGTCCTACTAACTTCCTTCTATAAAAATAATCATACTACTAATAAGAATAATCATAAATTACAGAGCTCGCATATTCTTGTCACTATTCTATGTGCTTTATATTTATAAATTCGGTCTTCAAAAAACCCTATGAATTGGGTAGTATTATTATGATAGTTTTACAGATAAAGGAACTGAGACCTAAGTTGAAATAACTAAATGATCAAGAGTTGAGAGGGATGTGGATGGTAGAATACCTTTTGCATGGAATAATCAAGAAAGAATTCATTAATTGGCTTTTGATCCTTTGCTTCAAGGTGGTTAGATGAATAGCAGGTTTGGTGACGGGTGGGTGGATGCAAAGAGGAACACCCTCCAGGGGTAAGGAATGGAATAAACAGATGCACACAGGGAGCAAATAGAGATGTATGCTGGATGAGTAATAGATACATGAGTTTGGTCAGAGGGCAAGACTGGTGCTGGGAAGGAATGGGAGATAAAATTTTAAAAGTAGAATTGGGTCATTACTAGGTAGAGTTCTGAAGCCAAGTTAAAAACTTTGAATTTTATTTTTGGCGGTCACAGGGAATGATTTAGGATTTAAAAAAATTTTTTTATTTATTTTTATTTTTGGCTGCATTGGGTCTTTGTTGCTGCACGTGGGCTTTCTCTTGTTGTGGCGAGCAGGGGCTACTCTTCGTTGCAGTGAGTGGGCTTCTCATTGCGGTGGCTTCTCTTGTTGAAGAGCATGGGCTCTAGGCGTGCGGGCTTCAGTAGTTGTGGCACGCGGGCTCAGTAGTTGTGGCACACGGGCTTAGTAGTTGTGGCACACGGGCTTAGTTGCTTCGTGGTATGTGGGATCTTCCCAGACCAGGGCTCAAACCAGTGTCCCCTGCATTGGCAGGCATATTCTTAACCACTGTGCTACCAGGGAAGTCCCTGATTTAGGATTTTTAAGGACATATGTGACATTATAGAGCTCTCCAGAAGAGTGGTTTCCAAATGCCAGGTGGTAAACAGATCCCATTCTGGCTGCTTAAGAATTGTTTGGGTCCTTACAGGACATTTGGCGCTGTTCAAAACATTCATAAGACATTGACTTACCCCCAAGTGTCCTTGATACTTGCAGGAACGTTTGGTCCTGTCCAAAACATTCATAAGACATTTCTTCCATGCCAGAGGGTCCTTGATATTTGGTCCTGTCCAAAACCATTTATCATGGACCAACTATGCTCATGGATGTTTTGGATAGAGCCAAATTTCAGGGACCTTTTAGCATAGACCACATCTTATGGACCAAATGTCTCAGGGACGTTTTGGATTGGACAAAATGTCTGCTAACCATTTGGGGACATTTAAATAATACAGATCCCTGGGACTTGCCTGAGGAATTCACCAAGTATATGTCTCTGTTGACTGTCTTTTCCCTTTTTCCTTCTCCCTGATGGCCAGGTTATATTTCCACTTTTAATTGAAGGCCCCCTTTCTTGCTCCCTCACATTTATTTGACATCAGTTAATTGTGACTTCTGGTTATGTACCTTATTTTGTCTGAGGTTACTCAACTCAGACCTCAAATGTTTGACAACCTTGGGTTTTTCCTTTTTTTGAGGTCTTGCTAATAAGACTCATGAAGATCCAAAAACTGACCCTTTCTGATACTTTTTTTAAAGAAAAGTTTTAGATTTCTTTTTTTCCTTTTCTTTTTTTTATTAGTTTCTGCTTTATAACAAAGTGAATCAGTCATACATATACATCCTTTTCTTTTCTAAGCTGAATAGTATCTGTCCTTTTAATGGTTTAAATTATGTCATGGTGTCAGACCTTCAGTATTCTATCAGGTTCCAGTTTGCCTGTGATCCTCTGTGACAGTGGCACCCAGAATGGCATACAGTGCTCTGGCTATTCTGATCCACACAGACTAAAGTGAGACCATTACCCCTCCTCCCCCTAGACCGAAATGGACTCTAGGTTTCATAGCTCAGATGCATTCATAGCCCAGCAGCTCCATCATTCTGCTGCTTCTTTTAAAGCTACGGCCACTAAAGTCACTAAGACTTTTCCATTCTAGCTCCTTCTCATCTCTCTTTCAACAATTGTATGTGCAGTTAGTTACTAGAGAGTTATTGAGGAACTGGACTCACTACTTTAGCCAATTTATTATCCCATCTAGCTTTCTTGTGATGGGCAATTTAGTGTAATATTGCCACAGTTTTGATTCTATCTTTTTCTCATATTTTTTTCTTTTTTAAAAAATGACACGAAATGCTTTTTTTAAAAAAAAATGTGCTAGGTTTGGTTATACTCCTTCATTTTTCCCCCATAAAGCTAAAAAGCCAACTGTTTTGTTTGTACATTTTGTCATTAGTCACAGAGAACAAGAACTTTCAAAATGGAATTTGGTTTTGTGTGTGTTTTTTTTTTTTTAAAGATCGGTGGACACAGAGAAGTTGATACTGAAGACATGAGTAAAATGTGATAATGTATTATTTAAAAAAAAATAAGATATAATGCACATACCATAAAATTCATCCTTTAAAGTATATAATTCAGGGGTTTTTAGTATATTCACTAAATAGGTTGTGAAGGTTGTGAAGCCTTCACCACTAGTTCCAGAATGTTTTCATTACCTCCAAAGAAACTCCATACCAGTTAGCAGTCACTATGCATTCTCCTGTGTCCACAGCCCCATTGGATTTCTGACTTCCTGCTATCTTCTGTGTGTGGAGATCAGAGGCTTGCACTCCGAGAGCTGACTGGCACATGTTTTATTTTGTTTGTTTTTCATCCTAAACTGTGCAGGGGAGAATCTTGCATTTACAGTGTCCCAACACCTCATCTCTTCAATTACACTGGATTTTTAGGAAGAGATGAACTCATTTTCGACAGAAAGAGAATTTTGCTCAACATCATCTCCTCAGCCTGGGTTTCAGCTTTTTCAATATTCATGCTTCTCTTTCCAGCCAAATGCCCATTCTCTTTAAAGAAAAGGAAGAAGCAAAATAGGAGTTGAGCAGTTCTGTTTTCTCTATGATATGTTAACATTGCACAATAATCTCTGCTCATCAGGCTTATTTTTCCCATGTTCCTGCTCCAAACGAAATCATAAAAAGTCTTGTCTTTGGCATCGCTTGTGCATTCTGGGCTTTAGCCTTCCTGACACAATTCCCAATGATATGCACCAACTTTTTAAAAATTTTTTTTGCGTTACACGGGCCTCTCACTGTTGTGGCCTCTCCCATTGCGGAGCACAGGCTCTGGACGCGCAGGCTCAGCGGCCATGGCTCACGGGCCCAGCCGCTCCGCGGCATGTGGGATCTTCCCGGACCGGGGCGCGAACACGTGTCCCCTGCATTGGCAGGCAGACTCTCAACCACTGTGCCACCAGGGAAGCCCTGCACCAACTTTTGCATGTAATTTTGGCAATGGGTCCCTTGACCCCATCTGTGGTATGTGTATCCTAAATCTGAGCTTGTTAGGACACTTTCTGTGTAGCCACATCAATCCCTTCTCTCTTTTTTCCTTCCCAGGAATCATTTCTGGAACTAGGTCTGAATTTTATTTTTGAAAGTCCCATCCTTCCTGCCTCATCTCCCCTTGCAGGACCACAGACTGTGGACCCATAGCTACGTTTTCTTTCTGCCATATAGCAAGAGGGCTTGCCTCTGACTACACCAGCTCTCTCTTCCCTAACAGTCATCACTCCAGGATGACAAAGTCCCTTGCTCCCCAGTGTTCCTGCCATTTCATCCTCCCATACAATTTTCCCATGTTGGTCCAGAAGAGGAGTTTCCCTCATTATTTCCTCCACCTCTGAGAGATCATACTGTCAGGCTAAATTTGTCAGATGCACTTTCATAAATGGACTAGGACATTACCTTTCTAAGACTTTTGTAGTATGTGATCATTTGTTCATTTATAAACATTCATGAAGTGCAACTTGCAGAAATCCACCTGAGAGCAGGGATGAAATCAAAGGAGGAAGCTTGTATCCTGAGCCGATAGGTAACAGGGCTACACAGGCACATACCTTGTTTCTCCAGAAGATGATGCCCTTTTAATCACCACGTTTTGGGAGTTGTCAGCTGCTTTATTTACTTTCCCGGCCAGATAGATGATTAAGTTAGAATTCTAGCTCTACCATAACTGTATAACTTTGGGCAAATTACCTATTTTTCTAGGTTTAGTTTTCTTTGTTTGTAAAATGAGAATAAGAATATCTAGCTCATAGTATTTGTCATAGATTAAAGATGTCTCCAAATTTTTTGGACACTCCTCCCATTGAGAGGTAAAATCTGTCTCCGCTCGTTAAATCTGGGCTCTGTGTTTGCTTGACCAATAGAATATAGCAGAAGTGACAGTGTGCCAGTTTCTGGCATAAGAGACTGGCAGCTTCTACTTTCCCTTTCTAGGAAAACTTTCTCTAGGTGTCCTGATCCACCATGTTAGAAGGCCACACACCCTGAGACCACCATGCTGGGGGCTCAGTATGAGATGGTCCTAACCAAGCCCAACCTTCCAGCCATAATGAAGTCATCTCATACCTTCTAACTAACCCATCAGCTGAATACCCCCAAGTGACTCATTGACTACAGTGGATGCCATGTGGAGCAGAGGAATTGTCCAACTGAGTCTTGATTGAATTCTTGACACACAGACTCATGCGATGTAATGATTATTGTTTTAAGTTATTCAGTATAGCAGCAATAGAAAACTAGAACAGAATTTGGTACCTGGAAGTGGGGTGCTTCTCTTATAAAACCCTAAAATGTATGGCTTTGGGACTAGGCAGTAGGCAGAACCTAGGAGGCCTTAGGGAGGCTGTTGATAAAAGCTAGAAGGTCATTGAAAAGACAACTGGTGAAGCCTGGAAGGAGGGATAAAATTGGTTTTGGAGGTTGGAAAAAATGTGACCCTTTTTGTGTAATGGAGGAAAGTTTGACAATATTGTTGTCTGTAGTAGTGTGGAAAAATAGAACATAAACCTAACAAACTGGTGGATTTGGTTAAAGAGATTTCCTGGCAGAATATTGAAGGTGCCAGTTGGTTTCTTTGAGTCACTGATAATAAGGTGTGGATAGAGAGACATAAGTATAATTTTTTTTGCAGTATTCTAACAATTTTTAAAGGAACTGTAGGGACCTAGGATTTAATGGGCTTCAAAATAAAACTTTCTCTTTCTCTACCTCTCCATTGGCAAAAGAATTTTGAAGTAAAGTGACCTAAAGGCAAGGTCATATAAAAATATGGCTGTAAGACCCTTTGTTAATCTTCTAGAAAGATTTAAAGATATGTCTATAACTAGAAAAAAGGCTTCTAATTATCCCATAGCACTCTGATTCAGCCCAAGGCAGAGAAGGAACTGTCTTTTTTTTTTTTTTTTTTGCGATACGCGGGCCTCTCACTGTTGTGGCCTCTCCCATTGCAGAGCACAGGCTCCGGATGCGCAGGCTCAGCGGCCATGGCTCAGGGGCCCAGCCGCTCCGCGGCATGTGGGATCTTCCCGGACCGGGGCACGAACCCGTGTCCCCTGCATCGGCAGGCGGACTCTCAACCACTGCGCCACCAGGGAAGCCCCCAGGAACTGTCTTATAGAGATTTGTGGGTATGGCTTTTATTTAATGGAGTGCATCCCAGTGAAATTCATAGAAATCTCACAAAGTTTTTAAGAGAATTGAATTGATGGAAGCCACATCAACTTTGACTAAAAGGGACAAAGATAGTTCAAAATAAAAAAAGCTCTCATTTCAATGGGCTAGAAGCAGTTAAGAAGGCTACTAAACTACAATCACAGGCTAGTTCTTATGAAAAAGGAAAGTTGGTTCAGAGAGTGGAATCAAGAGATGTGGAGCACAAGTCCTAGGGAACATGACTGGACACTAATCCGGCCACTGATGATGTTTGACCAACTGCATTTCAGAACTATCATGGGCCGGATGAATGCTATGTGCCTCCTGTTCTTTCCCCTTTTGAATAGGGGTGTCTGTTGCTATTATCCTATGCCGGTCTGATGATTGTGTGCTGTCATTGTGTGTGTGTGTGTGTTGGCAGATAACTTGTTCTTTACAGACCTTCTGATGAGAGGAAGAACTGTACCTGTGGAGTTTCATCCACACCTGGACCTGATTTAGATCTGATTTGGATGATGAGATACCAGACTTTGAGCTAACTGAGTCCTTTGGGGACCTTGGAAAGGAGTCAGAGAATTTTACACAAGGGAAAAATGTAAATAATTTGTGACCAGATGGTAATTTGTGGTAGATTAAATATGTAACAAATTCTTTGATATTTTTCTCATAATGAGATAGAATCTATATCCCTGCCCCATGAATCTGGTAGACTCTGTGACTGCCTTACAGTGTGGGTAAACTGACGTTGTGTCAGTTTCCAGACCCACGCCTTAAGAGACTAGCAGCTACCACTTTTTGGATCAGTCTTTAAAAAAAAAAAAAAATTATTTATTTATTTATTTATTTAGACTGCACCAGGTCTTAGTTGCGGCATGCAGGATCTTTAGTTGCGGCATGCAGACTTCTTTGTTGTGACATGTGGGCTCTTAGTTGTGGCATGCATGCAGGGTCTACTTCCCTGATCAGGGATCAAACCCAGCATTGGGAGCATGGAGTCTTGCCCACTAGATCCCCAGGGAAGTCCCTTGGATCAGTCTTTTTAGGAGTCCTGAGCCACCATGTAAGAAATCCAAATACCCTGAAATTGTCATGCTAGAAAAGGCATATATAGGCATTCCTGTTAACAGTCCCAGCTGAGGCAGGCCTTCTAGCCATTGCTGCCAAGGTGCCAGACATGTGAGTGATCCCATCTTGGACCTTCCAGATGGGCCCATCTGTTAGCTGCATACCACTGATTAACCTCAGTCCATGCCATGTGGGGGAGAAGAATAGCCTGGCTGAGCCCTGGCTGAGTTCCTGACCCATGAAATCATGAAATATAGTAAAATAGTCATTGTTCAGAGATGTTAAGTATTGGAGCGGTGTGTTGCTTGGCAATAGATAACTGGAACGGGGTCGTGAGGATTAAATGAGATTGTGAAGTACTAAACACAGTGCCTGGAACATAGTAAATACTCAATACGTGCTAGCTAGCTCTTATCAGATTTATTCTAATTCTCATTCTCCCTCGGAAGCCATGTCCTTTACACCAAATACCATGTCCAGCATTCATCTTTCAACAAGGATTCATTGAATGCCTAATCTTACATACTTTGAGCTGGGTGCTGTCATAATACAGCTGTTTGATGAACTGAGTCCTTGAAGATTGAGCTAAGAATGCACATTCTTTGGGAAGCTGTTTGTAAGTCACCCTGCCTAGTTTGACTGGACCTCCATGGCAGCATTTTCTACTCTCTGTGTGCTCAGTTTGCACTATATTAATTTATAACAGTGGATACTTTGCGTTGTAGGTGATGTCTGGTTGTTTCATGTACTTCTGGCCTGTCTTCCCAATAGTGTGTCAGCATCTTGGAGGCAGGATCTTGAATTCAGGGTTCTTTGTCTTTCCTCATGGGGCCAGTAGCGGGGCCAAGTGCCTGATAATATTAGTACTTGGATAATTTGGAATTCTCCATAATAGTTCCAGGAGCTCTGGAGCAACCTAGGTGAATCTGAAGGGAAAGAAATATCCTCTCTTTTGTGAAATTCCTGTTTATTTAGAGATGAATCCTTAAAGAAGACCGTGGAGACCAGACTTCTGGCCTTGAATATGCTCTTCTCTTCCTACGTTCTCCACATTGTCTCTTTAGAAATGAGGATTCTCTAGGATGGCAGAAACTTTTTCCAGTTCTTTCGGGAATTTTCAGTAGAGGTATTTTTGGCTGATCCACCTGCAGCTTGGATGCTGTTAGAGTAGAATGGATAACACCTTCACTGACTTTGGCTCATCTCTTTCCATCCATCTGTGTACCAGGAATTTGTGATTTTGTAACTGGGTGAGAAAGGAGGGATTTTTGATTGGAGGTCAGGACCAGGAATCAAGGCCACAGAAGAGGGAAAGAATGGTATGGGGTTTTCCCCCTTACAGGCCCTTGCTCTGCATTTGAGCCCCTGTGGTTAGAGAAGTGAAGGCCTTAAACTGATGGAACTCGTTAGAGACTTGGGAAAATTCTAGGCAAGTGAATGGAGCTGTTCAAGAGAGACTTTGCCAAACCCTGGGCTCAAGCAGAGCTGCTTCAGGTTCCAGGTGTGGCACGGAGTGTGGCAAGAAGCTATTTTCCTTGCCTCTGCCCAGGACCTACCAATATTCTGACACACTTCCTTTGACTGGAAGCAAGTACCATGAGGCCTATGCCTTTGTACTTTCCCAACATATAAAGGAAATAGAACTTGGAAGTCATGATCTGCTGAGCTGTGGGAAACTCAGGCACACCTTTGTTTTGACTAGCTTTCCTTGGGACACATTATCTCTCTCTCCTTTTTTTTCTTCCAGTTTTATTGATATATACTTGACATACAGCAGTGTATAAGTTTAAGGTATACTGCGTAATGATCAGACTTACATACATTATGAAATGATTACCACAGTGTGTTTAGTGAATATTCATTAACCCATATAGATACAAAATAAAAGACATAGAAAAAAATTTTTCCCTGTGATGAGAACTCTTAGGGTTTACTCTTTTAACAACTTTCCTATATGACACACAGCAGTGTTAGTTGTAGTCATCATGTTGTACATCACATCCCTAGTACTGATTTATCTTATAACTGGAAGTTTGTACCTTTTGACCACCTTCTTCCGGTTCCCCTCCTCCCACCCACCGCCTCTGGTAACCACCAATCTGATCTCTTTTTCTGAGTTTGTTTGCTTGTTTTTTTGAAGTGTAATTGATCTACAACACTATGTTTGTTCCTGTTACACAACATAATGATTTGATATTTCTGTATTACAAAATGACCACCATGATAAGTCTAGTTACCATCTGTCACCATACAAAGATATTACATAATTATTGACTGTATTCCCCACACTGTACATTTCATCCCTGTGGCTCATTTATTTTGTAACTGGAATTTTGTGCCTCTTAATTTCCCTCACCTATTTCACTCATTCCTCCACCCTCTTCCCTCTGGCAACTGCCTGTTTGTTCTCTGTATCTATGATTGTTTCTGTTTTGTTATGTTTGTTCATTTGTTTTGTTTTTTGGATTCCACAGTATCTCTTGACTTAGAAAATATGAGCTATTGTTGGAAATGGAACCTGAATTTCAGTTAAGATCTTTCTCTTTTTCCTATTAAAATGTATGATACTTATATTTAACATAATTTTATATTATTTAGAACAGTGGCTTTTATGGATTTATGTTTGAGTTAGCTTGATGGATGCAAGATGCTTTTAGTCATTAAAGGACATCCCATGGTTTATTAAATGGACTCGCAATTCCATTCATACCTGGGCAGCTGGGGGCCTTCATCTCCACAGCAGATCCCACAATTTTCATTGGTGTGACTCTTAGAAGTGAGATCAGATGATCACATACTTGGTGTTGGCTCTAAATCTCATCTAAAATGTCTTATAGTGAGCAGCAAATATGACTGATGGAGAATCTAAATGCTGTAATTCTGAAGATCTAGATTTAATATGAAATCTGACGCATTATATGTCAGTAGTCTCTTTCATCAAACTTTATTTTTTTAATTAAAAAAAATTTTTATTTTTGAAAATTTTGTTGGAGTGTAGTTGATTTACAATGTTATGTTAGTTTCGGGTGTACAGCAAAGTGATTCAGTTATACATAGACACATATTCATTCTTTTTTAGATTCTTTTCTCATATAGGTTATCACAGAATATTGAGTGGAGTTCTCTGTGCTAAGTATAGGTTCTTATTGGTTATCTGTCTTATATATAGTAGTATGTGTACGTTAATCCCAAACTCCAGATTTATCCCTCCCCCCGACGTTTCCCCTTTGGTAACCATAAGTTTGTTTTCGAAGTCTGTAAGTCTGTTTCTGTTTTGTAAATAAGTTCATTTGTATCATTAAAAAAAAAATTAGATTCCTCTTTCATGGAACTTTAGAGCAAGCCAGGGCAGGAACAAGAGTAGGGAAGATTGAAAAGCTTAAAGAAAAATAACAGTTAATTGAATCACACATTTAGAAAATTGTGGGAAAATGCTTGTTGAGCTTTCCCCATCATTAGCAAGAAAAATAAATAATGAAGATTGACAATGGAGACATGAAGAGCCAATTTTCAATTTCAGTTTGTCTTTCTGAATGATGCCTCTTTGGTCTTTTATGAAGGATAAATTACATTTGAAATGAAATCTTTTAAATGACTTGTCTTTTGGGTAGTTATTTTACACACCTTTAAAATGCATTTTACTTCTTTGTAGGGTGTGGGGTAGAAAGATGAATTCTGAAGTTGAGAGGAAAATAATTTTGGGAGGTAATGGATGAACTTGGTCTGGAAGATTAATCAGGGCAGTTGCAAGAGAGTGCCAAATGCATAACGGGAGTAGAACTAAATATCTGATTGTAATTAAAACTTTAGGTTTCTAATGGCTGCATGAAAGATATTTTAATAAACGTGAAATGCACTTTCTAAATGGCACGCTAACTTTTAATGACTTGGGTGTTTTGTTTGATTAGTAACCTGGACTGTTAAATTAAAGCCAACTGCAAGTGCATGATAAAATATTGATGGTTTCAGGCAAATGAGTTGGGGGAGTTATGCTTGACAGATTTTTTGTATCATTAAGGATTTTAACTGGTGGAAAATATATATTGCTGGTGCTTAAAGATAGTTAAAGAGGATCTTCCTGTTTGTATGACCTCGTTTTAATTTTACAGTAATAATAAGGGGGAAATCTGAATTATTCACAGATGATTGGTCAAGAGAGGTCATTTAATTAAAAAAGTGTTATTTTAATTACACCTGTTTCACATTCCTGGAATAGGAAATTAAATATTTTGAAGCATTTGATTATTTCTGTTTCACAGAGTACCTGGACTTTTGCTGACTCTTGTGAAGGCCTGAGATTGTTGTGTATAAGGCTTTTACTTCTTGTTAGTAGAAAGTTTTGCTTTAAGAATCAGGATTTTAAAAAGAATGTCTGTATGTGTATAACTGAGTCAGTTTGCTGTACAGCAGAGATTGCCACAGCATTGTAAATCAACTCTATTCAGTAAAAAAAATTTAAAAAATCAGGATTTTAAAATAATTTTTTTCAGTGATAGGTTTAGAAATAATACAAGAAGAAGATTTACACATATATGCACACGCTATATTCTTATAAATGCAGGACAATTTCTAGAAGGAGATGTAAGAAAACAGAAAACATGGTTGCTTCTAGGGAGTCAAGCGGGGGAGTCAAAAGATTGGGAGATTTTATTTCTTATTCTTTTTGGAAAATAGAATCTGTTTTTCAATGAGATTGCCTTAGTTTTATAAAAAAAATTTCCCTTGGAAACCCACATTTAGCTTTTAGCAATTCACCTGTTCCTTTTCATGCCTCTTTCACCATAACAGAGAATTTTCTTGATTCTGTCAGATGTTGTGGTTGATTTTAAGGTGCTTTTCCCCCTTCCTTCTGTTCCGCTAACCATTCATCCATCCTCAAATATCTGGCGTTCAGTGTCTCTGACTGCTTTTTATAGCCTAAGTAAAAGTAACTCTTTGAGAAAGAGACCTGCATTCTCAAGTTAGCTCTCTGCCTGATAGGACTTGAGCTATGTGAAGATAGGAAAAAGGTGAAACTCCGAGAAGATGGAGGAATTTTGCAGAGGATGTCAGGGCAGTGATTCAGGGTGGCCTAGGCTCTGTGTGCTAGATATTCCCTTTTATAGAAGGAAAACACTTGTGTCTCCTCAATTAATGAAAGACTTGTAAAGTGCCAGAAGGACATCTTGAGGGGGAGTGATGGAATGGCCTTTTCGTAAAGGAAAGTGCCAGATCTTCCCAGGGTGCTGACCTCTGGGTGCTTCAGGAACATAGGCTGTTTGAGGTTGAAAAGACAGAGGGACACACACACACACACACCCACACATTTCTGTCACCTCTGGACTATGAAATGAAGATATTTAGTCTGCTGTTCAGAAGAATAAAAGAATGCTCAATTACTATATTAAAGTGTGGTAATTTTTTTTTTTACTACTCCTAATGAATTGTAGTTGGATTAATTTTTGAGTTAGCTTATTTTCATATTAATAACTTGTAGTAGTAACAGTAATAACAGCTACAGTTTATTGAGTACTCACTGTGCTAAGTGGATTTACATACATTATCTCATTTAATTTCTTTTGCAACCTTATGGAGTAGGCTAAATTTTACAGATGAAGAAACTGAGGCTTCAGAGAAGTTAAGCAACTTAATTTATATCTATCTACCTACCTATCTATTCTTTCTCAGATTCTTTTCCCTATAGGTTATTACAAAATATTGAGTATAGTTCCCTGTGCTATACAGTAGGTCTTTGTTGTTTATCTATTTTATACACAGTAGTGTGTATATGTTAATCTCAAATGCCTCATTTATCCCTCCCCGCATTCACTTTCCCCTTTAATAACCGTAAGTTTGTTTTCTATGTCTGTTGCCCGCTGCTTTAAATCAGACTCTCTGCCCTGACTTTGGTAAGGCCCTTTTTCCCTTTGCTCCAGTCTTACCAACCTTATTTCTCTCCACTCCTAACACACACCTTCTTCTGTGATCAGGTGTTTCTACTCTGTCTTTCTTCATTTGAGTTCTCGCTCTTGCTCCCCCCTCTCTCTCTTCTTTCCCCTTTCTTTCTTTCATCAACAAATAATTTCTGAGTGCCCATCATGTGCTAGTCTCTGGAGATAGAACTGTGAACAAGCTAAGACACAGTTCCTGCCCCCAGGGAGCTTACAATCTAGGTTAACAGTTCCCATGTCTGTTATGCTCATTTATGCCTCTGAGTTTTGTTTCAGTTTGTTTCATCTGCCTGAATGCTCTCCTTTTTCCTTCCAGCCATCTAAACTGTGTTCATCATCGAAGGCCTAATTCACGTTTTCCTTCTTCAGGCACATTCTCCGAATGCTTCAGTGCACTTCTAGTCCTGAGCGCCTTTAGTGCGTAGTCATCCCTGCATAATTTAGCTTCTAATTGTTCTTTCTCATGGTATGCTAATGGCATTATATTCTTGAGAGCCAGAAATGTCTTATCTGTATACTGATATCCATATACATAGAGAGGCTGTATATAGATCTCTGTTTCTCTCTCTGTTCGTATAAAACCCTTGGCACAGGGTTTTATACGAGCTTTCAAAATACTCAAATTCATAAAAGTGGCATTGTTTTAAACCAGGCTCCTGGCCTTTTCCAGATTTGTATGTCTATCCAGAGCCAAGTGTAATCTTTGTGTATTCTCAAACCACAATCAAATAGCCTTTTCAATATTCACTGAAGGTATTCCTAGTACCTAGGGCCATTTTCCACATGGTAACAAAATTCTATGGCTTCATGTTCGTTGCCGCACGCCCAGAGTAAGGAGAGAATGACAGAGGAGGCGGAACTGAGGTGGGTAACTGCTTGAGTTTAAGGTAAGACAGACTCGGAGTCAAATTCCCGATCAGCTAGCCTGTGATTTTTCCACTCACACTGATTCTGGGATCTCAGTCGCACCAACTAGCTTTGCGATCTTGCTCACATCACACTACCTAGCTATGTGATCTTCTCAGTCATACTTACTAGCTCTATGGTCCTGCTCAATGTCACTGACTATGATCTGGAGAAAATTTCTTAACTTCTTTGAATCTCAGTTTTCTCATCTATAAAATGGGGATCATCATGGTTAAATGAAATGATGTATATAGCAAGTAATTAGTACAGTACCTGGAATGTGGTAAATTAAGAACGATAATGCTGTGTTTTTAGGGTCGCTAACTAAGCTAACTAGGCTCTCTTACTAAGTGACTGACTCCCAAACACTAGCGTCATGGGATTTAACGTTCAAATTTGAGCCTCAGCAAAAGATAAATTGCTATCAGCCAATGAGTCTCTTAGACTGCTGTGAATGTGAAATCCACGAGTGCCAGAAGCTTGGTGAGTGTTTGTGATCCCCCAGCTTCTGGCCTGGGCTTTTGTCTCCAGAGTGGCTGAGCCTATGAGATATTATTATATATTTTTAAAAATATTTATTTATTTATTTGGTTGCGCAGGGTCTTAGTTGCGGCAGGCGGGCTCCTTAGTTGCAGCTTGCCGGCTCCTTAGTTGTGGCACGTGGGCTTCTTACTTGTGGCAGGCAGGCTCCTTAGTTGTGGCTAACGGTGAGCTTGTGAGTTATTGATTGATGGTGGAGGATGGTTAGGTAGGGAGAGTAAGAGTAGAGAGGACAGACAGACTGTGCAGGGCCTTTCTAGCCACCTGCGTGGATATCCAGTTCATTCTGGATTGGAGCGCAACTTGATCCACCCTGCAAGGAAGCAGCACACGGCCTTCTCGAAAGATTTTATGAATGGGAGTAAGAAATGGAGGCGAGCCAAAGATAGCAGCTGGGCTATTCTCTCCGACCATGCAAAATAAAATTTAAAAAAGTCTTTTATGGAATAGGTTTTGGGTTTATCTGGCACAATGCAATAAAAAATGTTCTCCAGTGACATCTCCACCAAAAGCCCTTACTCTCCTTTGTAAACCCTGGGAGAGAGCACTGCCCCAGGCCTGGGCCCAGGAGTGCCTAACAGCACAGGCAGAGCAAAAGGATGCCCCTCCCCACCGCTGCCAGAGGCTTCCAGCCCAGATAGGGCAGGACACAACGCAGCTGCAGAGAGAGTGAAGGTGGATGCAGGCGGTTGGGGGATCTGAACAAAGCCTCAGTAGTGACAAGGGTCACAGGAAACCAGACTCTGCCGAGAGCCAGTTATAGGATTACCATATAGGCCAAAATGCCACCAGTCTGTGGAAGGAAGCTGCATGTGGTCGAACAGAAGCACAGCTCTGATAATCAGATTAGCTGGTCATCCATGGGAAGGCCTGGAGGGAGGGCAGCACAGTCTGGGTACCACTGAAGTGATGCAGGTTGAGGAAGAGAAAGGAAAAAGATCAGGAACTGGGGAAGCTGCCCTGCAATGAGGTCTTTCTGATTTTTAAACCATCAGCACAGAGTTTGTTCTCAGCTATTACCTTTGGCTTTTGGATATCCCCGCCCCCCTCCACCTTCCTCCAATACCTTGAGAATAGATTTGTGTTGTAAAGCCCAAACACTAATTTCCAGGTTCTCTCTTCTTTCCTTACTAATATATCCTGTGGAATACATATAAGTCTGTCACTTTTCTTCCCGGCTATGGGCTGGCCCTGTCCACATGTTAAGCAGTGGGCTGGCCGGGGAGCGGCCGCAGAGAGGAGGCTGGGCTTGGGTGTCTGCAGCGCTCTGAGCTTCCCCACAAGCAGGCTACCTTCTTACAGCATTGCATGTCAATGCCTTTGAAGCGGAAAAGAAATCCCACCCTTCCTTTGAGGCCCCTTTTGTAATACTGTTTTCCTCTGGCTGGTTGGATTAGTTAAAATTTCATCAGCTTCTCTTAAAAAAAATATTTCCCTGTTTTTGTATCATGAAAAGAAAGGCTATCTCTTGAAGGTGTTTGCTGCCCTCAAGAAATAAGAAAGAAAAAAATCTGATCTGCTCTGATTTTGGAAACTTAATTTGTCCTGCAAGCTTAAGCTGGTCAGATGAAGTGTTTTGAAACAAGCATTTATATATATATATATATATACATATATATATATATATATATATATATATATATGTATATACATTGTGTGTGTGTGTGTGTTTGTGGTTCTTCAGTGGCTTTATTAAAAGAAAAAAATAAGGCCCGCTTCCCCCATGCCCAGTAGTCCAATGTTCTGTGTTCTTTGTGGCATGAGAACAGGCAGGTTTACAGACCCTGGCAGAAAATGCACATTTTGAAAACCAACTTAAAACTGTATCAGCCAGGATGAGATTATGAGACCAACACAGTAGGGGGCAGCCTGACACAATAGAAAAAAGGTTGCTAGTCCAATAAAACATCAGAGACAAGGCTCTTTGAGACAACAAAGGCAGAAATTGTGCTAAGAGCTGTAAATCTTACGTAGTAAATTCCTGTGCAAGAGACAGTCGTGGCTGCATCATAATTAAACATGCTACTAAAACATAAATCCCTTGCTGATAACTTCCTCTTAGTGGCCTCACTTCCCATGGAGGGAACCAGACAGAGGCTGGTCACCCATTAACGTTAATTGGAAAGATTTCTGGTGTATTCAGCACAGAGTGTATATTGGACACAACAAAAGAAAGTAAATCACCATCATCATTGTCACTAAGTACCAAATGTTTCCGAACCATCTTTATGAATATGGGGCTGTGTTGGTGCTAAAGGATGAGATTCGATGGTGGACTCCAGTGTCTTCTGAACTAGCGAGGCAGTGGTCAAGAAGGAAGACCAGTTATTTGTAGGTATTGTATCAGTTCTTAGGGCCTCTATAGCAAAGTACCACAAACTGAGTGGCTTCAAACAACGGAAATTTATTCTCTCAATTCAGGAGGCTGGAAGTCCAAAATCAAGGTGTTGGCAGGGTCATGCTCCATCTACAGCTTTGGGGGATAATACTTCCTTGCCTCTTCCTAGCTTCTGGGGGCAACCACTGAACCTTGGTGTTCTTTGTCTTGTGGTAGCATAACTCCAATCTCTGTCTCCATCTTCGCATGGCTTTCTTGCTGTGTCTCTGTCACAGCAAGACCTGGCTGTCTTCTTATAAGGACACCACCAGATATATTCGATTAGGGGCATATATATGACCTTGTCATAGCTAATTACATCTGCAAGGACCCTATTTCCAAATAAGGTCTCGTTGTGAGGTACTGGGGATTGAACTGTGTCTACCTTTTGTGGAGGGACACAACTGAACCTGTAACAAGTATGTAGATACTTCTGAGACTCTGCCATATGACCTATTAGTGTATCATGTCATTTCCCGAACAGGGTCCATCAATTCAGTCTCCTCTAGAAATTCTAGTCCTTGTTTAGAGTAATTCTTACCAAGGAATAGAAAAGATATGAACAGTTGTTCAGTGTCTGCTAAGTGCCAGACACTTTACAAAAGTTATCTTCTGTTCAGCTGCTTCTCACCACCGCCACTGCTACGTGCTAGTCCAAACCACCGTTATCACTAGGATGGATGGACCATTTGAATGTCCTATAAAAGTGGTCTTCCAGGTTCCAAACGTGCCCTCTGTATTGGTTATCTATTGCTTCATGACAAGTTACCCCAAATCTATAGGCTTAATGTGACAAAAAGTGTCTCACTCTTTCTGGGATCAGGAATCCAGGCACGGCTTAGCAGTGTCCCCTGACTCAGTCTCTCACAAGGCCGCAGTCAGGGCGCAGGCAGAGCGGCAGTCATTTCAAAACCGCACTGGGGGAAGATTCACTGCCAAGTTCACTCACATGGCTGTTAAAAGGCCTCAAGTTCTCACTGGCTACTGGCTGGAGATGTCAGTCCTTGTCACATGGGCCCCTCCATAGGGCTAATCCCAACTTGGCAGCTGGCTTACCCTGGGCGAGGGCTCTGAGGGGGAGAGCAAGTGAGGGAGGGTGAGTAAGAAGAAAGGCACAGTCTTCTGTAACCTGATCTTGGAAATGGCATGACTTTTGCAGTATTCTATTTGTCAGAAGCAAGTCGCTAGGTGCAGCCCACACTCAAGAGGAGGGGATTCTCCAGGGGCATTTTACTGAAATGACCCTGGAGAATCCTTACGGAAAAGCTCACTTCCTCTTGTGTGTTTCTCCTTTACTCGTACAATACAGCCATACCCACAACCCGTCTGACACCAGATGGGTGGGTTTTCCATACCTCAAGCAGTTCTGCAACACTGCCTGGGTGTCCTACAATTTAACTCAATTCTGACGCTGTCTGCCTGGAGCTGGCATCAGATCCCACAGGTTAAGGGCTCAGTTCCACAAGACTTCCCCAGCCCCCTGCCCAGATGCCACTCCCAAATCCAGGCTGGTACCTGTGCTTCTGTCGACCGGCCATAAACCAGAGGTTCCAAACACCCTGGTTCAATTACTTTGCTAGAGAGGCTCACAGAAATCAAGAAAATATTTACTTACTAGATGACTGATTTATTATAAAAGGGCATAACTCAGGAACAGCCAGATGGAAGAAAAGCATAGGGCAAGGTATGGGGAATGGGTGCAGAGTTTCCATGCTGTCTCCCAGCAAGCCACTCTCCCCGTATCTCCACATGTCCACCCAGAAGCTCTCTGAACGCTGTCCCTTTTGGTTTTTATGGAGGCTTCATTACATAGGCGTGATTGATTAAATCATTGGCTCTTGGTGATGGAATTCAATCTCTAGCCTCTCTTGCTGGAGGTTGGGATGTGGTGGGGAGGGGGGAGCTGAAAGTCCCAACCCGCTCATCAAGGTTGGTTCCCTTGGCAACTAGTTTCCGTCCTTAGGTTACCTAGGGGTTTTCCCAGATTCCTCTTGTTAACATAAACTGATATATTGTTGAAAGGACCTTGTTATAAATAACAAAAGACAACTTTATCTTTCTTGTCACAAAAACCTTGGAAATTCCTGTGCCAGGAACTGGACGAAGACCAAATGTGTATTTTTTATTATAACTCACAATATCACAGGCAGCACAGGAGGAGGCAGGAGTTGTTGGGAGCTACTGTAGAGGCTGTCTACTGCATTCTCCCATAGATCATTCATTAAACAGCTACGCCAGTGATCTAGTTAAAATGTAAATCAACCATAGCGCAATCCTGCTCAAATCCTCCAGTGGCTGCCCATCACTCTTAGGATTCGAAGTCCCTACCCAGGCCTAAGTGGCTTGGCCCCAGGTGTCTCTGTGATCTCACTTCCTTTAACTTTCCTTTCTCTACCACTTAAAAAAAATATATATATATATATATTTATTTATTTATTTATTTGGGCTGCACCGGGTCTTAGTTGCGGCCTGTGGCCTTCGTAGTTGCGACATGCACCTGGGACCTAGCTCCCTGACCAGGGATTGAACCCGGGCCCCCCGCATTGGGAGCACAGAGTCCTACCCACTGGACCACCAGGAAGGTCCCTCCTCTACCACTTTACTTTGGCCTCTGGTCCTTTGACAACACATGCTGTTCCCACTTTGGGCCTTTGCCCTTGTTCTTCTGTTCAGTATACTCTTCCCCCAGACATTACCATTACCTATTGAAAGACATCTTGGTTGCTCCCAAGTTTGGGGAATTATGAATAAAGCTGAAATAACATTTATGTGCAGTTTTTTGTAGACATAAGTTTTCAACTGCTTTGAGAAAATACCTAGGAGCATGATTGCTGGATCATATGGTAAGGCTATGTTTACTTTGTAAGAAACTGCCAAGCTGTCTTCCAAAATAGCTGTACCATTTTACATTCCCACCCGCAACAACTGAGAGTTCTTGTTGCTCCACATCCTTGCCAGCATTTGGTGTTGTCAGTATTTTGGAGTTTTGCCATTCTAATAGGTCTGTTGTGGTATTTTGTTTTAATTTGCAATTCCCCCAATGAAATATAATGTTAAGCATCTTTTCATACTTTTCTTGTCATTTGAATATCTTCTTTGGTGTGGTGTCTGTTCAGATCTTTTGCTCATGTTTAAATTGGGTTTTTTGTTATTGCTCAGTTTTAAGAGTTCTTTGTATATTTTGAATACAAGTTCTTTATCAGTCTATGGCTTCTCTTTTCATTCTTTTAAAGGAAATTCCATTAAAAAAATACAACTGAGGGCTTCCCTGGTGGCGCAGTGATTGAGAGTCTTCCTGCCGATGCAGGGGACATGGGTTCATGCCCTGGTCCGGGAAGATCCCACGTGCCACGGAGCGGCTGGGCCCGTGAGCCATGGCCGCTGAGCCTGCGCGTCCGGAGCCTGTGCTCCGCAGCGGGAGAGGCCACAACAGTGAGAGGCCTGCGTACAGCAAAAAAAAAAAACAAAAAACAAAAAAACCCCAAAATAAGATAGAAAAATTTTGTTATGATTTGTTAACTTACTTCAAAAAGAGATATGGAGGGACTTCCCTGGTGGTACAGTGGTTAAGAATCCGCCTGCCAATGCAGGGCACACGGGTTCTAGTCCTGGTCTGGGAAGATCCCACATGCCATGGAGCAACTAAGCCTGTGTGCCACAACTACTGAGCCTGCGCTCTAGAGCCCGTGAGCCACAACTGCTGAAGCCTGTGTGCCTAGAGCCTGTGCTCCGTAACAAGAGAAGCCACTGCAATGAGAAGCCTGCGCACCACAAGGAAGAGTAGCCCCTGCTCGCTGCAACTAGAGAAAGCCTGTGTGCAGCAACGAAGACCCAATGCAGCCAAATAAATAAATAAATAAATAAATTAAAAAGAAAAAGGACATATGGAAATGTAAAAATTAAGTTAAATGGAGATGTAAAAATTAAGTTAAATGGAGACAATATTTAAGAAATCACTATTTTTGAAAATAAAATTAAATACAATTGAAAAGGTCTGTCCTATAACTTTGTGATGGTTCTAGCATTATATAGTGACTATAGGAATTGGATATAATTTCTTGATCACAAAGGAAAGGACCAATAGAAGTGCTAGTTTGTGTTTAAAACTGTAATTAAAATTTGAAGACATAAAATAACATTTTCTGGAGAAAATATTTGCAATAAATAGAATGACAAAGGCTTAATATCTTGAATGTATACAAAGCTCTTGAAAGTCAGTAATTAAAAATTAAGAACACAGTCAAGCACAGGGACTTCTCTGGTGGTCCAGTGGTTAAGAATCCACCTTCCAATGCAGGGGACATGGGTTTGATCCCTGGTCAGGGAACTAAGATCCCACATGCCGTGGTGCAGCTAAGCCCATGCACCACAGCTTCTGAGCCCACGTGCTCTAGCGCCTGTGTGCTGTAACTACTGAGCCCATGTGCCACAGCTAGAGAGCCTGCTTGCCACAACTGCTGAGCCCGTGTGCTCTGGAGCCTGCACACCACAACTAGAGAGAAGCCTGTGTGCCACAACTAGAGAGAAAGCCTGTGCACTGCAATAGAGAAGCCCGCGTGCCGCTAAGAAAGAAAATCCCGTGTGCCACAACTAAGACCCGACACAGACAAATAAATAAATAAATAAATATATATATATTAAAAACCCACAACAAACCACAATCAAGGACAAAGACAATCAAAGATCTACAAATGGCTAATAAATCTTTAAAAACGTTCAACTTTACCGATAACTTAAAAGCAACAACGTTTAATACCATTTCACATATCAAACTGGGAAAGATGACTGAATGAGGATACTCTGTATTGCCAAGGTATGGTACGGATGAAGTAGTTTCTTCATATATTGATGAAGTGCTAAGTGGTAAAACCTTTTTGGAAAGCAGATAGAAAGTGTATATTAAGAGCCTTACATTAAAAAAAAACCTTTGACCTAACCTAGTATTCCTACTTCTGTGGATCTGTCCTAAAGGAGTAATCTAAAATATAAACATAGGGCTTCCCTGGTGGCGCAGTGGTTGAGAGTCCGCCTGCCGATGCAGGGGACACGGGTTCGTGCCCCGATCCCGGAAGATCCCACATGCCGCGGAGCGGCTGGGCCCGCGAGCCATGGCCGCGGAGCCTGTGTGTCCGGAGCCTGTGCTCCGCAACGGGAGAGGCCACAGCAGTGAGAGGCCCGCGTACAGCAAAAAAAAAAAATAAAAAAAAAAAAAATAAAATAAAATATAAACATAAATTTATTCACAACAATGCCAGTTACATCTTTGTTCACTGAGAGTGAAGTCATTTGCCATAACAGTCTGTGTGGATCATTCTTTGGGCCTAGTGGTTACCTAACATAAATTCTGAAAAATATCTTCACAAAGGATTCTAAAAAACACATTGTTCCATTAATTCACCATCAGTTAGTCAATGAATAATTTCATCAAAATCATAACAAAGGAAGTACCAAAGGAAGGACAGGGCAACCGTGTGTGGGTCATTTCAAAATACCTAAAAGCCAAGGCCACAGCTGAGCATGTTTGCCTATGGCAACATGCTTGTCCTTCATCTTGTGATGTTCCCCACTGGCTAACACCTATAGTTTTTTCAAGGGTCATTCAGATGTTACCTCCTCACTGCAGTTTAATTTCTCCTGACTACTTCCCAGGAGGAAATCACTACTCTCTTATCAGCATTTGCATAGCACTTGATGGAGCCATCACATTTGTTTCACAGTTACTTGCCCATGCTCACCCTCTCCTGCTAGGCACAGCTGTCCTCTTCCGTGATCTACCATGAAGTCCCTGGAGAGGAAGCTGGGCTCATCCTTTGGCTATTCTGCGAAGTTCTTTTCTAAAAGTGCAAAGTGTAAGTGGAGTCCATTTTAAGGAGATTCACTAAAGGCTCCTGGATGATGAAAGGACAGTGATATGCAGAGGATAGTTTACTTAACTCCTTAACAGGCCAGGACCCAGGTTTCCTACAGTTCACTGCCTGCTTCCAGTCCCTCTGAGGCTAGGGTCAACTTAACTTCCCCTCATTCATGCCCATATCCGACATGCCTCAGGCATCATTACTCCTGAGTCTGGGCCCAGTGCACCTTTAGGCCCAGGGGTGGTGATACCCAGCCCAGCTTCCTGGGCAGATGAGCCACCTGTTCGGTCGTACAAGGTCCCATCTCACAGGTAGTTGAATGCTCCGCTGTCACCATACTGAAATTCTTTATGATTGTTGAACAAGAGGCTCCACAGTTTCATTTTGGCCTAACCCCACAAATTATGTAGCCAGTCCTGGGGATGTATTTCCTCACCTGATTTAAGGCTACTTTCTAAAGTCCTTATTTTCTGCTGTTGGGTTGATGTCTTTTGAAGCCGATCAGTAGTATAAATGACCAGTCCCGTGAAAAGGAAATCCCACCCTTACCTATAGGGCAAGACTTGATCCTATGGCCCCTCACGAGGTAATCTTACAAAATATTGATATTAGATAGTTTTCCAAATCTGGGTATTTTAAGGGTTCAAGGGTTCTCAGAGTTAATTCTAGCTTAGAGTCATCCTGTTACAGATGTTAATGCTATTTGTGTCGTTTTTTTTACTAACTTACCTTCAGGTGTTGATGCATGCCAAAATTAAACAGGCCCTTAGGAAATACAGAAGCACTTGTTTATATACTAGAGTGATTCAGAATTTCCATTCCTGAAAATCCTGACTGTGTCTAGAGCAGAGCTGGGAGGCACTTTACAGTTCTCCTGAGGTCAGTAGTTTTCAAGCTGGACCTGTTGGTGTTGTAAGAATTCCATGGGGAGTATACCAGGGGCCGCTGCTGGGGACAAGCCAGAGGCCATATAGTTAGGGTTTAGGGGTCTCCCATCTTCACTTTGCACAGAGTCATTCTGAATTTTGCCTTTGTACATTTTGTACTCACATAGGGTTCTGCTGCTAAAAAAAAGATCTTGAAAACTACGGACCTGGTTATTTTCATTCTACTGCCATCTGGTAGAAGAAGCCCCTGGAATTTAGAGAGATTTAGTGGATTACCCCAGGTAACCCAGATTATTAAATGACAGAGCTAGACCTCCTCTTAATTCCCAGTAATACTTTGGCATTTAATATTATGGTCGTTTCCAGACTGTTTAAGTAATTTCACTAGAACGTAGTTTTACCGAAGCCAAAGGAACAAGTTTGCTTGGCTTATATTTCCAGGAAAACCTGAATTCATTCATGGAGGTGCCACCTCTGTTGCCATCTGGATGTCTCATAAATCTGTAGGGTTGTTTGCAAGAGGACTGGACAAGAGAGGGTGGAAAGTGCAAACCAAGAGAATTATCACTGCTAGAAAAACAAGTGCACATTCCTGAATAGGCAGCCATGGAAGAAGAAACTTGAGTGCCCGGTAAATTTATGAAAAAGTGTTCAACTTCATTGGTAGTCAAAGGCATGTAAATTGTAACAATCTGTTGTATAATACATTGATAAAGTTTAAAAATATTGAGGGTAGTTGGCTAGGAGGGACAAAATAAACACTCTCATACTCTCTTGGTGGGCGTGTAAATTGATACCACATTTTTTGGAGGGGATTTTGGAATACCTTTCTAGATTTTAAATAGACCCACTCTTTTATCTAGCAGTCTAGGAATTTATCCTCCAGCAAAGGTCAAATAATAGCACAAATTTATTTGTACAAAGATAGACAGTGTAATTGTAATAGTTTGGAACAGTGCGGGCAGAGGCATCCTGTCTCCTGGCTTCATGTTTCCATGTGGAGGAAACTTCACCAGACTAATATTCCTGGCCTTTTGCCCCATGTCCTCACTTACGTCAACCCTGGCAAAGAGTGAAGGTTCTTATTTGTGTGTTTGGGACAAAGAGCTGAGCATTTCTGTTTGGCCCCTTCCTCTCCCCTTGCTTGGATCCACCTACCTTCAGTGACATTGTACTCCCATCCGCTCTTGGTCACAGGATGAACTCTGGCCCTATGGGGCAACCTGCAGTTTTGAGGTTGAAGTTAGATTCTGGTGGTGGTGGGTATCTTATTAGTAAACTCATTAGACTCTCACACCTAAGCCGTGTTCTCTAGAATTCACTTAATCAGTAATGAAAGTGATATTTTATTTCTATATCTGAACCCTGTGTCTTTATCTTTCAATTATTCTGAAATCCAGTAGGAAAATGGAAAGTATTATTGATAGTCCCTTCAAACCTCAGTGGCAGAAAAAAATTCTAAACAACCATAATGTCCACTAAATAAATTGTGGTACTCCCATTCAATAGAGCACCATGCTGCCATTACGAAGAATGAGGTCATCTTATATATAGACAGAGAAAATGTCCACAACATAATGCCAAGGGGAAAAAAAGGGCAACTTTTGTAAGAACTTACATAGTTTGCATATGCCCTAGCAGAGTGTTTGGGAAAATGCACACGGATCTGTTAATAGTGGTCAGTGGTTACTTTCAAAGACTGGTGTGGTGGGGAGCTTTTACTTCTACAATACATTCTGTTTTGCTTGAATTTTTTTTTTTTTTTTGCGGTACGCGGGCCTCTCACTGTTGTGGCCTCTCCCGTTGCGGAGCGCAGGCTCAGCGGCCATGGCTCACGGGCCCAGCTGCTCCGCGGCATGTGGGATCTTCCTGGACCGGGGCATGAACCCGTGTCCCCTGCATCGGCAGGCGGACTCTCAACCACTGCGCCACCAGGGAAGCCCTGTTTTGTTTTGTTTTACAATGAGTTAGAGTTACTTTTGTAAAATTAACAACATCCATTTTATTTTTCTTAAGGAAAAAGTTGTGATAGTTCTGTTACTAGTGACATTAGATAATGTGGTTATCAGAGATTGTACTTAATTCAAAAAATTTCTCCCCTTCTAGCTTAAAAGATAAGTGAGGGTATTGAAGGTGATCAGAATGCATGGCCCTTAGGCTAGAAAATGATACTTGGCCATATTTACCCTGGATATTATGTTTGAGTTGGTACATGATTTCTCAATTTAATTCTCTGAACTCACAGGAGTCTTTTCTGTTTGACTTTCTGTCTTCTGTTAGTAGAAGCAATATAAGTACTACATCATTTTATATAAGGAAGTTGAGCATCTGCAGATTGGTATCCACCAAGGTCCTGGAACCAATACCCTGTGGATGCCAAGGGATGACTATATACTGATTGTGTAAAATTTGGAAAATATAGAAAAACACAAGGAAGCAGAGAGGTAAATGGCTTATGATCCCATCATGTAGAGGCAAATATTCTTAACATTTTGTGTCATTTCCAGTTTCTTCTACACATATTTGTACACGGCTGATACTGTGTTCTAAATTCAGATTTGTAACCTACTATTCGTTTACTTAATGTTATATCATCAGCTTTTCCATCATGTCCAAAAACTTCATAGGCATCATTTTGAAAAACTGCAATATTTATTACACAGATGTATTTCATTTAGAATGCTTTTGAAATGCAGTCTAAGTAAAAGCAGTTGGTTCTGAAAGTCTGAAAGTAGGTGGTTACAGGGTTGATCAGGGTGATAATAAGTTGGTATCTCTGTGGTTCATCAGGATTTTCTATAATAGTTTCAAGATGGCTGCCACAGTGCCAAACCACTGTAGGTTAATGTCTCTACATACTTGAACCCTAAGCAGGAAACAAGGGGGCAAGTCGGAAAGGGATTTAAAAAAAAATATGTGCTTTTTTTTGGGTGGGGAAGGGGAGGAGAAGAGGAAAACTTTGCCAAGTTTTAAGAGCTTTAAAACTATTTATACCCTTTGATTTAGTAATTGTACTTTGGAAATCCCTCTAAGGATGCTTTCCCTTACATCTCCTTGACCAGAACTTGGTCTCGTGCCGGTTCTTGGACTAATCATGATTTACCTCTGTGACTTGGCCACTACCACCTAAACAAATTATCAAGGAGCTAAGAAGATGAATTTGGCTATTGAGCAGGTAACGAAAAGAGTTATTTTCTCCTTTTGTATTGGCAGTAGTCTTGCATCTAAATATTTGAGCTTAAGTCTTTTTGCATGTTTGATCATTTTCTGTGGAGACTCACAGAAGTAGAATGACTAGATCAAAGAGTACAAATATTTTTATGGTGCTAGGTTGTTATTATGGACAGGAATTTTAATATTTTTCTTTTCACTGAATTCTGGATTTACGTTTGAAATCTAGGACAGTGAGATTCCAGACTCCAATGGCCTCCACACCCCCCTCAAAAAAAAACCCCCAAATCGCATACCACAAAAAACCTAAATCCTGTACATTCTCAAAGGTTTCTTTCAGTAATCACTGAGTGAACTGAAATTGGACAACATCACAATTGCTCTTTCTGTCACTGAGGAGAACAAACTCTGAGGTGGACATCGTCGCTCGTGGAGGGGTATGGAGCTGACTGTGTTGATCTGTCTTCTGGTTCTTCTCACTCTGTCTCCTTTAGAACATTTTATCTTTTACCACTTCCACATAAATGTAGAAGGTAAAGTGAAACTCAGTTAATTTTATTTTTTATTATTGATTAAGCAGGAGATAGAAAAGTATAGGAAATTAAAACTTAGTCAACAGAAAGAATTTTAAATTATCTCTGGTCTTGCTCTATTTTCACCCTCTGCCTTAGATGATTTAAGTCAACTGCTGTCAGATTTTTTTCCCCTGTAAAAGCATTAGTCACACTGGAGTCTTTTAGGAGAAAGAGAAATATGGTTAAATACCCAGGAGAACTGTTGTGCATGTTAAATAAAATTTGGATTCTAAAGGAAAGTGGAAGGATTTGTTGGCATGGCTCTCTAATGGATTACGGCTTTGCAAGTGGGTGTGCTAATTAGTTCACTTCATTCTTCCATGTGTGCCTGTTTTCACCTACCTTGAAAAATTACAGTGGCAGTGGCACTTCAACAAAGACCTCTTCCTGCATTTATGGAATTGTCAGAACCCACTGATGAATTTGAAGTTCCACTCCCTTGAGAATGGGTTGAGATTTCTCTCACATATTTCTTAAGTTTTATCTTAATCTTGTGTAAAAGATAATCTTTAGATATTCTTCCCTCAGTAGACTGCTCTATTTTCCCATAAAATACACTTGCAAATAGGTCTGCAGAGTTTTCAACACAATGCCTGCAGCAACACCCATGATAAATCCTTTCATGGCCTCAGCTTTCTGTAACCTTCTCCATCCCTCACAATGACGCACACTTTTTCTCATTCATCTTTTATTACAATTCAATATTGTATATTTCAATACTTGAATATCGTTAGCTTGTATGCAGCATTCCCCTCTCTCTCTTTTTTCTTTAAAGGACAAACTACTGTTGTGCACATTTCATCTGGAAATTGACTTTGGTGTTATAGGTTCTAATATATTTACACAACAGGTACAGAAAGGTATTGGAAAAAAGAAGAAATATTTTTAACATCGTAAACCTCTAGCAAAAATATGTGTGTAATAGAATCTGGTACTGTGGTATTACACACATTACAACTGTCACTGTGACTTAGAGCCTTGGTTTAGCTGAAAGAAAATCTATAACCCCAGAAATGCAACAATGTCTGAGTCACAGTTCAGGGTAATAAATGTTTTTCACAGAATACTGTAATCCATATTTCTAAAGCTGATGCAACAGAGGAATTTCTACTAGAAATCTTTCAATTTCATGGGTGGAGGCTCCAATGCAGAGAGGAAAAGAGAAAGAGGAAAAAAAAAAGTATTTAGAAAAAATGATGCACTTGAGTGACATGATGGACCTCCAGATATTCAGAAACCTTTAGCCATCTGGCTAGCAAATTTGGTTGCTGCATACCCTTCTCTGATAAAAGGCCAGGGAGAGCAAACTATTTGAATAACTTTGAGAGTGGACTGTTTTTCTCTTTAAAGGGCCTGTTCCCTTTAAGAGACAATTGTTTTATGACCAGAAAACTGGGAAGAGGAATCCCAGACATGGATCATGAAGGGCTTTCCTCAAACTGGGGAAATGAGGGAATAATTAGACCTTACAATTTTATTGCGTTTGATTGGCCTGGGCAGGGGTTGTTAGTCTGAAGAACATTCTCTAGTGCCTGTGATTGCCAGTCACATTCTCTCGACTTAGTTGGGGGTGGGAGCAGATAGGACAGGTCTAGGTCGGCAAACAGTGGGTCTCATGGAAGCATTGAGAAGAAGATGGTTGGTTTAGTTTGGCAGGCTTGTTTTTGTGCTTGTTTTTGGCTAACTACAGCAGTCACTTTTGAAAAGACAGGAGGAACTAAAATACTTTCTTGTGCCTTTGAGGGAGCATGGGTAGAGTATCTGCTTGAGCCTTGGAATTTGATATCACAGAGCAGGCCTGGCACTTTACCACTTCTGTGTCACACAGTTCCCGTCCCTTCAATATCTGTTAAACTCCTACTCATTCCTCAAGACCCTTTCAACTGTCCCTTTAGAAAGTCTTCCCTTCCACCTTTCAGCTCCCAAACCAGCTTATTTGTATTCCTTTCATACCACTTACGACATTCCAAAGTTAGTTGCTCGCGTGGGCAGCAGATCAGTTTGTTGAAGATCAATTCCCCAAAGTCATTTAGCCAAATTAAATTCACTGAAAGTCAATTGAGGAAACCAATTTGCTTAAAGCGAATTTTTCTGTAAGCCTGTGATTTATTCATCATAAGCTCCTTGAAGGCAGAAACCTTGTCTGATTCACACCCGGTGCTCTCACATATTACTTGAGATATTGATGAGCTTAGTAGATGCTTAGTGCTTATTGAATTTAATTGAATATAATTATTATGTAAAGTAGCTTCATATTTTTCTTGCTTTCCATATGTTCACATTTTCTATCTGGCTTATAATGTGCAGACCACACGTAGACAGAGTATGTGGACCTTGAGAAGTATTTTTCTGCCACGCCTGTCCTGTAGGCACAGAGTCTGCATAGATTTATGTGGGAATTTCAGCTCTTTATTGGATTTAGAGCCTCTTGGCCCCTCCAATAGCTTGTGTTCTGCTTGTTTAACTATAACTTTTAAAAGAATGCATCTTTGATTACAATTGTTTTCCTGTCCCTTTCATTTAGTTCCATTGTTGCTTCATTACATAGTTGATTCATCACTGTTGGTTGTGAGAAATGCATTGGACAGCTTTTCTGTTCTCTCTGAGAACTCACATCTCAGACATCAATGGTACACAAAGTCCAGGAATTTTTTTTTTAATATTTATTTATTTATTTATTGACTGTGTTGGTTCTTCATTGCTGCATGCGGGCTTTCTCTAGTTGCAGCGAGCAGGGGTTACTCTTCGTTGAGGGTGCGTGGGCTTCTCCTTGCAGTGCCTTCACTTGTTGTGTAGCACAGGCTCTGGAGCGCAGGCTCAGTAGTTGTGGCACAGTGGCTTAGTTGCTCTGCGGCATGTGGGATCTTCCCGAACCAGGGATTGAACCCATGTCCCCTGCATTGACAGGCGGATTCTTAACCACTGCGCCACCAGGGAAGCCCTCCAGGAAAATTAAGGCAAGTAACTGGGACCTCTTTGGATGAAGGTAGTAATGTGGTAACACTGTTGGATGCCCATCATCAGCACTCCACCCCTTCCCTGCCGAAGATCCCCAGTTTGCTAAGGCACTGGGTGGCCATATGCCCCAGGGATAGTGGGGCTCTTTCTAGCTCCAGGGAGAGAATGAATGAATAGTCCAAGCCAATCTTAGTAATTCATTCGCATTTGCCAGTGAGTGACTCAGGAGTGGGCATCAAACCCAACACTGGCCAACGAGATGTAGGGGGTGCCTTCTGGGGGACTTCAGAAGTTTTTCTCCCTCCTAATAGGGGTCATGAGTGGGTGAAGATTTCTTTCCTGCTTTGGATGTTGCTCTGTGAGGATTTGGTGCATGGTACTGTTTCTTCTGACCACAAGGATGGAAGTTACGAGAAGAACTGAGAAGTGGCGCCCAGACAGACCCCTGACACTGAGCCAGCAGTGTACCCATGCTGCAGCCGCCTCACCTCACACTTCCGTGCCTAAGCCTCCGTACCTGGGTTTTCTGCTGTTTTCGGCTGAAAACATCCTAACTAAAACAGTACATGCTGTGTTTACAAAAGAGTTGATTTCCCTGACAATGAACATTTGGTAGATGTCCTCCGAGTCCTTTAATCCCAGCCTGCCATGAAGCCTCTATGACTTTAGAGTCAGCCAGTTCTGTGATCCAACTCTGGTGCCACCATTTACTAGCTGTGTGACCTCGGGCAAGTTGCTCAACTTCTCTGAGCCTCGTTTTCATTCTCTGTGTATCCTCTGTGTCCCACATTGCTGGAAATCTGAGCCTCTTTCTAGCCCTCACTCCATCTCTGATCCATCTCCTACCCATCTCCATCTCATAACACCCAGCCTGAGGCTTTTGGAGAGTTTTACTTCAAATGCTGTTTTCCCATCATCCTGGCTTCTGGGGTTTATTCGAATCAGCTGCTTGGCTGAGTCTGGAGGAGCAGGCACTGGACCAGAGTATAGGGAATCTTGGAGGAACAGCAAAGACAGGCACTTTAGTTAATAGGTACAATGCAAATGCTGCTCTCTGGTGCTGGAGTTGTTGCTGTGAGCTTGGAATTGATCTAAGGAAGGCAGGAGAACCCTGGCTGCAATCCTCCCATGTAACAGGAAGTAGAGAAGAATCATAGTCAGAGGCACAGATGGGGAAATCAAGAAAAGTTTAATAATGAGATGATTAAAAAAGGTGTGGGCAGGTTTAAAGAAAATAAGTAAGGGATGGTAAAGCACCCCCAGGGCTACAGTGGTAGAGAACTGTTGCTACTCCTATGCTTGAACTGGGAATGGCTACCAGAAACGCATGAGACCCACATCTATCAGACCTCTCAGCCAGCCATGGCTATCAAGGAGGGCTACCCAACAGGGGCTACGGCCTAAAATAGGGGAATGCAACTACTGACAACCCAGGGAGAATAAATACCCTGATCTCACACTCCTTCCACGCTCTAGTTTCCTTCAGCACCTCCTACTTAACGCAACTAGAAGCCAGAAGGCAAGGGTGCCCATTGATGTAAGCTGTACAGGTCAGCCTCTTCAGGCACAGATCAGGGTGGTGAAGGGTGGAGAACGGGTTTGGAGGGGCAGATGATGAATAATATCAGTGTAATGAATAACTCAATATAACGAGATTTTGATGAGCAGTGAAATGCGTATCACATCCAATAACTTTCCCAAGGATCCGTAGCTAGGAAGTGGTAGAGCTGGGATTTGTATCTGGCATGTTGCTCCAGAGTCTGTGCTTAGGGTCTTATGTGATGCTGCCTTTCAATGAGTCCTGAGTTTTCTTGGGACTGTGGATAGCAAAACTTGCTTACTTTTCTGCTGGGCTTGAATCTGATACATTGTGAACCTGGACCTAGTGGGAGTACCATATGAAGCCTGAGACTGAAGTCAATGACATCCCTGCCCTTATTATGGCGTGGTCACTGGGGCCAATGATTCTCACCCTGTGTGTGTGTGTGGTGGTCTATCACTTTTAACTTTCCACAGGAAGAAAATATCTACTCCTTCTTAGAATTCTTGGAGGCCAACCATAGCTCAGTCCGAGAAGCAAGTTTAGGGGATTTGTCTCTGTTCTCTCCATGTGTATTAAAAAATAGGAGTCAGGTCCTCTGAACCAAAACCACCCCTTAATGACGTTGTTTTCCCTACTTCCGTCTGAGCATCAGAAGGTTCAGTTTTATACACACTTTATTTTGTCTTATTATAATTGAGAATGTCTTTACAAAACAATTTAAGATTTACCCATATTTTAAATGTGGAAAAAAGAAGATGCTTAGGCAGGTGCAAGATTATTCTAAACCTCCTTGGCAAGTGAACTGCAAAGTAAGAAACTGAATTTGATTGCCTTGACTGGCCCCTGTTTAAGTTTATTCTTCAGTCTGGGTGGCCAGATATTTTTGCACTAGAACCCTGCATGTAGTCAGGGTTCTCCAGAGAAACAGAACCAATAGGATATCTATACCTCTCTCTCTATATCTATCCATCTATCTATCTATCTATAGCTATAGATACATTGAAAGAAATTTATTATGAAGGATTGTCTTACATGATTATGGAGGCTGAGAGGTCCCATGATCTGCCCTCTGTAAATTGGAGGCCTGGGGAAGGCAGTATTGTTCCAGTCCAAACCCTGTGGACTGAGAACCAGGGGAGCAAGTGTCTGAGGGCAGGAGCAGATGAATGCCCCAGCTGAAGCCGAGGGAGCCAGTTCACCCTTCCTCTGCCTTTTTGTTCCACTCAGACCCTCAGTGGACTGGATGATACCCACTCACAGTGGTGAGAGGATCTTCTTTGCTTAGTCTACCAAATCAAATGCTAATAACTTCTGGAAATACCCTCACAGACACACCCAGAAGTAATGTTTTATCAGCTATCTGGGCATCTCTTAGCTCAGTCGAGGTGACACATGGAATTAACCATCACAAAACCACTGAAGGCCTTACAAGCATTTGCCAGTAACCACAATTATCCAAAGCTTTTATTCCTAGGGAGAGGCTGCCTCCCCAGCCTCTTCACATTCCAGAGGAGTTGAGGAATCGCGAGAGGAATTAAAGACCATGGGAAGGAGGTAGGGGAGGGGCTGACGGAATATGGGAATATGCAGGGTGCTTCTGGAGAGCTGCCCCTATTAGTTCAGAAAGCATACTTTTCAGAAAACTTCCTGATGAAAAATCTGCCATATACTATAGACTTCAACTAGCCTTCAGGAAATGATATCAATCCTTGGTTCACTTTCATGACATTTATGTCAGCTGGAGTGGCTTCTTTTACATTAAACAAGAAAGATAAGGCAAATTGCTGGTAGCTTTTAAAAAACTGTGGGCCGAGAAGGAGTAAAATTTTTTTTTTTTTTTTTTTTTTTTTGCGGTACGCGGGCCTCTCACTGTTGTGGCCTCTCCCGTTGCGGAGCACAGGCTCCGGACGCGCAGGCTCAGCGGCCATGGCTCACGGGCCCAGCCGCTCCGCGGCATGTGGGATCTTCCCAGACCGGGGCACGAACCTGCGTCCCCTGCATTGGCAGGCGGACTCTCAACCACTGCGCCACCAGGGAAGCCCAGGAGTAAAATTTTTAGAAGACTTTTATGCGGGCTGTAAAAATCTGAATGAACATCTTTCAAGTGAGTCCTAGAATAATTAGAAATGAAGAATTGGAAACGTTCATTTGGATCCCACAGTAGATTATACGAGGAACTAAAATAAATAGCTCCTTTAGCTCTCCCATCACCTGAAATATGGTACAAAGAAAATTCTCCTCAATTTTTGTCCTAGTGAATAATACACTAGGGTCTTAAATTTTGGATCTAGTGTGTAAAATGAGCTAAGATTTAAGTCCAAGTTCCTATATTCTATGTCCAATAATATTCACTTGAATGAAGAAACATTCCATTCATTTAGGGAAAACACTATATTCAAGATCTTAACAAATTGTTAAAATGTAAGTCCATTATGATATATTTCACAAAGACACTTAATACAAATATTTATTTCTGATAGTATCCATTAATAAACTAAAAGAATGGATGGAGATTTTCTTTCTTTCTTTTTTTTTTTTTTGCGGTATGCGGGCCTCTCACTGTTGTGGCCTCTCCCGTTGTGGAGTACAGGTTCCGGACACGCAGGCTCAGTGGCTATGGCTCATGGGCCCAGCCGCTCCACGGCATGTGGGATCTTCCCGGACCGGGGCACGAACCCGTGTCCCTTGCATCGGCAGGCGGACTCTCAACCAATGCGCCACCAGGGAAGCCCGAGATTTTCTTAATATGGTAGAAAAAGTCAATCTCAAACTAATAGCTAAGATCATTCTTTTCTCCCCCATTTATTTAAATTAATTTAAAAATTGAGATATTTAAATATAAATATAAAAAATAATTGATGTACAATATTATGTTAGTTTCAGGTGTACTACATAGTGATTTGACATTTGCGTACATTATGGAATGATCACCATGATAAGTCTAGTAACCATCTGTCCGTGTACAAAGTTATTATAATATTATTGACCATATTCCTTATGCTATAAATCTTCATGGCTTGCTTGCTTATTAATTATTAATTAATTAATTAATATGAAATTTTAGTTTATTTCAAAGTTATTGTTTCAAAGTTATTATAATTAAATAACCTTACTCTGTTGGATCTCTCTTTGTATAATTATTCCTTTTAAGAATTTTCCCATATTCCAAATTCTCCATCAAAATATCATATCTAAGTCTGTCTAATTTATCCTCACCCTGAAATTTTTTATTACTCTCCTCTGTCAGTTTCATGTATTTCCAAGAGATGAATTATTTCTTGGTTGGTGTCGTTATCTTCCATCCTTTCTCCATTTCCTGTGGATAAGGCATGGACTTTCCTTGCCATAATCATGATTTCAATTCCATTAAGTGTGCTGATATCCACAGGATGACTTTTGGCAATTTTTGTTAAATGTTCAGGTTCATATGGACTCTGTGCATGAATTCATGGCTATATGATGGTTTGAGCTTGGCTTCTGAACTTCTTTTCAGCCATTTCACTCCTAAGAATTGTCAGACACCTCTAACATCTGTTTTATTTATTATCATAAAATTTTACTTTTACATAAATACCTTTTGCCGTTCTTTTTTTAAAATTGAGTATAGTTCATTTAAAATATTAGTTTCTGGTGTACAACATAGTGATTCAAAATTTTTACAGATTATACTCCATTTAGAGTTATTATAAAATACTGGGTATATTCCCTGTATTGTAAAATAAATCCTTGTAGCTTATTTTATACATAATAGTTTCTACCTCTTAATTCACTACCCCTATGTTGCCCCTCCTCCATTCCCTCTCCCCACTGGTAACCACTAGTTTGTTCCCTATGTCTGTGAGTCTGTTACTTTTTTGTTATTTTCACTTGTTTGTTTTATTTTTTTGATTCTAAATATAAGTGATAACATATAGTGATTGTCTTTCTCTGTCTGACTTAATTCACTTAACATAATATCCTCTAGGTCTATCCATGTTGTTGCAGACAGCAAAATTTTTTTATTTTTTCTGGCTGAGTAGTATTCCATTGCGATATATATATATACATATATATATGTATATATATATCTCACATCTTCTTTATCCATTCATTTGTTGATGGACACTTGGGTTGCTTCCATGGGTAATGTAAATAATGCTGATGTGAACATTGGGGTGTATATATCTTTTCAGACTGGTGTTTTTGTTTTCTTTGAATAAATACCCAGAAATGGAATTGCTGGATCATATGGTAGTTCTATTTTTTATTTTTTGAGGAACCTCTGTACTGTTTTCCACAGTGACTGCACCAGTTTACATTCCCACCAACAGTGTATGAGGGTTCCCTGTTCTCCACATCCTTGTCAACATTTATTTGTGGAATTTTTGATGATAGCCATTCTGACAGGTGTGCAGTGATATCTCATTGTGGTTTTGATTCTCATTTCTCTGAAGATTAGTGATGTTGGCCATCTGTATGTCTTCTTTGGAAAAATGTCTATTCAAGTCTTCTGCCCATTAAAAAAACCTAGTTTTTAATTTTTAATTTTTTGATCAATCTGTGAGGCATGTGGGACCTTAGTTCCCCAACCAGGGATTGAACCTGTGCCCCCTGCATTGAGAATATGGAATCTTAACCACTGGACCACCAGGGAAGTCCCTTCTGCCCATTTTTTAATTGTGTCAGTTGCTTTTTTGATATTGAGTTGTTTGAGCTGTTTATATATATATATATTTTTTTTAATTTTTTTTATTTTACAAATTTAATCAGTTATACATATACATATGTTCCCATGTTTATATATTTTGGATATTAACCCTTCATTGGTCACATCATTTCAAATATTTTCTCCCATTTGATAGGTTGTCTTTTTGTTGTGTTGATAGTTTTCTTCACTGCACAAAGCTTTTTAGTTTGATGTAGTCTCATGTTAATGTTTGCTTTTGTTTCCCTTGCCTGAAAAGACAGATCCAAAAAAATATTGCTAAGACCAACGTCCAAGAGTGTATTGCCTATTATATTTTAAATTCAAAATTTTTTTGGCTGCATTGGGTCTTCATTGCTGCGCACAGTCTTTCTCTAGTTGCAGCGGGCAGGGGCTACTCTTCATTGTGGTGCACAGGCTTCTCATTGCAGTGGCTTCTCTTGTTGTGGAGCACAGGCTCTAGGCACGCAGGCTTCAGTAGTTGCAGCACACAGGCTCAGTAGTTGCAGCATGTGGGCCTAGAGCACGCAGGCTTCAGTAGTTGCGGCGCGTGGGCTCAGTAGTTGCTGTGCATGTGCTCTAGGGCACGTGGGCTTCAGTAGTTGTGGCGTGTGGGCTCAGTAGTTGTGGCTTGGAGGCTCTAGAGTACAGGCTCAGTAGTTGTGGGGCATGGGCTTAGTTGCTCTGTGGCATGTGAGATCTTCCTGAAGCAGGGATTGAACCCATGTCCCCTGCATTGGCAGGCGGATTCTTAACCACTGTGCCACCAGGGAAGTCCGCCTGTTTTCTTCTAGAAGTTTTATGATCAGGTCTTACATTTAAGTCTTTAATCCATTTTGAGTTTATTTCTGTATATGGTGTGAGAAAATAGTCCAGTTTGATTCTTTTGCATGCAGCTGTCCTGTTTTCCTAATACCAGTTACTAAAGAGGCTGTCTTTTCCCCATTGTATATTGTTGCCTCCTTTGTTTTAGATTAATTGACCATATAAACGTGGGTTTATTTCTGGGCTCTCTATTCTGTTCCATTGATTTACATGTCTGGTTTTGTGCCAATATCATATTGTTTTGATTACTGCAGTTTTGTAGCATAGTTTGAAATCGGAGATTGTGATAACTCCAGCTTTGTTCTTCTTTCTCCAGATTGCTTTGGCTATTTGGGGTCTTTTGTGTTTTCATACAAAGTTTAGAATTATTTGCTCTAGTTCTGTGAAAAATGCCTTTAGAATTTTGATAGGGATTGCATCAAATCTGTAGATTGCCTTAGGTAGTATGGTCATTTTAACAATTTTAATTCTTCCAATCCATGAGCATGGTATATTTTTCTATTTGTTTGTGTTGTCTTCAATTTCTTTCATCAATGTCTTTGGTTAGATTCATTTCTAGGTATTTTATTATTTTTGATGCAATTGTAAATGGGATTGTTATCTTAGTTTCCCTTTCTGATAGTTTGTTATTAGCATATAGAAATGCAACAGTGTATTCTGTGTATTAACTTTGTAACCTGAATTTTACTGAATTAATTTTTTAGTTCTAATTATTTTGTAGTGTTTTTATGATTTTCTATATATAGTATCATGTCATCTGCAAACAGTGACAGTTTTACTTCTTTTCCAATTTGAATTTCTTTTATTTCTTTTTTTGGTCTGTTTGCTGTGGGCTAAGATCATTCTTAATGTAAAATACTAAAGACATCCCCATTAAAGCCAGGAACAAGGTAGGAATGACTACTGTCACCATTATGTTTAATTTTGTATATTCTAGAAAATGCATTAAGACAAGAAAAATAAATAGAAGTTATAATTTTTAGAAAGGGCAAATAGAAAATTCTTATTATTTACAGTTAGAGTAATTGTTCTAAAAACCCATGACTATTAGCTGAAAAACTATTAAAACTAGTAATAGAGTTTACAAAGGTGACCACTAACAAAATCTTTTCCATGGGCTTAGTTGTATGTTAATAAGAAATGTAAAGGACCTTTATGATGTTATAATGAGAAACCTAGCTATATTTTGATACTGTTTAACTTCTGACAGCTTTTAAGCCTTACCTGTCCTTCTTGCCTTTATGCCAGACATCTGGGCAAGTTGATAAGAAAGTGCATACTCGTTTGGCGCTGGTGGGAGACTGTCCCTTTTCCCATATGGGAATACACATCCTAGGCTACCCCACCCCTCTCCAAACACGATAAAAACCCAGACTTGTTTCCTTTCCTTGTTCTCTCAAGTAATTTTGGATCTGCTTAAGAGCCCTACCATGTGCTGTCCCCCTACCAAGACCTCAGCTATGTGAGCAATAAACCTGTTCATACCCTCTTGATGTGTGGCATCATAGTCTTGACACTGGAACTGAACTTTGGGTGGGGATACCTCCTACTTTTTTTTTTTGCGGTATGTGGGCCTCTCACTGTTGTGGCTTCTCCCGTTGCAGAGCACAGGCTCCAGATGTGCAGGCTCAGTGGCCATGGCTCACGGGCCTAGCTGCTCCGCGGCATGTGGGATCTTCCCGGACCAGGGCATGAATCCGTGTCCCCTGCATCGGCAGGCGGACTCTCAACCACTGTGCCACCAGGGAAGCCCTACTTTTTTATATATAACAGATATATAGCAGACATAAAAAGACTGAGATGAATACTAATAGCTAGCATTTACTTATACTTATTGTATTTTTACATACTGTTTTCAGAGCAGTGAGTCATTTAATCTTTACAACAACCTTATGAGGTAGGTGATATTATTTTCATTTTATAGATGAGGAAATAGAGGGCAGAAGTTAGGTATTCTGCACTAGATCATGCAGTTGTTGAAAGCTGAGGTCAGGATCTAAATCCAGAAGTCTGGTTCTAGAGCCCTCTCTAAGCCACTGTATAGGAGATATATTTTACTCTATTAGCCATCCCATGTGTGGCTTAATATTTTAAATGAGAAACCACACCAATAAGTCTACCCCATGGTGCCTGCAACATGCATTAATTTTCTCTTGGTGCATGGTTTGGCATTTTTGCATTTAACTGCTGATTTGTGATATGTTTTTAAAATCTGGCATGCCAAACCAGACTTTGAAGATGAAATGGAGGCACAGAATGTTAAAGTAAACTTCCTTAAGAGTCACACATCCATGAAGAGGCAAAGCCAGCATCTGCCTCTATTACCTTTCTGATTTAATAATTGACATTCACTTAGTGCTTCATAACTAAAAAAGTGTGTTATATACCTTATTTCATTTGGTAACCTCAACAATTGTGGAAAGGTAAACTAGTAGAGGTATAAATCCTCCATTGTCCAGATGAGGAAACTGAGACCCAGAGAGGTTATATAATTAATCCAAGATGACACACATGTTAAATGTGTGGAGCAAGACCAAAATGTGGCCTTTGATATCACATTTTTCGTTGTATCAGGCTGGTTTCTGTGTTGAAGGTACTCCTAGACATGTGCTTATATGTGGAGAGGCTTGGGGTACCACATTTTCTTCCAAATGTGAATGATCCAAACTGGAGTTTCCTAGGAACCTGAATCTGATCTGTAGGTGCTCCTTTGGCTTCTGGAAAGCACCAAGCTCTGATAATAATGTCTGAGAGTGGTCAGACTCTCAGTAGGTGCTTTATTAATCTGTTACTTCTAATCCTGGTGTGGCGGAACTAGGGGATACCTTGCTAGGGATGACAAATGCCAAGGGAGATATGGCAGAGTCTCCCAGAGATGGCTACAACATTATCTCCCACTCCACATGCTGTTTTGCAATGTGACTTTGCCATTCTCCCATCAAGAGATGCAGTCTGGGGACTTCCCCAGTGGCACAGTGGTTAAGAATCCACCTGCCAATGCAGGGGACAGGGGTTCAATCCCTGGTCTAGGAAGATCCCACATGCTGTGAAGCAACTGAGCCCATGCACCACAACTACTGAGCCTGCCCTCTAGAGCCCGCGAGCCACAACTACTGAAACCCATGCGCCCTAGAGCCCATGCATTGCAACTACTGAGCCCATGCACCACAACTACTGAAGGCCATGAGCTCTAGGGCCCACATGCTGCACTACTGAGCCTGTATGCTGCAACTACTGAAGCCCGTGTGCCTAGAGCCTGTGCTCCACAACAAGAGAAGCCACCACAATGAGAAGCACACACACCACAACCAGGAGTAGCCCCTGCTCGCCACAACTAGAGAATGCCCGCACACAGCAGCAACAAAGACCCAATGCAGCCAAAAAAAAAAAAAAAAGATACAGTCTGTTTCTCCATTCCCTCGAATCTGGACAGGGCCTGTTTCTGCTTTGACCAGTAGGACATAGCAGAAGTGATGCTGTGCCATTTCCAGGCGTAGCCCTTAACTGACCTAGCAGCTTCTGCTTCCTGCCTCTTGGAAACCAGACAACATGTAATAAAAGCGCCTATCCTGAGACCACAGTGCTGTGAGAGCCCTCAGACATGTGGAAAGGTGTTGGAGGTTGAGACACCAAGTGGAGAGAGACAGAAGTCAAGGAGCATTGAGGTGTCAGATGTGTAGTGAAGAAGCCATCTTGGAAGTGGATCCTCCAGCCCTAGCTGCCCGGATGTAACACAGATGAACTGCCCCAGGCAAGACCTTCTTAAATTTCTGATTCATGAAATTGTGAGCAAAAGAAAAGGATTGCTTGAAGCCACTAAGTACTGGAGTGGAGTGGTTTGTTACGCAGCCAGGGATGACTAAAACAGAAGTAACTTTAGGCTGTTCCTGGTACTACACCCTGAGCAGTCAACAACAGCAGGCGTAGCTCTCCTGTCTGCGTGGAGTTACTTTTCATTTAGCAGAATGGACCACAATGGGAGTAACCACTGGTCACTGATGATCATTTTCAGCTCTTAGGTGCTTAGGTCTTTAAGCGTGGTCTGTTTTATCATTAGGACAAGATAATAATCAGAGAACTTACTTATACATATCCGAGCTAAAATTTCATGATGCATTTTGAGCAAGAGGAAAATGATAATTCAAGTATGTGATTACATTTGCCTAGCTTTTTGCAGTTTCCAAAGTGCTTTTTCATGTCTATCTCCTCTTTCGATCTTCCCAATGAGTCTGAGATAGATAGAAGAGGTTTTATTATTCCCATTTTTTTTCTTAAGGAAATAGAGGCTCCAGAAGGTTATTTGACGTGCCTAAAGCCATGTGGATAGGTTCAGAGGTCAGGCTAGAATCCAGATGTCTTCACTCACAGCCCATTTCTACACCAGCAGCCAACCAGCCTGTGAGATGGGCAAAACAGAATGGATTGTGGGGGGGGGTCATGCCTCTAGCTAATGTTTTAACCATTACAGTAGGTGTATGTTCAATGAAACTTGCTTGTTTCCAAGACAACTGGATTCAAAGGAAAAAACCTCGATTGCTCAGGAAGAGGCAGATTCACTGTCATTTCCATCCCTTTGAAGAATTGCACATTTTGATGGGCAAAGTGCCAGAAGTAATTAAACCAGATAGCTCCACAGAGCCCTGATGGAGCAAGAAAGCAGAAGAAAAGAAACATATTTATATGTATATAAATGTGGGTGGTGTTTCTGCTGCGAGAGTCTTTCAACAGAAATCATGACAATCCAGGAAAATCCAGGGATCAACACTCTATAGAGAATAACAACAATCTGGAAAGAAAAAGAAGAGAGCATCTTGAAATGGAGAGACGGGGAGGTGGGGGGAGGAAAGAGGAAGAGATGGGCAAGGGGGAGGAGCAGTTCTGGCCCCTCAGTCTTTTCCCTGGTCCCCAGGGGAAGAAGCAGTGGACGGAAGCAGTCAGATTTTAACCATGAATTCCCTAAGTTGAGTCTAATGGCTCGAAGCATTCATTTTGTCTTTATTTGCTTTTCTTGTGAGGTATCCACTTGGCTCTAATTTCCCATTTTTGCTGTGGAGATCAAGAGATTTGGAACAGAGCAGATATGGAATACATTCTTCTGTACTGGCTGCATGCCAGATTTTATTATAATTTTTTGTTAGCTTATTATGGGATGGAAAATCTGGTCTCTCAGGCACGTGAGAGGGAGGAGGCTCTTTTTTTATTGAGGTATAGTTGATGTACAATATTATATGTTACAGGTGTACAACATAGTAATTCACAATTTTTAGAGGTTATACTCCATGTATAGTTATCATAAAATATTGGCTATGTTCCTTGTGTTGTATAATATATCCTTGTAGCTTATTTATTTTGTATGTAATAGTTTGTACTTCTTAATCCTCTATCCCTATCAAGGAGGAGGTGCTTTTGCTTTCTTCTATTCTGGTCTTTGATTTGTTCAACATTTATTGAGCTGTTATTCTATAAAAGGCCCTGCTCTAAGAATTGGGGATTCAGAAATGAGTAGGGCACACCATTTAGTGGCTCATATTTAATGTACCCACTTGCCTGGTCTTCATAGCTAAATAATGAAAGTGCCATAGCCCTGTTGTGAGCTACAAAGTGATTGTCCAGTACATGGTTTTTAGGCAACATTCATTTATTCATGGAATCAACAAATAATTATTACCTCTTAGTAAGAGTCAGATGCTCTGCTATGTGTTGGAGTTTCAAAAAATGAACAAAAGCAACATGTACAACAAAGAATTAGTATCCAGAATTTATGAAGAACTCTATAAATTAATAAGAACAAATAAACCAACAGACAAATGAGTAAATGATATAAACATGGGATTCACAGAACGGAAAAACATAAAAGGCTAAAGAACATTTGAGAAGATGTTCACCCTCACCAAGCTAGTGAGGAAAAGCAAATTAAAATCACCACAAGATACTACTTTATTTTTATCTTCTAGTGTGGCAAAAATGAAGTTTATTAATATCCAGCGTTGTTGAGTTGTGGGGAAAGGACTACTTTGCTGCACTTCTGGTGGGAATGCTAAATGATTTCTGACTTTGGAGGGCAATTTGACAGTGTCTATTAAATTGTTTCTATCAAGAACAATTGGAAACAATCTAAATGTCCCCAGAGTGGATATATAGGACATGGTATATTCAGATGGTGAACTATTACACGGAGTAAAGAGAGCTATCCATATCAACTTGGATTGATCTAAAAAATATAGAGTGAAAAGAGCAAGCTGCAGAGTTTTATGTATTTTATGACCACTTATGTGAAAAAAAAACCCACAAAAATTAATACTATGCATTTACTATGGCATAGCTAAACAGCCTAGTAAAGATACATATCAGATTATAGTAGAGGTTATCTCTTGGTTTTTGGTGGGGGAAAGGATTGAAGAGGTCCAGGGGACTTCATCTATGTTTGTAATATTATATATTTTAGGCAAATAAATCATATATAATTATAATTTATTTGTTAACAATTAACTAAAGGGAAACAGTGTACAGAACACAATTCTTGTCTTGGAGGAACTTTTGACTAGTGGCCTTATCTATGGGGCAAACCTGGGATTAGAACTCAGGTCTCCAATTTTCTAGTGCAATGATCTGTCTCTTGGATGTATGATAAATTTAACCACCTGACTTGCTTTCTGCAAAGTGAGACCTTTTCCAATTGGCATGAAAGTTGAGACATTTTATTTCTTTGTGTGTGGAAGATGGATTTTTCATTAAAAAATTTTTTTTATTAAAAAATGAATAGATGTCAAGAATATTTATAATTTATGTGTAAGGTATAGAGACTCATTAACCTACCACTCAGTTGAAGGAATAGAAGACATGCATTTTTCAAAATGGAAATGGTGAGAATATTTGGACTCTCTCATCAGAGACAAAACCTGAAGGGCTTTGATGGTTTCATCAGCACCATTCCCACAACTGCCTAGCAGCCAAATAAATTAAACAAATGGCCCTATTTGGAAAATTGGAATCTTCTCCTCTGTGTGTGCTAAATTGCTATGCAGTGATTTATCTGGGCTGTTCCTAGAGGGTGAGAAGTCACACAAAGCTCTGAGAGATGTGTCCAGAGGTAAAAAGAGTGTCCAAGTGTATTTAGCAAATGATGATGCAAACCACGCAAAATATATGGCACAAAGGAAGAAAAACGTGCGTTTGCTGTCTGGGAAGTAATTGAACATTTATAGTTTGGGAATAGCTAGTTCAGAGCTGGAAGAAGTGAGAGTCTTGTTTCAGTCAATGAAAGAATCAGTGTTCTTTGGAACTCAGTGGGGACGTAAAAGGCATTTACCTGTCTAAGTAGTCCAATTTTGAGATTCTTCAAGTCTTTGAGGAGTGATTTAAGCAGGAACTAGTTAAGATTGTATCCAAAATGCAGAGAGACAGAGAGAGAGAGAGACACAGCCCCACACCCCCACTTCCATAGACACATATGTGCAGGGAGTGAGAGGGGAGGGTGAGGAGGACAGACACAGAGGGAATCAGTGGAGTTTAAGGCCACAGTCTTCCATGCTCTTTAGGTACTGGGGGCCACAAGCTTTTATACACATGGCATAAAAGTCTTACAGTAACATGTTGCCTTTACAAAATGACAGACATTTATTCCAAATGAAGGTTAGAAAATTGCTTGGTGTAGTGTAAGAGATCAGAACTAAAAAGGGACGATTAATGAGTCCCCAGAAGCCCCTGACAGCCATTTGGGGCCCCCAGAAGCCATTGCTTCCTAAAGTCCCAATTCCCTCTTTGCAGACAGTGCCGGAGCCCTCAGCTCCTTCTCTTGCCACAGCCTGAAGCGTTGACGGATAGAATACAGGATGCAATATTTGGGACGTAGTCACACACAAAACTGATGTATTGTTTATCTGAAATTCAGATTTAACTGGGTGTATTTTTATTTTCTAAACCTGGCAACTTGATGTTTGTGAAATATGCTTGCCCTTTTTCCTTCCCCAATTCCTTTTTTTTTTTTTTTTTTCCCTTTTTGCGTTATGTGGGCCTCTCACTGTTGTGGCCTCTCCCGTTGCGGAGCACAGGCTCCGGATGCGCAGGCCCAGCGGCCATGGCTCACGGGCCCAGCCGCTCCGCGGCATATGGGATCCTCCCAGACCGGGGCACGAACCCGTATCCCCTGCATCGGCAGGCGGACTCTCAACCACTGCGCCACAAGGGAGGCCCCCCAATTCCTTTTTAAATTGTGGTCAACAAAGTTCTCCAACCCCCAAAGACCCCTCACTGCTTCAGAAGGGCCTGTGTTAGGTAATAATTTTCCTTCTTCAGGAGCCATAGTCTAATTCTAGGGAGGGAAAGAGTGTACCATTCCCACTTCTACCTACACTGAGACTTTTTCTCCCTTCTGCTTTAAGACCATCCCACCATTTCAGAGAATTTCTACTATGTACTAGCCAAGAAAGTCTTTCCCTTCAATGTCTTCACAGAGTGGAGAGATTGGAATGGATCTCATTGTACAAGAATGTTCAGGATTAAGAAAGAATTATAATCTTACCTCTAAATCCTATAGTGTCTGGAGGCGTGTGGCAGGAAGAGTCTGTTATTAGAAAGAGCGTAAGCTTACTTGTACCCAGTCACAAACACACTTGAAGTTCAGAAGATGGGCAAGCATTTCTTTACTGTTGCCATTGGGCTGTTCTCTCATCCAAGCATAGTTAGCCTTGGAGGAAATCTAATTAAAAGTCCCTTCCACTTTGTTTGCCCTCCTTGTAGTTGAAGCCAGGGAGACCTCTTACTTTTCCAACCCTGGGAGGGCGATAGAGGGCCATCACCTCATCTAGTGAGGAGGATCTGATCCAGAGGTTGGCAAATTACAAATTGTAGGGCAAATCCTGCTTACTGCCATTTTTCTACACTAATGAGTTAAGAATGGGTTTTACATTTAAAAATGGTTAAAACAATCAAATGAAGAATAATATTAAGTGACGTGGAAATTACACAAAATTCAAATTTCAGTGTTCATAGTTTTATTGGAACATAGCCATGCTCATTCTTTTATGTATTGTCTATGGCCGCTTTCATGATATAAGGGCAGAGTTGACTATTTCAACAAAGGCCATGTGGCCCACAAAGCTTAAAATATTCACTATCAGGCACTTTTGGTATAAAGTTTCCTGACCCCTGATTTAAGCAATAAACTTTTCCTACTAATAGTAGCTGCCCCTCTGAGAGTGTAACTTTCAAGTATATCTACTTTCTAGGTTACAAGATCCCCTTCCTACCAGGAATGGATCATTTAGTATTCTTTTGGTTGCCAGGGACAAAAACCCAACCCAAAGTGCCCTTGCAGTTGTGTGGAAGCTGCCTGCAGTGTGACTGCTCTAACAGTGCATTCCTGTTGATATGGAAACGTTCTTTCAGATTAGAAATATGTTAACATTATCAAAACATTTTCACATGATCTAGATTTCGCTCTGTCTCCTGACCTGCCTTCCAGTGTGTGACCTTTGTCCTTTATTCCTTCTCCAGAGCTTCCCCTATTAGTAATCCAATGGCTATAGCAGTTTTAGACTTGACAGCCTCAGTTTACACTGGTTCCCAACTTTTGTCACATCATGGCAAACATGGAAAATGTTATTTGTACAGCACATTGAGATAAACTATGGAGATTTGTGAGTGTCTACATAGGGCTTGGTGAAAAAATCTATTATATATTTTTGTAATTATCATGAAAAAAATCAAAAGTATTAGGGAAGATATCAAATGTAAGACTTGTATTGATATAAGTGTTAAAAATAAAATCTTTCCAAAAATGTAATAAATAAATTCTCATTTGCTTTAAATGAGAAGTTTGATTAAAATTAACATTTTAATTTCATATTTTATATTTGAAGTGGTTACATGCAATTCCTAACCAAGGCTTTAAAAATCATGATCTCTTCAATTATGAGAGTTACTTGACAAAAAATTTGCTTACACAATTAAGTGATAAAACATTAAAAACTTTTTAAACAACCTTTTTAACACAGCTTAACTTATGTTTACAAGATTTGACAGTTCTTTTATTTTTGTTGACAAATGCATTATTAAAATATAATTGTAATGGACTTTTAATCCAATAGAACTTTTGCATATCAACTGCATACATAGTTTGAGCAATCACTTGCCGGTAACTTGGACACTACTAAAATGGTACATAAGCCACAAGTGGGGAGAAATAGCTCATTATATACACAGAGACAGAGATTTGGGGCCACTGCCTGAAGTGTGTCTCTGAGGAGCCTACCCCCCGTCTCCCACCCCCGACAGTGACCCTCACTGCCCAGCTGCATCATGGGCTGCATGCTTGCATGCTGCAGTCCCTGGACATCTGGGACATGAAATTCCCTAGTAGCTGCAAAAGCCCCATGTTCACTGTGACAGAGGTGTGCTTTGCAGTGAGTGTGTGCTCTGTAGATGGCCAGGGTAGAGCACTTCCTTGCTTGTACTCAGCGCATCTTATCAGGTGATGAGGCCTAGGTGGTGCTCATTGAGACTGCTGCCTGCAGGGACCGTGTAGCAAGCCATTGGATTCTGCTCAACTCTGGCCACTTTCTAGGGAGTACCAGATGAGGCTATCTGAGGATAGAGGTGACCTGCCTGTGGGCATGGGTCACCCCACATACCCTCTTGTCACCTCCAAGGCTGAGGGGATTAATATCTTGTAGAATATCTATAACCCATTTGTGGCATACCAATGAGCTCTGGCTGGGAAGCTCTGCCTTCACAGATGTCACTGCAGTGTTTCCTGAACAATTGAAGGAGGTGATTCAGGAGAAAGTTACCTTAGGGAACAAAGTTTAACTACCATGAACCTGGGTTGTTTTGGAAATGGATTTTTCCATCACTTTTGTTTACTTCTTTGTTATTGTTGTTGTCAGCTATGCCTTACGTATATACATATGTATGTACGTTACTGATTGCACCAAGGATTACGATATACCTCCTTAACTTGTCACAGTCTGCCTTCAATTAATATTATTCTATTTTACATAAATGTAAGACTCTTACAGTAGTAAGTTTCCATTTATCGCCCTCCCATCATTCGTGTTTTTGTTGTATTACATTTTACTTCTACACCTGTTATAAACACCACAATACATTGTTATTTTTGTTTTATACAATTGTCTTTTTAAAAAAGCAGCTTAATTGAGATATAAATTCACATACCATAAAATTCACCCATATAAAGTACATGGTTCATTGGTTTTTGTTATATTACATGATTACTTAAAAAAATTGTGGTAAAACATATATAACAAAATTTGCCATTTTAACTTTTTTTTTTTTTTTTTTTGCCACATTGTTTGCAAAAAAAGTTAGTTCCCTGACCAGGGGTTGAACCCAGGCCATGGAACTGAAAGCCCAGAATCCTAACCATTAGGACACCAGGGAACTTAACTGTTTTTAAATGTACATTTCAGTGGCATTAATTACATTCAAAATGTTGTGCAACCATCAGCACTATCTATTTCCAAAATTTTTGTTATCCCAAACAGAAACTCTGGGGCTGTTAAGCAATAACTCCCTATACCCACCTTCCTACAGCCCCTGGTAACTTCTAGTTTTTCTTTCTGTACGGATTTGCCTAAGTATCTCATATAAGAGGAATCATACAACATTTGTCCTTTTGGGTCTGGCTTATCTCACTTACCATAATGTTTTCAAGATTCATCCATGTTGTAGTATGTATGAGAATTTTATTTCCTTTTAAAACTAAATAATATTCCATCGTATATATATATAACACATTTTCTTTAACATTCATCTGTTGATGGACTAGTTAATTATCTTTCTTTTTTAAATTTATTTATTTTATTTTTGGCTGCGTTGGATCTTCATTGTTGCACACGGGCTTTCTCTAGTTGCGGCGAGCGAGGGCTACTCTTTGTTGTGATGCTTGAGCTTCTCATTGTTGCAGAGCACGGGCTCTAGGCACGTGGGCTTCAGTAGTTGTGGCACGCAGGCTAAGTAGTTGTGACTCGTGGGCTCTAGAGCGCAGGCTCGGTAGCTGTGGCGCACGGGCTTAGTTGCTCCGTGGCATGTGGGATCTTCCTGGACCAGGGCTTGAACCCGTGTCCCCTGCATTGGCAGGCAGATTCTTAACCACTGCGCCACCAGGGAAGTCCTGACTAGTTAATTATATTTTAAGGAAATTAAGAAACAAGAAAAAAATGCTCCTTGTATACTTACCAATGTGTTTTTTATTTGTGAAACTTTTCATTTGTTTACATATAACCAAATTTTTATCTGGTGTAATTCCTTTCATCCTCAAGAATGTCATTTTAATATTTCTAAATGCAGCACATATCTTCTGGAGACCAATTCTCCCAATTTTGAAAATATCTTGATGTTTTTCCTTCATTTTGGAAAAATATTTTTGCAGGATATAGAATTCTAGGTTGACAGTTTTTACTTTGAACACTTTAGAAATGTCATTCCATTGTCTTCTATAGTCCACCTTTTCTGATGATAAGTCAGTAGTAATCTTTATTGTTTTTCTCTTATATATAATGTATCTTCTTTTCTCTAGCTGCTTAAAATTTTTTGCCTTTCACTTTGGTTTTCAGCTGTTTGCTGGGATGTGAATAAGTGTTGTTTTCTTTGTTTTTATTCTGCTTGGAGTTTGTAGAACTTACTGGATCTGTGGGTTGATATATTGTTTTTATCAAGTTTGGAGAATTATATCTTCATTATATTATTTAATTGCATTACTCAAATATATTTCATTATATTACCCCATTCTCTTTCCTCTCTTTTCATGACTCTAATAACAAGTATGTTGGACTACTTGATATTGTCACTGAGGTTCTGTTGATATTTTTCAGCTTTCTTTTTCTCTGTGCTTCATTCTGTAGTTTCTATTGCTGCATCTTTAAGTTCATTGACCTTTTCTTCTATAGTGACCAATATGCTGAAAAATTCACCCAGTGAATTATTCATTTCAAATATTGTATTTTCCAGTTTTTGACTTTCCATCGTTTTATTCAGTAGTTTCTGTTTATCTACTGAGATCATCCACTGGTTCACTTGTTATGTCCATCTTCACCTTTAAATTCTTGAACATATTTGAAGTAGTTTTATTTTATTTATTTTTTGGTTTGGTTTTTATTGAGGTATATAGTACTACATATATATATGTTTCAGGTGTACAACATAATGATTCACAATTTTTAAAGGTTATACTCCATTTATAGTTATTTATAAAATATTGGCTGTATTACCTGTGTTGTACAATATATCCTTGTACCTTATTTATTTTATACATAAAAGTTTGTACCTCTTAATCCCTTAACCCTGTCTTGCCCCTTTCACCTTCCATGTCCCCACTGGTAACCACTAGTTTGTTCTCTATATCTGTGAGTCTTTTTGTTATATTCATTAGTTTTACTTTTTAGATTCTACATTTAAGTGATACCTGACTTATTTCATGTAGCATAATTACCCTCTAGGTTCATCCATGTTGTTGCAAATGGCAAAATTTCATTCTTTTTTATGGCTGAGTAGTATTCCATTATATATGTATATATATATATATATATATATATATATATATATACACACACACACACACACACACCACATCTTCTTTATCCATTCATTTGTTGGTGGACATTTAGGTTGCTTCCATTGGCAATTGTAAATAATGCTTCTATGAACATTGGGGTGCATGTATCTTTTCGAATTAGTGTTTTTATTTTTTTCAGATATATACCCAGAAGTGGAATTGCTGGGTCATATGGTAGTTCTGTTTTTAGTTTTCTAAGGAACCTCCATACTGTTTTCCACAGTGGCTGCACCAATTTACATTCCCACCAACAGTGTATGAAGGGTCCCTTTTCTCCACATCCTCTCCAATGTTTATTATTTGTGTTCTTTTTGATAATAGTCATTCTGACAGGTGTGAGGTGATATTTCCTTGTGGGTTTAACTTGCATTTCTCTGATGATTAACAGTGTTGAGCATTTTTTCATGTGCCTATTGGCCATCTATGTCTTCTTTGGTAAAATGTCTATTCAGATTGAAGTAGTTGTTTTAAAGTCCTGTTGGCTAATTCCAATATCTGTGTTATCCCTGGGTCTATTTCTATTGCCTCCACCCCATGCACTTATGGAAAGGACACATCCATGATACAGCTGCCTTTCAAAATTCTGAACAGGAATCAAAGCACAAATCAGCTATCCTGGGATCTTCACACTTAAGTTAGATTCCATAACTCCCTCTGATCCCCTCTGATACTCATGTCTAACTTTCTATAACCCCCTTTCCAAACTTTCCTTCCTTAATTTAACTCAACTCAAAGGGGTTTTTTGTTTGTTTGTTTGTTTGTTTTTGTTTTTTCTTCAGTCTGGAATGAAGGGCTGGAGCAGAAAGTGGAAAAACTTGACTCAGCTAGAACTCATTGACTCCTAGCCATCATCAGTGTTTTACCTGTAATAAGGCTTTTTGAACTTAGAAGTTGAGAATTCAGTGTATTGGTCCTCTGACCTCAACATGCTAACTAATACCACCCTCACTTCTTCATACCCCTAAGGATGGAAGTCAATTCAAACAGGTTAGAAGTGTGAGGTGGGGGAGGGGCAAGATGGGGCAAATACTGCTTTGTCACACATTTTGTTCAGTGAGATCACTGTCACGTTAACCAGAGTTTTGCCAATGATAGAAATGTGTTACACGTTCAATGTATGGTACTGACTGTAGACCTCTGGGAGTGCACAGCTATATTTTAGATAATAATTTTTAAAGGTTGATTTTCATTTCAAAGGCAATCTAAAAACATTAATATAAGGCTATTTTGGATCCTCTGACCACTACCACCTTATAATAGTACTGATAATTTATTTTGTATATTCATCTGCATTGGTGATATGGGATTCCTCAGAGTCACAGATTTAATTTTTTTTTTTTTTTGCAGTACACGGGCCTCTCACTGCTGTGGCCTCTCCCGTTGCAGAGCACAGGCTCCGGACGCGCAGGCTCAGCGGCCATGGCTCATGGACCCAGCTGCTCCATGGCATGTGGGATCTTCCCGGACCGGGGCACGAACCCATGTCCCCTGCATCGGCAGGCGGACTCTCAACCACTGCGCCATCAGGGAAGCCCCACAGGTTTAATTTTAATGCGGTCCTCAGTTTGGGATTTGTGGTACCCAGGGGTCTGTGGATGTATACTTAAAAGACAATGAGTGGCTTCCCTGATGGCTCAGTGGTTAAGAATCTGCCTGCCAATGCAGGGGACAGGGGTTCGAGCCCTGGTCCGGGAAGATCCCACATGCCATGGAGCAACTAAGTCCGTGCGCCACAACTACTGAGCCTGCGCTCTAGAGCCTGCGAGCCACAACTACTGAGCCCACATGCCACAGCTACTGAAGCCTGTGCACCTAGTGCCTGTGCTCCGCAACAAGAGAAGCCACTGCAGTGAGAAGCCTATGCACCACAACGAAGAGTAGCCTCCACTCACCACAACTAGAGAAAGCGCAAGCACAGCAACAAAGACCAAATGCAGCCAAAAATAAATAAATAAATAAAATAAATTTATATTAAAAAAAAGACAATGAGGATTCTTTTTTCTTTAAAAGGAGTTTGTATTTTACATGAATTGAAGAACTCATACTTTTTTTACTTCATATTTTATAATAAGATAGAGGTTGTCAAGCTATGGATCATAAGCCAAATCTGGCCTATGGCCTGTTTTTGTATGGACCACTGGCTAAGAGTAGATTTTACATTTTTAAAAGTTGGAAAAAGAAGAAGAAGAAAAGGAATATACAACAGAGATTTTATGTTGCCCTCAAAGCCTAAAATATTTACTATCTGGCTTTTTATAGAAAAGTTTGTCAAGGTTTGTGATAAAGGCTGGAGGGGATAAGGAAGGCTCTGTTGTGTGAAATTGTGACTCCAAGTGTTTATATTACGTTTTCTTGGACTAAATGAAGGTGAGGTGGTACTACAGCCTGTCTTTATCTTTGTGGAGCTTTCACTTATACCCTGATGCAAAGGGTAATTGTTTGGGCCTGTGGTGACACATTCCCTTTCTCTGTTGACATGGGCATGGAGGCGTGGACGTCCTCACATGGGCCAGACACATCTGAAGGACCAGTGTAAGTCCTCGAGAGAACATCCCTCCAGCTGAGAAACGTAGGTCAGAGCAGAGACACCTTTGAGCAGCACACAGCTGCCTTGAGGCAGAACTCTTCTCTCTTTTCTGCTGTTTGCCTGCTGTGAGGACTTGTGTTAGTGAGAAGAGAGAATGTGAATATCATTTCTGCTGGGTGATACTTTGAATCCTCTCCCAGGCCTTTGGGACACTCCTGTGGGATGGTAGCATGTTTTATGTTAGGTGCTGATCGTGAACAACACCATGTATTATCTGTGTGGCTTTTAGACTGTCAGCCTTATTAGGGCAACAAGTGACTGTGGGTCTCCAGAGACTGCAAGTCTTCTCTTTTTGTGTAATGTCCTGGTGAAAAGGGGCTGAAATATAGCTTTCCCCCAGAATTTCTTTATCATCCTTCTATTCCATATTTAAGTGCTATTATGTGGAAGTCATTCTTCTTAGCAATTTTGAAAGAAAGTTGCTTATGAAGCCATCAAGCAGAGGGTACAACTTGGGTAGAATTGAAATAAGAGAGAGCTTGAATTCCAGGTTAAATCTCCAGTCTGTCCCTTGAAATTGAGGCATATAGATGACAAAGCAAATAGAAAACTGTGGGTAAACATGCTGGAATATACAGTGGGTAATGGATATTGAAGGATGATCTTGTCATGCATGCTAAACAGATACTTTTATGAGTTTAAATTTAATTAGCATCTGGAAATTAACAAGGCTAGAAAGAAGGGCAATGGGTTTTTAAGTGATGGCGATGGATAGGTACCGTTTGCAGCGTATAGATAAATGAAGATTTAATTTGTAATACATAATGAGCCAGGTGCCTATAAAATAATTTGTTTTTCAAGTGGCTATCACAGAACAAAACAATGGAACCATCTGAGGTGTGGCAATGACTATTATTACAGTTTTTCTTTGGTTAAAATCAGTTTTGTAGATGAATATTGATTTGTATTGTCCAAGTTGGATAATGTAAATATTTTCACTGTCTCTATTTCTTCTTTGAGGGATGGTGCATAAAAATAACTTTTGGTTATTTTGGTTATATCTTTTGCACGTTTACCTTTAGCATGTGTGTGTTGGGTCAGGGTGCGCTCCTAGAGGAGGGGAATGGACTTCTGTAACTTCTCTTCTAGAACCTTTTGATGTTTACAGCATTTTTTAAAAATAATTTGGACACACGTTCTTTTAAATTAATTAATTAATTTATTTATTTTTGGCTGTGTTGGGTCTTCGTTTCTGTGCGAGGGCTTTCTCTGGTTGTGGCAAGTGGGGGCCACTCTTCATCGCGGTGCACGGGCCTCTCACTATCGCGGCCTCTCTTGCTGCGGAGCACAGGCTCCAGACACGCAGGCTCAGTAGTTGTGGCTCACGGGCCTAGTTGCTCCGCAGCATGTGGGATCTTCCCGGACCGGGACACGAACCTGCGTCCCCTGCATCGGCAGGCGGACTCTCAACCACTGTGCCACCAGGGAAGCCCCCAGCATTTGTTTTTTGATGATCTTTTTGGAGGAGGGCCTGAGAAATGAACTTGAGCTAGAGGGTAGAAGGGATCCAGTTCAGTTTGAAAATGGTATCATTTTTATTCTTCCTTTGGTCATAAACTGTATGGCCCTCTCTAAAGCATGAATCGAGGCTGCCCTTTATATCATGAACGGTGCAGAATTGGGGTTGAGGTCCGGTGCTGTGGCAGGAGAACCACTTGGGTTTGGGTTAAAGGCAGAGGCAGTCCCACCGGGAGAGTTTGTTCTCCCGAGAAGGGTTGCCCCTTGTGCTGAGCTCAGCATGTGTGTATAGGCATGGGCATGTAGATTCTCCATGCATTGCAGGAGGTGAGAAGGCAGTGCTGTTTCTTGAGGAATTACTCAAGAGTTAAGTAGCTCAAGAGTTACGTGGGATACCCATGCAGACAGTGGCTCATACAGAGTGGGTGCATGGCTGTGGCACAGGTCTGCAGAGAGGAACCCACTTCAAGTTTCAAGCATCAGCCTTGCAACTAACTGCCTTTCTCTCTCTCTCTCCTCAAAGTTGTGCCCTCTGAGCTGGGGAAGAGTCATCTTGGGCAGAAGTGGAGGCCCGGGCTGCAGTGTTTTTGTTTATGCTGGGAATGAATTTGTGTTTCTGATTTTCATTTTCTTTCTCTTGTTTCTTCCCAAGGAAGTGCATTTTAGCAGTGTATCTGGGAGCGTGTGGGCAGGCCACGCATTCCAGGGAAACTCAGTAACGTGTCCAGGTCTCTAGGCTTGGGGAAGGGGGCACAGAAAGCCATCTCACGCAGCCATTCTCAGACCTGACTCTGCAACTAGGCCCCTCCAGGGCCTGAAAAATTCAGTTTCCAGGCCCCACTTCTGGAAATTCTGACTTAGTCATTCTGAGGGCCTAGGAATTTATGTTTCAGTAAAAAAAGCACCCTGGTGGGTTCTGTTGGGCAGCTGGGTCTGGGAACCTTGGAGCTAGTATCTCTCCAGCCTGTAAGTGGGAGCACACTTCCATCTTCCCAGTATGTGGAGACTGTAAATGTCGGATGACACATACAGTCATGAATTTTGGCATCAGAACCACTTTTCCATCTTTGGGCCCTCATTGTCTCTTTGATCTTTTGAAAGCATAAACTCCAGCCTCACTCTGCTTCCTGCCCCTGAGAGCCTTCCCCATGACCCAGGTATTTGGGGGTGGGAGTCGCCCTGAGACCCAGGCTCTGGGACCAGTTTCCTGTAACATACGGCCTATTAGAGATAGTGTGTGAGTAATCCAGACCAGGCCAGGCTTTACATGAGCAGCACCTTGTGTAGCTTCCTCACTGGGCCCTGCTGTGGCCCAGGGAATCCGGCTGCTTTCCTGCCAGTGGGAGATGATGAGGTCAGTGCGCTGAAGGTTCCACCCTGGAAAGGGTGAAGCAGGAAGGTGACTGGAAAATGCTGTTTTAAAATGTGTTGGACCCTCACAGAACTCTAGAGGGAAATAAATTTAGTAACTTAGTTTTTATCATTGTTCCTAAATTTCCATAGTGGAGAATTAGGGACTAGTTTCCAAGATGGGGATGCTTTTCAGCCTTTGTGTATTTTGAAGTGGGGTCTCCAGGGGCTCAGGGCGCACTGAGGGAAGGGCAGGGAGGAGATGTCGCTGTCACTCGGGGAGCACCCAGAATAAGAGCTGGGAGATTTACGAGGTGTCTGCATGTGGTTAAACCCAGGGCGGGGAAGCAGTCCAACTCTTCATTGACAACCCTTTGTTTTGAGGTAAATTTAAACAGGGCTGTTAAGAGAGTTTCACGTTTGTACAAGTTCCTTTTATGAACAATAGTTTCCAACCATTTACTGATGACCTTGGCACTTTCAGCAGAACAGCACAGTTCTCGGTCTGTCCCCAGCTTTGCAGAGAACACTTCCTGTTCTCCTTAATCGCTTCTCCCATCTGGGAAGCACCAGGCTCTGCGGAAGACACCTGTTTTCTCGCCTGTTATTTTCAAAGCTTGGCTCCCTGGCTGGTCCTGAATAGTTGTGAGTGTGCAGGTGGGGGCCAGAGGGTCAGGCTGTCTGTCCCGTGGGACAGAAAATCACCAAGTGTCCGTGAAAGACTCCCATCATCTCAGTGCCTGCTTGTGAATTCATGTGAGGCTACGCATGGTTCATGGACTTTTTTCTTAGTAAAGGTGTCTTCTGTTCATTTCGTGAAAGAGGAATTCATGGAGAATGAGAAAAGTAACGTTTTGAAGAAGAATTAAAATCAGAATTAGAAGAAAAAGAAACACATACAGAGGTAGAGGAGGAAAAAAATCTTACTTGGTTTAGAAAAATCCTATATGTCCTTAGGAGACCAGCACCTGTGTTTTGGAAGATTGTCCTGTGTGTCCATGAGTAGATTTCTCGGTACTTGGTAAAGACAGTGAGGCTTAAATGAACAAGGGCATAGCCATATTTTCAATAAAGATTCCCTTGTTTGTGGGCTCTGAGGACTCAACACTATAAAGGCTGAGGTGGAGGCCAAGGATAGGGTGGGGTTGTGTTAATTTTTTGGCCATTTCTCAGTCCTTGTGTTGCAGCAGGGCTTACTGATGAAATGCCCTCAGGCAACCTTCAGCAAGGGCTTACTGGCTTCAGCAATCTTTCCTGGCAGCATAATTCACTTCCCAGCATTGACAATTCCCATCTGGACAACCTCCCACGAGAATCTCAGTGGCCTGCACCTCCCATTCCTCTACAAAGGGAAGCTTGTGGGATGACAGTGTCTCCCCTACATGGAGAAGCCACCATGGACTTGGACATTGTAAATATCACTGTGATGTGGGCTTGGGGGTAACAGAGAGATGGGGCAGGAAATACCAATACAAGGTAAAACCCAACCCCTACCACGCTGTCCACATGGGAATTTACCCAAAAATTCCATGGAAAAGGCTTAAGAATGTTTATTCAAGTAAGTTAGAATTGACAAATTTTAAAACAACAACAGCAGAGTCCAGGAGTGATTAGGGTGCCATAGGGCTAATCAGCAGAGACATTCTAAAAAAGAGTGCTTAAAATTCAAAGCCAGGTAATTGAATAATAATAATACCAATAACGAGCTGGCAGCAACATAATAAAATACTACGCCGCTATTTTTCCAAAACTCAAAGCTCATTTAAAAGTTGACCCCATTTGTTAGAGTATTTGTGAGATACAAGCATCGTTATCCTCATGTGGTGGGCAAGGAAATGAAGGCTCAGAAGGACTGAGCCTTTGTTTCTAGCATGTTCCATGCAGCACAGTGCAGAGCTCCAACTGCAGGATGAAGCCTTGATCTGTCACAGGGTCCAGGAGTTCACACCTCCCTCTAGCCCTTCTTCAAGCTCTTCCTGAGGATAAGCTATTAACATTAACTATGTCCACGTTAGTGTCTTTTTTGGAGGGAGAAGTGGGAAAGTAGTGTTTGGAGGGTAATAAAACAATATGTTTGAAATCATTTCATTTTTGCACATAGATACATGAAAAAATGATATATACCAATTTGTTAACAGTGGTTATTTCTGATATATGTAATTATGGGTTATCTTTACATTTTTTATCCTCTTGTAAATTATAGAAATGAGTATACATTGTTTTTGTATTAAAGAAAAAAATCCCTAAAATAGTAAAAGAAAAGAAAAGGTTCTAGGATTTTAAAAAACTTTCTAATTTATTTTTAGGTTATTTTACCTGGTTTATTTTCATGCAATAAAATATTTTGCTAAATACTAGAAAATTCAATTTCCAGTAATCAGTTTATGTTGTAACTTTTGTATGTATTATACATACTATTTTGTAACATTATACTTTCTTTAATCAATTCCCTTCTGTTAGACATCTACTTTTTCAACTAATCACTATTATAAGAAAACTAGAGCAAACACAATTGGCTAAAATTAATTAAAATCAAGTAGAAACATCCTGCCCTTCCCCCACCCCCCAAATTTTGAAAAATGGGCAAAAATCCTTTCTGCGAAATTTTATTCATTTCCAACCCAGTTGTTTTTCTGACCAGATTGTGATCTTAACTAAGGAACGGAAAGAAAGTAACCTATATCAAGTACCTACAGCCACCCACAAACAAGTCTTTATAATACTTTTTGTTTTTGTATTTTAGTAGGTTTTAAAATCAGAAATGAATTAGAGTTACAGTAGGAGAGACAAAGTTCATTTTAGATGGATATTCTTATTTACTATAAGGATGATCAAGCACAATAGCACATGATTTTACAGAATCTTTAAATAGAATAGATAAAGAAATGTGTGTGTGTGTATGTGTGTGTGTCTGTGTGTGTCAGTGTGTGTGTCTGTGTGTGTGCATCTGTGTGTGTCTTTGTGTGTTTGTGTGTGTCTCTCTGTGTGTGTGCATCTCTGTGTGTGTATCTGTGTGTGTGTCTGTGTGTTTGCGTCTGTGTCTGTGTGTGTGCATCTGTGTGTGTGTATGTGTCTGTGTGTGTGTGTCTGTGTATCTCTGTGTGTGTATGTGTGTGTCTCTGTGTGTGTATGTGTGTGTGTGTGTTGGGGGTCGGGGGTAATAACTTACTGTTCATCTGCCTGAACATCTCTGGAAAGGGTTGCTGCATTTCTTGCTGGGCACTTCTGTAGAACAATAGAACAGTCACATTCTCATCATAAAGATTATGAGAACCAAGTGTCTGAGGATAGTGACATTTTTAATTCAGAAAATGGTGTTGTGTTTGTGGCACCGTGGTGGGGATACAGGGGTGGGATGCTTCAGAGATGAATCAGAGACCACCTCATACGCCACCTCTCACAAGATATCTCCTGGAGATCCTCTAGGTCCCTACAGAACTTTTTTATTCCTCTAGATAGCACTTACCACATGATTCCACAATGAGTTGTTCAGGGGTTTGTCCCATCCAGTGGGTGGTGAACTTCCCTCAGGGAGTCCCTAGAAAATGCTTCTGTTTATTGAACGAGTAAATGAATGAATGAGCTAGCTCGTAAAGGATGAAATGACTCTTGTACAAAAAATGGAGAAAAAGGAAGGGAAAGGCCAGGGAAAATCGTTTCATGGAGATGAAATAATGGCTCTGAGATCCTATGAGATGTTTGTTGTCTCTGCCCTGCGCTTGGCTCTGTCACTGAGATGACCACCCTGCTTGTCCCATGCTCTCAGCAGGAAGGCTGTGTCTAAGATTTGGCAGGAACCTTCAATGCAACTCCTGCACAGAGGCTGGAGTCATATTAAAGAGAGGATATCCTGAAAAGCTGAAAATGTAATGAGTAGGTAGCTGGGAAAGTTGAGTTGGTGACAGAGGAACTGCCAGATTTTTATCTTCTGACCTAATATTAATAAGCCTTCATATACCCACTTCTTCAAGCTTTGACCTTTTTTCTTAGAAACAAACACATTTCTTATTTCCTCCACAAAACAAGTCATGGAAGCAACCTAAATGCCCATCGACAGACGAATGGATAAAGAAGATGTGGCACATATATACAATGGAATATTACTCAGCCATAAAAAGGAACAAAATTGGGTCATTTGTAGAGACATGGATTGACCTAGACTGTCATACAGAGTGAAGTCAGTCAGAAAGAGAAAAACAAATATCATATATTAACACATGTATGTGGAATCCAGAAAAATGGTACAGATGAACCAGTTTGCAGGGCAGAAAGAGAGACACAGATGTAGAGAACACACGTATGGACACCAAGGGGGGAAAGTGGCGGGGGGTGGTGGTGGTGTGATGAATTGGGAGATTGGGCTTGGCATATATACACTAATATGTATAAAATGGATAACTGGGCTTCCCTGGTGGCGCAGTGGTTGAGAGTCCACCTGCCGATGCAGGGGACATGGGTTCATGCCCCGGTCCGGGAAGATCCCACATGTCATGGAGCGGCTGGGCCCGTGAGCCATGGCTGCTGACCCTGTGCATCCGGAGCCTGTGCTCCGCAATGGGAGAGGCCACAACAGTGAGAGGCCTGAGAACCGCAAAAAAAAAAAAAAAAAAAAAAAATGGATAACTAATAACGTGCTGTATAAAAACAAATAAAATTCAAAAATTAAAAAAAAAGCAAAAATTATTTATCAAAGCAAAGTGGACCATTATATCAAGGACTCTGCTTGCAGAGTCTGCAGCTGTCTCTTGATACCTGTTCCTCCCTTTTGGCTTGGCACAAGGATCTGCCCCCATCCGAAGACTGTACTTCCCAGCTTTCCTTCCAGCTATGGAACTCGTCTTAGCTGAGCTCTGGCTGGTGGATATTAGAGGAAAGTGGTGAGTGCAACATACAGGAGACGTCCTTAAAGGAAAGGGACTGCGTGCTTTTCTTCCTGTTGGCAGAGTGTAGATGTGTAGCTTAACTCCATCAGCCTTTTGGGCCATGCAGTCACCTTGGGAATGGAAGCCACCTGCAGTGGAGAAGCAAGATAGGAGAAACCTGGGTTCCTGAGTGTGAAGGCCTTTTCCAGCTCTGGAGTAACCAACCTGTATATTTTTTGAAAGAGATAAACTAATTTAAGCTATAGTTATTTTGGATGATTCTGTTACAGCAGAATATAATTCTGATTAATACAGCAACTGTGAGCTGTGGGGAATATTTTGCTGATTTACTTCAACTAGGCAGACCATGCGTCTGTCTCTGAGGACTTAGCACATGTGTTTCCTGAGCCCAGAACTTCCCCTGGGAGCTCAGCTGATAGTGTGACGTGAACTGGAGGCCAGAGGGCCAGAGCCCTAAGGAGAAGTGTGTGGCTCAGATTATAGCAAGGCCTTTGGTCAGAGAGGAACATAGCATAGGGGAGAGAGCGTAGGCCTGGGGTCAGAAAAACTTGAGTTAAAACACTGAATCAATCAGTTACAATTTGTGTGATTTGAACTTCAGTTTCTGTGGTTGTAAGGATTAATCAGATATCATACTGAGAAAAGATCAATAACTGATACATGATAGGCACTAAAAATGTAACTATTATTATTAAAATACATGAAGTATTAACAGGACTTTACGTATTCAAGGTTTGTGAAACTTTTGCCTTTATGATTAATAGCAAGGCATTGATTCATGCTGTCTAAATGAACCCTCATAGGTAGAAATATAAGAGCTATAAACAGAATCTCCTAGTGTAAAAATTTCTTTTGATACATGATATTTTTGCTCAATACTAAGTGTAAAGGGATGGCTTCTCCCTTATATAATAACAAAAACCAATATCATTGAATAAGACTTTGAATAACTGCATTGGATCTGGATCCCTAATCTCAGAAAACAGAATCATAGAGGCTCTTTTTAATAGAAAGGAACTTGTTACAACAGTAGCTTCTGGAATTTCTAGGAAGACCAGAGAACTGAGAATGGAAGGTATCCAGCCAGGAGCAGCATAGCCTGGAGAAGCTCTAACCAGGTGATGGGTCTTGCAGAGACCCCACTGGAGCCCCTGCCCACTGCTTGGCACCTGTGAGCTGAGGAGGGACACTGGAACCTCAGCCACAGCTGCCACAGAAGAACAGAGCCTCGGCAGCCACACTGGCCCATCTCCTGTGTCACCACCACCCGCATGGCCCCTTAGGCCCTTAGAGTCTATGTGATGCTTGGTAGAGACTAGATCACACGCAGCACACTAGGTGCAAAGGAGGGGAAATGTAGCCTTGAAGCTTTTCAGACCGTAGGACTGGAAGGTGTAATCTGCGCTCCCCCAGAAGGCAGGGCCTAAGATGAGGGCTTGGATGTGGGAAGTTTGTTTTGGGAAGGGATCCTAGGGAATAGAAGTGGGGGATTTGGAAGAGCTTTAGGTCAGAGATGATGGCATAAGTTTATTAAAGTGACAAGTTCAGCGCTTCTCACACCATCAGTAAAAATAAAGGCTCACGAGCTGTATACAGTTCAGTATGGAAATAATTTCGCCTGAGTTGTGCAGATTCACTGTAAAAGTCACACCTATCACACATTGCAGGTCGAACTACTGCAGTTAGGGGACAATTGCAGTAGTATTATGAGACACTATAGGACCCGAGATAGGACAGGGACTGTGAGAAACAAGGGAATGGGGCACCTGGTATCTAACCGATGGGCCTTGATGGCTTATGGAGAAGGGGAGGACGTTTGAGATTGGTAGCCTTGGTGCTTGGGAGATTTGTAATGTCTTCCACCGAGATCAAGGATACTGGAGAAGAGACAGATACGGGCTGGGAATGGAGATGGTGATGGTTCATTTTGCACATGCTCAGCTGGGGGTGTGACAGTGTACGTGGTATGTGGGCCTGGAGCAGGGGAGAGGGCGTGGCTGGGGTTATGGATTTAAGAATCTTAAGTGTTTAGGGGAAGGTAAAGGAAAAGGAACTGGCGGAGGAGACGGAGAAGCTCCGCACACTCCTGCCAGGCTGGATGCGTTTGTTATTTTCTCCTGTGCTCCTCGCAAGGTCTTGGGCACGCGACCTTCTTCCTCTCCTCCCGGGTGCTGGCATGGCCAGTTCCGACTCCCTTGAGGTTCTCTCCCCCGGAGGGATGTGGTTCCCCCCGGCTCCTTCTAATTCCTCTTCAGATCCCTGAAGACAACCTACCAGCTCCTCTTATTTACTTGTCTGTTTATTTTTGAAATAAATTTTACTCCTAATCACCACCGCTTAATATAACGGGAATAATAAAATTCACAAACCCATGAGATTTAGAGAATCTTAAAAAATTCCTGTGGTTTTGATTCCCAGTCTGTGTTCCTAACTCTCTTGCTGGCACAGTAACTGGAATTCCCTTTGATCTCTGCCCTCTGCCTTCATTCCTGAAGATGAGACTATTAACCCTTCTCTCTCTTTCTGAGTCACTCTTCTCTGGGGAAGGACTCCATCATGACTGGCTTTCTGGCACAGGCTCAAGGATGCAATCTGCACAAAAGGGTACGTCTCTTATTTCCACCTGGACAATTTCAGGTTCAGAACCCTCCGGACCCAGTGCCATCTGTATTCTCTTGGCTTCTGTTGGAATAGGACTCTCTGAGTGGTGTCGCCCAAGACAGAAATCAAGGGGCCTTCAAGAAAGAGGTAGTTGTCAGCGATGTCAGGTGCTATGTGGAGGTTGATGAAGGTGAGGACCGGGAAGAGGCTGTTAAAAACTGGCAGCCGTGGGCTTCCCTGGTGGTGCAGTGGTTGAGAGTCCGCCTGCCGATGCAGGGGACACGGGTTCGTGCCCCGGTCCGGGAGGATCCCACGTGCCGCAGAGCGGCTGGGCCCGTGAGCCATGGCCGCTGAGCCTGCGCGTCCGGAGCCTGTGCTCCGCAACGGGAGAGGCCACAACGGTGAGAGGCCCGCGTACCGCAACAACAACAACAACAACAACAACAAAAAACTGGCAGTCGTGTGGTGACTGGTGATTTCTGTAGAGTGTTGGGTTTTGACATCTCATCCAGCAAGTACATTTAGGCAAGTTCATACTTGTTAGAATAACCTAAACCATTGAAAAGTAGTCTGTGCTCAAGATCCTATTGATGGTGAACCTCTAGTAAGAAAATATCTCAATTTCCATGAGCAATGAAGCATTCTGTGTGTGTGTGTGTGTGTGTGTGTGTGTGTGTGTGTGTGTGTGTGTGTAAGAGTAAGGACAGATCTAAACTAGGTCACCATTCTGTAATCACAAGGGGCAAAAGGGAATCCATGGGATCTCAGAGGAAATATTTAGATAATGTCTAAAGCACAGAAGCGTGTGCACTGAAATGTTGATATTGCTTGTGCTGGCATATTTGGAAGCAAAGTGCTTTTCTTCCTTAGACAGTTCTGTTATATGTGATAAAGTCTCTCTTTACCATTGTAAGTTTCAGTTTTTATAAGGATAGCACCATTGTGCAAACTGCCTGCTGAAAGAATCACAATATATACCAATTTCACCTAAATCTACCTCCCAAATCTCTGACAAATGGGCATTGGCATTTTATGTACCTCACTGGGTGAACATTGTATGCTTTTTTTTAAAAATTCTGATTTGTTCAAATGTTATTAAAGTGTTCAAAAGAAAGAGCTAAAGTCCCTTTAATAAATAGTTTGAGAGCAGTTGGATACGTACTGGACAGGTTACGGAGAAATTTTAAGCCATTCACTGGAGAATAATCTTAATAAGAAAGGCAAGAAGATGTACTGGGAGATGAGGAGGAGCTGGACGCAGGGACAGAGAATTAGAATTCCCAGGGACACTCATATCGTGTGCCCGCTCTAGTGTCTTCGGAAACTCTCTCTTTCTGTCTTTCTGTTGATGGCGTTCTCTCCGCTATTCCAGGTGAAATCATTCTAAACACTAACCTCCCTTCCTTCCTGCCTCCTGTCCTCCATTTAGACTCTTCCCTGTAGAGAAATAAGAAACCAAGAGGAAGCAAATGGCCAGGACTAGAAGCTTGGAGAAGGCCAGTAAAACCTGAAGAAATTAAACATGATGCCTTAAAGGAGAAGTTAAGAGTAGGAAGTACTTAGGGTAAAGCGAGAAGCATTAAGAGACAATTATTACCTTCTCTCCATAAGTTGTAAATGACTGCAGGATTTCACACTACTCTGAAGCCCTAATCCACAGAGCAAGCTGAGCCCGACAGAAGAGGCAGAGAGTATGTATAGACCTGAGTATTTGATACCCAAAATATAAGTTCATAAATAGTCCTCAAAAGAAAAAGTTGTAAGATTAGTAATTGACTTTGATTTCTCTTTCTCCTCCCTCCTTCCTTGTCTCCCTCCCTTTCTCCTTCCCTCTCTCCCTCCCTCCCTCCCTCCCTTCCTTCCTTCCTTCCTTCCTTCCTTTCTTTCTTCCGTCTTTTCCTTCTTTTATCAGGTATTTATTGCATACTTACTAGATGCCAGGCCTTCTTTTAGGCACTGAAAGAATCAAGATGTTATGTTTGAGGCCCCACAAGTACTCCACAGCCTGATAATACCAGCATAGAGAGAAGTACAGACTGCTATAGTGACTCAGAGGAGGATCATCTAATTCAGAAATGAATTGGTGTAGGCCATGACTCAAGATGGGATCTGGGTTATGAGTAGTTGCAGGGGTGATGAAAAGTAGGTGATATGGTGATATTTAGGAGGTAGAAGTGGATAAGGGGGATAAGGGATAGGAAAGATGCTGGGACAGAGAACCAGGGACAGGTTCCTGGCTTGTACCTCTGGGTAGGTGGTGAATACAATAGGAAGAATAGTTTTGGGAGAAAAAAATACTTAATTTAGTATTAGGCATATTGAGTTCAAGGTATAATAAGATGTTTTAGTGCCTGTTAAATATTTTATATTCTGGTTTGAATACAGTCTAGTATAGGTGAATGTCAGGTCGAAATACATGTCTCTGGACATATATTATAAAATTTATTAATTATGAAAAATAATAATAATGTGGTGGCAGAATAAGTCTCTCTGTCCTGTTCCCCCTCTTTGTCCCTTCAATCCTCATCCCAGGTGCAGAGAGAATCTTACAGCATGAAAAAACATCAAACTGCTGTGAGAGGCAGTCATTTTTAACTAGAGATACGTTTGTGGGACCCCTTGGAAGACTCTGAAAACCCAGTCCTGCTCCTGTGGAGGGTTGTAGGGAGGTGCCCACTGAGGAGAGAGGCAGTAGCAATCCAGCCTGCGTGGTGTGATGCCAGCAGAGTGGAGCTGGGGCTCCAACAGAGGGGTAGGAAAGGGAAGAGGACTGGAGGTGGGGCAAAGAACTGTATCGTGTGTGTCCAAAGAAGAACATCCACGGTGGACTGTGCACCAACTGGAAGGCAATCTGGAGAGAAAAGAGTTGCTTTGCATCATCTTCTGGCCTCAGTGATCAAGGAGTAGATGGCGTCATTTCTGGTATTGAGTTATGTCTTTTTAGCTAACCAGATGTTTTGGAGCTTAAGGCAAGATAATAATAATAGATAACATTAACCGAGCCATTTATTAGTGCATTGCATAATAACAATTATGCTAATTGTTTTATATGCATTATAATATTTTATCCTCACAATAACTTTATGGCAAAGGTGTTGTTACTCCATTTCAAAGCTGAGGAAGCTGAGGCTTAGAGAGTAGCTTGGTGGAGGGAAAACGACCAGTGAGTGATGGAACTAGGAATTCAAACTCAGAGTCCACATCTTCAACCACTGTGCTCTACTGAAGGTCCTCAGGATAAATGTTGTCTGAGGAGGTCCAGGGAGAGGAGGTGGAGGGACAAGAGCAGAAGTTTGAACAAAGGGGCTTGGGAAACGGTGGTCCTTAAAAGGTGAGTGGGAAAAGAACCCCAGAGGAGACTGAGGAGGAAAAGAAAAGTCATAGAAAGAAAAGAAGGAATAGAGAAGTCCATAGAAGGCCACAGAAGGAAAAGAAAAGTCAGAAAGGAGAGTCGTCATGGCAGCCAAGGGAATGGAATTTTGGTGAAGGAGGGAAAAGTTGGCGTCCAATACTGCAGAGAGGTCAAGCAAGACAAACACAGAAACATGTCTATTGAAGTTGACAATCTGCTGGCCATTGGCATTGGTGATCTTAGCCAAAGCCAGATTGAGGCAGGTTGAAGAGAGAATGGAAAGAGAGCAGGTAGAACCAGAAAGAGCTGATGACCCCATGTGGAGTTTGGCTCTGAAGGGAAGGAAGGAAAGAAGAGTGGAGCGAAGTGTCAGGTGAGAGTCTTCATTGTTTTTTTAGGATGAAGATGAAGAGACTTGTGACTGTTTACATGCTGACTGAGTAAAGAAGAGATTGATGGTACAGGATAAAGAGAGTGTGATGGAGGGGGGAGGAGAGAGAGAGTGAGAAGGGGGGGAAGGGGAGAGGGGCTCTAGAGTACAGAGCACAAGTCCCAGAGCACAGAAGGATTAACTGGCTAAAGGCAGGATCCCTCCATTGCTAAGACAGAAGAATGGAGGTAAGGTTGCCCATGGCCAAGGAGGAATGTGAGGCTTCATATCTGGTGTTTTCTAGTTGCTCTATATAGAAGGAGGCAAGGTCATCTGTTGAAAGTGAGGGTATAGGAGGTGGGGTTAGAGTGGATTGAAGACAAGGTGAAAGTTTGTTAGCTAAGGATGGAGATCATGGATTTTAGTAGCAGCTCAGATGTGGGACTCATCTCCTGTCATTAGAGAGTTAGGTTGTTCCAAATTTTCACTATCATACACAGAACAGAGAAGGAATGATTCACTAAAAATGCACTTGAATTTTTTTAAGGTTAAAAAAAAGACCCTTCAATAATTCTCAAGAGAGAGATCCATGGAGGGGAGCTTCAAAGTTAGTAATATTTGAAAAAAAATATTGATAACTCGTGTCAATATTTTCCAATCAGATTTTTATATCAACTAAATTCTTTCACATTGCTTAATTTGCTTTTAGTCAAAGTACTTTTGGTTAAGTTGCTTTCTACTAAATAAACTTTTGGTTAAGTCACTTGCGGTTGGGTTTTATATATAGAACAGATGCAAAGTCTGGACAAAGTAAACAAGAGAGCTTAGTGGCCGATCGTATATCTCTCCCTTAGATTTCATTTTTCAAGCCATAGCATTTATCTTATGGTGTGAGATAGAAGACTTTTGATAGTTGGAAAACTTTAGGTAGCTCTTTAGGCAGCTGTTTCTTAGTTAGAAGCAGAAGTGCCCGTTTATCCATCTAGATAACTCAGAGACAGACACCAGCATCACACAACTATTGACTGTTCAGTGGGTCTGATTTCGAGAAATCTCTCAGAATTCCCAAACTCAGTGTGAGAAATGCTATTGTAAATGAGTTATCTACATTATAAAACTTGAACAGTAAATAATTCAGCCAGTAAATAAGCGGGAACAAAAACATATTCACAGATGATATTAAAATACAAAATTTTAATAAACACTGTGGACTTCTAAAAGAGCAGTTGTTTAAGTAGGAGTCTGCATTGTAAAAAATTGTAAAAAAATTAAAAAAAAGAAAAGTGGCTAAGTTAGTCCAGTAACAAGCATATGAAATTTTCTGTTCTTTGAAAATTTGTTATTTGAGCCCAGTGAGCTTAGAATTGATTTCCTTTCACCCCTCCTACTCCAAAATGGCAGAAAAATCATAAGAAACAGAAACAAAATACAAATTCATAATCCATGAATAAAAGGGCAAAAAAGAGTTAAGTCCTAGTTCACACTGCAACCCAGGATGGCACATAAAGTCCAAAGTTAAGTCCAGGATCTCGCAGACAGTGGACCTTGAGGATGTCTCTCTCCTCTCCCACCAAGAAGCAACACTTGGCTCCTGTTGTCAGCTTCCACCCCAGTTTAGTTGGAGGGTCCCTCCCTTCAGTCAGCTGGTTCTTGATTTCACTAAATCCAAACAAGTTAAAAAAAAATCTTTCTCTGCTTGTCCTCTGCCTCTTATCCAGGTACTTGAATTGCCTGTGGATCTGTTTTTCTCTAAATTCAGAGTCATTTGTCCTTTGCTGGAGAGATCCAGAAGCCACCCTATTTACCTACTCACAACTTTGCCCATGCAGGGAGGACATCCAGGATTACCCAAATACGCAGCATGCTGGGATGGGCTCTGCGGGAACCAAGGCTGCAGGTGTAGGGACTCCAGAATGATGGGAACCCGCAGAGGCTCCTTGGAATCCAGGGAGAGTTGGCTTTCTGTTCTTTCCACAACCCTGGAGTCTTTCTGTTTCTCACATTCATATCCTTCAAAAAGCGTCCTTTAGCACTTGAAATGGAAGCAGGACATGCACTTTCCACCATTGCTTAAGATTTGTGTAAAGATTTTATGATGGAAATTTCTTCTCCATGCCTATACATTCTTTTATTTAAAGGACCTGTTCTAAACATTCAGAAGTTGTTTTATTTCCAAATCAAAGAATGTGTGACAACTATAGCCTTTATGCTCATATTTAATACCTGCAGAGTCCAGATACATTTCTTTAGCAACAGTTTTTATTTAAACTTCTTATTACTCTGACTTGATTAGCTCCTACTTTGCTTCTTGGCAACTTCTGCCCCTAAGTCCTATCCAGAAACTTCCATTTGAAGGCCACAATTTTTGGGGGGGTAAATTTTCAATAATGTTGCATTTACTATAGTTCATTATTATAGACTTTCCCTCTCATATTTGCTGTTCTTTGAGCAACTGTGCCAGCAAAGTTTGAGTTGTACTGTTAATAAGAATGACACAAGATTAAATGTAGTGGACTCTACTGATCACAGGACTCTAATGATAGAGCTAACTCTTCCTCAACAAGTGGGCCTCAGCTCAACCTTGTACATCATGACTGCAAGGAAGCATTTGAATTATGTATCCCCTCGGCAAGGGTGAAAAGTCAGAGTGAGATTGATATTGGATTGTCTACCTTAATTTTTTTCTCCATCGAGTGTGAATTGGCCATCAATCTCAAGTGATGATCTTTCTTGTAAAAAATTCTGCAAAGTAATTCGAGAGTCTTCATGGTGGTTCTTTATTATTTAATCAATACTTGACAAATCGTTATAGGACAAACCCAATATTCAACAAGTACCAAAAGTTGTTATATGCCAGGAATTAAACTAGTCTTTGAGACAGAGACAAACAAGGTAAGGTTCTTGTCCGTGAGGAGGTAATAGTTTGTTGGAGAAGACAAATACGTTTCAAGTGCCATAGTAGTGCTAACTCTGTCTGAGGAGTCCCCCAGGCCTTCACAGTGGGGATGGTATTTTAGTAGATTAGGCATGGAAGAATGACGAGGACTTTTTTGGGCAATGTGGAAAATTGTGTTTGAATATTGGTAAGATCTGTTCATTTAATAATAAGCAACCTAGTAATATTCCAAGTTAATTGCTTAAAATGTTAAGTGTTAAATTGGTAGAGCCAGATTATGGGGTACATGGACACATTAGGCTATCTTTCCAGTCTATAATAAATCCCTGCTCTCTGGTTACTGATCTGCCCTTTTCCCAACCACATGGGTCCTGGTGGCAGCTATATTTTGCCCTGGAGCTCTGGATCCTGTTGATTAGACCAGAGCAGGCACGTGATCAAGCTGGGGAGATTGGAGAGTTTCCCTGGGTCTGGCCATATAGATTGGTTTAGGAATGGACATCAAAGCAGGATTCGGAGAGCGATTTCTAAATCGGTTTGAATCCTGGTTCCAGCTCATCCCTGGGGCCCAGCTGCATTCCTGGCATGGTTCATTCCTGCTGTGTGTTCCCTTAGCCCCTTGTAGTAGAGTTGCTCCTTTTGGCCAAAGTCGTCTCAGTGGATTTCTGTTGCTTGCAACCAAAGGAGCCCTAATTCATGAGGAAATAGGCAGCTCTGCAGAACCCTGAAAACATTTTCCATGATGTAATCTTCAGGGGTGGAGAGTTTCTAGGCACTTTCCACGAGGAACATGTGTTTTAGAAACTATTCTTGTTAGAATTTCCTGAGGATCTGAAGGTCTAAGGCCTGTCTCATGGTGTACTAGCTGTGCAGTCTTGGGACAATTCTCCTTCTGTCACTGAACTGCTTTCTCACATATAAAGGGAGGAATTAAGCAAGATTCGTGGTTTGCAAACTTTTCATCCATATTAGATCAACAGCCCAATATATAAAACAGGAATGAGTGGAACTGCTCTGGCCAGTGTGGAGGGAGGCCTCCGTCTACCTAGTTAGGGTTCAGGAGTGCAGCAGAAATGCAGTTTCTCTGAATGGATTGTAGTGTTTGAAGATTAAAGACAGGGAAGTCATCTGTGTTGGGTGGAATATAAATATAGGAGCTAAGAATGTAAGCACACCTCCAAGATAATGACAGAAGGAGATTGGCCTAAAAATAAGTGTTTGGAGCTGAAGTATCAGTGGGGAGGCTGAGATACTGCCCAGAGCAAGACTATCTGTTTTCCTTCATCCTGGGGCTCCATTTCTTTGATCCCGAGTACTTACTGTGCAACTCCTAATAAAGCAGAATCACATGCTTCACAGGACGGAAGCCAATTCTGTCTTGTGTACCAGTTCCTTCACGCTTCAATACCACAGTTCACCCCAGAGTTCCATGAGGACATTCTGGTCATCAACAGCTTGTTTAAGGATCCAGGAATCTCTGGACATTCTTCCTCTTCCTCTCAGGAGAACCAAGCAGCTGCTGTTGGTTCCTCCTCTTCCTCTTCCTACCAGTGCTCTAGGTCTAAGGGATGGCATGAGAAGGGACAAGTAGTAATGCTGCCTAGAGAGTCACCAGGGTCTTTTTCCTGTGGTTGTGTCCCTCGTGAACCTCATATGAAAATGGAGCCGCTGGGCGGGTTGCAAAGTTATTCCAACCTAACTGTGGCAGAGGTGGCCAACTGCCCACTATATTATGTTACTGCTAAGTGGATGTCCAGCCCAGGACTACACTTCCTGGTGCTGCATTTCCCAGGACTACATTTCCCAGCAGCCTTTGCTTCTTGACATGGGCCTGTAACTACCCCTTACCAATGAACTGGGAGTGAAAGTGATTTGTGTCACTTATGGATCATGTTTGTCACTAGCCTGTTTGCCCTCAGATCCACTTCCTTGCCCTTTCCCTACTCTGCTCATTCTGTACAGGACTGATTCCTACAAACTACAGTTGCCCAGGCTTCCTTCCTTGGCTCTGGCTAGGTTTAGCCAGCCCGGGCACTGGCAGGAGACCGGAGGGAGAGAGAAAGGGAGAAGACAGGGTATTTCAGCACCGATCTTTTTTTTTTTTTTTTTTTTTTTTTTGCGGTATGCGGGCCTCTCACTGTTGTGGCCTCCCCCGTTGCGGAGCACAGGCTCCGGACGCGCAGGCTCCGGACGCGCAGGCTCAGCGGCCATGGCTCACGGGCCCAGCCGCTCCGCGGCATATGGGATCCTCCCAGACCGGGGCACGAACCCGTATCCCCTGCATCGGCAGGCGGACTCTCAACCACTTGCGCCACCAGGGAGGCCCTCAGCCCCGATCTTTTTGCTTCAGGTGACATCACTGTAGTCTCAGCTCTTAACTAACAGCCCCTCTTCCATGTCTTAGTTGCCCAGCAGCTTTCTCTGTCATTCAGAGGGGTAAGTGGTGAGTGAGATGGATCCTCCAGTCCTAGGAGTGGAAGTGACTTCTTGCTGATGCTAATCTCTGGATTTTCTCATGTCCCCTGTCTGGCTTTTGAGCTCTTGTCATTGCCCATGTTAAATGGTCTCTATTGGATTGCCTGGCCTGGGTCCTGTTTTTCTGATTACCTGACCTGGACTTTGTTCTCCTGAAAAGTCCCTGACTAATGCACAGGCCAAGGTGGTAAAGAAGCAGGTGTGCTCTCTCCTCTTCCTTCCCCTGTCTCCTGGCTGCAGCCCTAGGGGGATAATGGAACCACAAGATGGGAGGAGCCTGGGCTCCTGTGCAGGAGAGCCACCTGCAGGCCAGAAACTCCCACATCAAATTGTTATGTGAGTGAAAAATAAAGTTCTATGTTGCCAAGCCATTGAAATGTTGAGGTTTATTTATTCTAGCAGGTAGCCTTATCTTAATATACTAACAAAAATGGGAATGGAGATCCCAAATGCCTCTCTTCTCAGCCTCCTACTTGTCCCCTTAGGTGGCCTCTGGGCAAGAGTTTGGAATTAATCACAGTGGGTAGTGTCTCCTGTCCCTTCCAAGCTCTATGATGCTGGGACCAGTTCACTTTAAGAAGGTCCTAAATAGGTGATGGAGAAATTATAAAACTTGGGATGACTAAACTGTAATACTTAAAAAAATTTTTTTATTGAGGTGTGTTGTGTTAGCTTTAGGTGTATGGCAAAGTGAATCCGTTATACACATACATATATCCACTCTTTTTTAGATTCTTTTCCCATATAGGTCATTACAGAGTCTTGAGTAGAGGTCCCTGTGCTATACAATAGGTCCTTATTAGTTATCTATTTTATATATAGCAGTGTGTAATACTTTTGACTTTAAAGCAGTTTTACTTCTGAAATCATTAATTAATTCACTCATGAACTTACTCATCAATTTCTTGAGGCATTTACCAGTGCCTGCTGTTTGTAAACACCTCTGCTAGGTGATATTATCCATTCTAGCTTTTAGTAAGGCAGGCTCAGAGAAAGGGCTTCACAGTAACTGGGCTCTGGGGTGAGGGAGAATTCAAATTTAAAAATGTAAATAGAAACTGCGGACCTCCCAGGTTCTGACCCTCTGAGATTTTGATACCACCTTGGTCAAGTTCATCATTCTGGGGCCTAGTAAAGTTCAAGAAAACTGATAGATGTTTTTCTAGGTAGTGTCGTGTGTGGTTTAGAGCAGCTAGCACCATGTAACAGTTTCAGCTTTTTGGTCGAAAGTCTGGGGATTTGGCTGTGCCTTATTTTGGGGGGAGGGGCAAGGAAGTATGGCTGGTGTGATGGACCAACTTAGCTGTTTTACTTCTGACCTCTTTCCTGGCCTACTTATGTCAACATATTGTCAACGATCATGTGCTAGAGAGAGAGGCTCGTTCAGGGCCTGACTCAAGAGACTTTCCTGGTGACCCGTGTGCTGGGGCACGTGTTTGGCATGGGCTCCTTGTTGCTCTGGGTCAGCTGACTATGCCTCAGGCAGGATCGTAGAGCATCACAGGGGACATCAGATCTGGCAGGGCCTTGAGAATGGTCTATGGATAATGTCCAGAGGTGGGGGGAGACAGCTAAGAGCCTGTGAAGGGCTCTCTGGAACTCACCGAAGGGGAATGTGGGCCTCGTGGTGCTGTAATGTTTTGGGAAAGCTCAGTCAAATGTCAGTTGTCCAGAAACCTCAGGGCTGAGTTTTTCTGGATAATTTTTTCTTTGTGAATGGCTAAGGGTTTATCTTTTAAACCCCCAAGCATTGTATTTAACCATGTGAAGTGAGAATTTCTCTAAAAGCTATGGCATACCCAGCGCCCCTCTCACGGCCCCTCCCTTCCTCTCGGTTCCAACTTGATAGCCCTGGAAGGGCTCCACGGAACACAAAGAGATCCAGTAGAAGAGATTGTTCCTAAGCCTCAATTGTTCCTAAGCCTCAAATGTTCTGTTATGATTATAATCCAAAATTATAAATATCTCTAGAAGGGTTACACTGTAAGCTCTTACCAGCCCTTTCCATTACGAAAACAGGGGAAAAGAGAGGGGCTCCTTTCCAGGACCCCCTGGATGAAGGCTTGTACCAGGAGCCTTGGGGGCAACAGTGAGGATCCAAAGGAGAGCAAAGAAAAAACAAAAACAAAACAAAACAAAACAAAGGAGAGCGAAGAAGTACTTCAAGATTTAGCATCCTCTCCTAACCCTTTCCTTGCCAGAAGGGATGGATGAAATCCACCAGACATACCCCACCTTTCTTATCTCTGCTTGGAAAATGATGTCTCTGGTTTTTTTGTCTTTATAGCTTTCTCTACATGGACATATTCCATAGAATTCACCCATTTAAAGTGTATGATTCAATAGCTTTTAGTATATTTACAGAGCTGAACAATCATCATTACAATTTTAGAAAGTTTTTGTTATCCTCAAAAGTAATCCTATACCCCTTAGCTACCATCCCCCAATCCTGCCACCCCCTTACCCATCCCCGCCGTTGGCAACCACTAATCTAATTTCTGTCTCTACAGATTTATCTATTCTGGACACTTCATATAAATGGAATCATACAACATGTGATCCTTTGTGACTGGCTTCTTTCACTTAATGTTTTGCACAATGTTTTCAAGTTTCATCCACGTTGTAGCATGTATGAAACCTTCATTCCTTTTAATGGCCAAATAATATACCAATATATAGAGATATCCCATTTTATTTATTCATTCACCAGTGGACATTTGGGTTGTTTCTGCTTCTTGGCTATTGTGAATAATGCTGCTATAAGCATTCATATACAAATTTTCATGCAGACATCTATGTTTTCATTTCTCTTGGGTATGTACTCTACCTAGGAGTGGAATTGCTGGATCATATGGTAACTCTATGTTTAACTGTTGGTCCAGGGCTACTTATAAGTCCTATTTGTTGGAGATGCTCCTTCATGCTTCAATACTCTTTGATTCCATTTTACTCTTAGAAACTTGGATTAAAAAGATATGTGTGTGCAGGGAACTATATTTAGTATCCTGTAAAAAAAAACCATAATGGAAAAGAATATAAAAAAGAATATGTATATATTTGTATAACTGAATCACTTTGCTGTACAGCAGAAACTAACACATTACAAATCAACTATACTTCAGAAAAAAAAATGTGTGTGTATTGATTTTTATTGATGAACTTTTTGTTCAGTTATATCAGTGTTCGCATATTTGTTTTTGCCTGGGTAGGTAGAGTCCATCCTGTTTTTGTCTGTTGTTATCAAGCAGTCCTATTTATGCTTCCTTGCTTCCATTTTGTTCACTGCATGTTAACTTCTCTCTTTGTGACAATGGTTTGTTTTCATCATACGAATTACAGAAATAACAAGAGTGAAAACTCAATTCCTGTTGTACGAAAGACTGGGGGCTGGAAGTGAGGTGAGCAAGGGGGCAGGGAGAGGCGTGTGGGAAGGAGTCTAATTCCTGGAATGCAGGGGTTGCTCCAGGGCTCGGTGCCATCAGGCCCTCGGGCCCTGGGCTGCCTCCCTGTGCTCCCCGGGCCTCGGTGCCCTACGTGCTGCCCGGCACTTGCAAGAAACACCTGCGCACAACGGTTGCCAAGGGCCAAGGAGCTGTTTGAGCGTCCATATCCTGTTTGGGAATAGTTTCAAATGAAATCAATGACTCTTCCCTGCATTAGAACATTTTTTTTTTTTTTTTAAGGAGAAAGAGAGAAGGAGAGCAGCGAGGAGTCTTGTTCGGAGAAGCAGTCCGTGTGCAGCCATCACCCTGCCGGTGGCCCTCGGCCCTGCGTGCTGCCTCCCCGGGGCTGCTGCCTGCTGTGTGGGCCCCTTCGGCCTCCTTGCTCCTGGGTCGGCTTTCCCGGCTTTTCTTCATTCACTCAGCAAACATTTGTTGAGAGCCCTTGTGCACCTGCCCTGTGCTAGGCCCGGGCACACAGGCCTGGTTCCTGCCCTCATGGAATTGCAGCCCTTTATTCCCTCCATCTTTTCCTTCCTCCTTTTCCATCTCACTCGCCATATGTTTCTTCCTTCTTTCTCCTTACACTTCTCTATTTTTACATGGTAAAGGGACACTTGTTAGAAAAAAAAAAGCCTTTCCATGTCCATGTTTCATTTTCTGGACCCACACGGAGAGAATTGAGAATTGGGAGGGTTCGGCACAGCCCAAGCGCCCACCCTACATCCCCAGTGGCCTTGCCTCTTCCTTGGAGAGGATAAGGGGAGACGCAGGCTAAGTCTATGCACAGAAAGGAGGGGTGGTGGGAGCCGTGCACTGCACCCCCGTCTATGCTCCTGTCCTGGCTGCAGGAGAGGGTGGGGCTGCCCAGAGAAGTAGATAGGCTCCAGGGAGGGAGGGAGGGAGGGAGAGAGAGAGAGAGAGAGTGTGTGTGTGTGTGTGTGTGTAGGGAGGTGGCACAGAGAGGCACTGACTGGGCGTTAGAAACCCCCCAAGCCCAGTTGAGCCACTTGACTCGCATCTGGGTGCAGCTCCCAAGTTTGCTCTTGATAGCGCTTCTGGCCCCCTTGGAATACTTTGTCTAAACTCCATCTGGGCACTTTGGGTCTTGCTTCTGACCTGCTGATCCAAGGATGGGCCCTCCTCACAAACAGTTGTGAGCAATAGGCTTTGCCTCTGCCTGTGACTCATTACTTTTCCTTGGAGAGAAGGCATAGCTGTAATCCTGTCTCTTCTAGGTGAAATGCTGCCAGCTGAGTGGCCCAGGGGCCTGGATCAGAGTGTGGAGGGATTTTTTAATTTAATTTTTATTTATTAATTTTAATTTTTTTGGTTGCATTGGTCTTCATTGCTGTGCACGGACTTTCTCTAGTTGCGTTGAGCGGGGGCTACTCTTTGTTGTGGTGCGTGGGCTTCTCATTGTTGTGGCTTCTCTTGTTGCAGAGCATGGGCTCCAGGCACACAGGCTTCAGTAGTTGTGGCACACGAGCTCAGTAGTTGTGGCACACGGGCTTAGTTGCTCCGCGGCATGTGGGATCTTCCCGGACCAGGGCTTGAACCCGTGTCCCCTGCATTGTCAGGCGGATTCTTAACCACTGCGCCACCAGGGAAGTCCCTGGAGGGGGATTTTAAGTAGCACTCTTCAAACTCTTGGCAGTGAAAGACCTGTTTGTTTGTTTTTAGTTCCAATCATTTGTGAACTGATTTTTTGGGTAAAATACAATAAATATAAAATACTAGAAAAATGAATGGAAAAAACCAAAGGTAATCAAAATACAAGCTCTGTTTTTTAAAAATGAGGTTCGATAGACATCAAATTGCTGTGGAAAATTGTCACGAAAGCTCTCAGTGTTTCTCAGTTTCTGTACTTTTCTTCTTGCAGACCTGTAAAAGATGGTGGGCTGGCAGCAGTCTGCAGACCACACTCTCGCCCCAACTGCCCCCCTCTCCCCAGCCTCCTGCCCACGGGGGTGGCCAGCTCCCGCCTGGGCCTGGATGACAGGAGCGTGGCCAGGCTGAGCATGGCTCTGGAGTAGGGAACAGAATTCCCAGTCTGAGTTGGATCAGTGTTCTCCCTAAGATTCAGGGTTTCTTAGAAGCAGTTTTAGTAATAAGGAGCTGAATCCACTCAAGTTGGTTTTAGGTACAGAACTCATGGAATCTGCAGAAAGGCCACGGTGGCAGGCCCAGGAAAGGTGGAAGCCAGGGCCATTCCCAGGACCTCAGCAGCCTAAGTTCATGGACCTTCACTGAGGGACCCACCATTAACATGGCTCAGCTCCCCGGCCCCGCCTCTGTCTCTGTGCCTCTTGGCATAAATTATCAAGAGAAAGAGATTTTGTGGATTGAGTAGGGCAAATGGTCCGCCTCAGTCCCATTAGTGGGGGCCAAAAGATGTGCTCTCATAGCCTGGTCTCCACTCAGTAAGGCTTGTGGAAACCAACTCCCAGAGAGAGAAGTTAATGGTAGGACTGGGACCGAGGGTGGGGCTCTGGTGTGAGCTGCTGCTCGTGGAAGGTCCTGAGTGATGTGCCGGTTCTCAAGCACGAGAGAGGTTTTAATCGTTAAATTGTAGGGAGAAATTCCTGGTCTTGCCCTGTGCAATCAGTTCATCCCCCTGGGTCTCTTAGTGCGCTGAAGTGTTGCTTCCCTGCTCCTGGTCTCACTACTCACTTAGCAAACAGGAATCTCCATGGAAGACACTGACCTGTGATTTATGTGTCATAAAAGGGCTGGGGTGTCTGATGCCTGTACTTATCTGCTTGAGAAGAAACATTAAATGAGAGCTAATGGACCCTTGGCTTCTAATGTGGCTGCTGCTTACTTAATGCGCGGCGCACAAAGGCTCCATTTCAATCCATCTCCCTGGTCAGGCCAAGCTGATTTTCATCCTGCAGACCTCAGGGAAGCTCAGCCACAGCCACGAGAAGCCGAACCCAAAGGCCCAGAAGCTGCAGTTTTCTCCTTTCCATATCTTCACCGCTGAAGGTCTCTTGCCAGGAAGATGTTTTATATACAAACCTTCAGAGTTAAAATCCTAATGTGAAGCAAAAATTTAAGCTGATGACACTATTTCAAATGACGGTTTAACAATCCGTAGTTCCAGATGGAAGTTCCAGACAGGAGGCCTCCTTGACTGAAAAATTTCTTGTAGAGGCAGGGTTCATTTGAAGCCAGAATGACTACGTATATTCCTTTAAATAGCCAGCTGGGGGTGAGTACCCAGAATTGGTTAGCTCTGGGTCTTTACTAGCAGCAGACCCTAGGTGGCACTACAATGCAACATTAGTGCACCGCCATGCCTGTTAGTTTGGAAACAGGGAAGATTTAGTGCTCAGAAAAGTTAGACATGTTAAGGAAAGGAGTACAGAAATCACCACTTAGAAGTTCCTCTAGAAGCCTTGGGACCACAGACCATCCTCTTCTGGAACTAACTGGCTAAATGGCAAGGATGGTGTAGAAAGGGACATGTACCTACTGGTGGTTTGCAGTCTTGATACAAGTAAGAATTACAACCATCTTGTGTACCTGGAAGATAAGGAGGCCGAGGAAATGAAAAGCCCAAGAAAACAGAATAGGGTGAGAGAAGAGTGGATTTTTGGGGTTTTTTTTTTTGGGCCGCGTCGGGTCTTAGTTGTGGCACACGGGGTCTTCCTTGAGGCGCACGGGCTTCTTCATAGTTGTGGCACGCAGGCTCCAGAGGGTGTGGGCTCTGTAGTTTGCGGCACGCGGGCTCTCTCCTTGAGGTGTGCGAGCTCAGTAGTTGTGGCACGTGGGCTTAGTTGCCTTGCAGCATGTGGGATCTTAGTTCCCTGACCAGAGGTCGAACCCGCATCCCCTGCTTTGGAAGGCGGATTCCTTACTACTGGACCACCAGGGAAGTCCCAAGAATGGAATTTTATTTATTTATTTATTTTTCATTTTATTTTATTTATTTATTTTTATACAGCAGGTTCTTATTAGTTATCTATTTTATACATATTAGCGTATATATGTCATTCCCAGAATGGATTTTTAAATTATAATTATTATTTTATTCTGAGAGAGAATTTTGTTTGAAGTACATAAAGCTCCTCTGGATTTATACTCGCTCCCGACCACTGAATTGAATTGTTAGTATAGTTAGTAGTTATAGGATAATGGTTGGAGAGTCTTAGTAAGTAACACTGATTAAGGTACTTATTTATGAGTGATAAAATGAATCAAGAAAGAAAAACTGAGTGAAACATCATAAAATGTCTTTTCTCATGGACCACATTCTCTAACACTTGGGCTTATGATATAAGGCATAATTTAGCCCACCAGATTTTGATGGTTTGGGAGATATGCATGAGCTTATTATCTGAACCTTCTTCGTCCCTTGTTTACAAGGATTTGTTCAATGTATTTCTGTTTCTAATCGTGCTCTAAATCAATGGTTCTTAAAGTGTAGTTCTTGGACCAAGAGCACAGTATCACCTGGGAACTTATTAGACATGCAGATTCTTGAGACCTACCCCAGGCTTCCTGAGTCAGAAACTCGGATGGGGCCCAGCAATCTATGTTTTAACCGGTCCCCTCCCTGTGATTGTGGTGTGTGCTTAAGTTTGAACACAACTGCTCCAAAGAGTCCCTCAGACAGGTGTGGGGAAAAGTGGGAATAGGTAGATTATCTAGTCAGCATCTGTGCCCGCCCTGTCTTTTAGCAGTGTGATGAGTGCTGGGGTTCCAATGAGGAAAACATGTTTCTTCTTTCAAGTTCTTTATAGTTTAGTGGGGAAACATGCTTGCCTACAACTACACATGTAATAATTGCAAAAATATAGTAATTCTGCCTAGGAAAGAGGGAGGGGAAGTATTTAAAGGGTAGTGGACAACACTTGAGCACAGTGATTTGAAAGATGAGATTTAATGAGGCAGAGAAAGGCTTGTAGCTTTTAACATCGCCTTTATTATTGCTGAAGAAGAGCTTTGTCCGCCTCAAAAAATGGAGGAGCCAAGCATGTTAAGAGAGACTATTTGAGTCTTCCTTTCCCTGCCGTTTATTTGGTTAATGGCATGGGCTTCGCAAGTCATTTATTAAGAGGGAAAATATGCCTAACTTTGGGCCTTCACTCAATGCCAGAAGTCAATAAATTTCTGAGGGAAGCAGTGACTCAAGAATATTATATCCAGCCAAGGTGTTGGTAAAATGTAAAGACTACAGGTAAAGATTATCACACATCAACAAACTCAAGAAATACACAATGCATGAAAACTTCTTGGAAAAGAAATTACTCAGTGTCAAGATTCATCCATGTCAAGGGTAAATCAAAATAAAGGACTCGGGGTGGAGTAGTCACAATTAAAGACCAGTGGTAATCCTTACTAGGGGATGTGGGTGGAGGTGTGAGAATGCTAATTTCCTCATTTTAGCAGAAAGTTGATTTTTCAAAATGACTCTAACCACTTTATGCTATTTTATAATCTTTTTTTTTTTTTCTAGTGGGCTCTTTTAAGAAATATTACCATTTGTGGCAAAGAACATTTATCTGAAGTTTATTTTCTTCACTTTTTAATCTTTTTTTATCTGAGTTCAAGTAAAATTAAGTTTAAAAGCTTTATAAAAATTAAAGCTAGTTAATATTTTAATTAGCTCATTCTTCCATCCATCCATTCATCCATCCATTTTTTCTATCCATCCTTGGTTAATCCCTTCACTCTCATAGTTTTAAGTATCACTTATTTGCTCATGATGTTCAAATATTTACCTTCAGCCCTGATGACTTCTGATTTTCAGAACTGTATGTCCAGTAGCCCACTGGACAGCTCCACTTGGATATCCAGTGGGCACTGAAAGCTCCACATGTTCAAAACCAAACTAATTTCCTTCATCTTCCAAAGGCAAATTTGCCATCCCTTCTATATTTCTGTATTTCCTATCTCAGTTCATGATAGCACCATTAACTTGGTCATCCAAACCAGAAACTTGGAGTTATCCTAGATTGCTTATCTCTCCTTTATCCTTCCCAACTAACCAGTCGATAACATCACTAGCTAAATGTTCAGTTTTCTCTCTCCTCTTCATTCTAGCTACCATTGATCTAGGACATATCCTCACCTGGGACTTTGACAGTAGCTTTTAAAAAAAAATTAATTAATTTATTTTTGGCTGCATTGGGTTTTCGTTGCTGCATGTGGGCTTTCTCCAGTTGTGGTGAGTGGGGGCTACTCTTCGTTGCGCAGGCTTCTGATTGCAGTGGCTTCTCTTGTTGCGGAGCACAGGCTCTAGGTGCACGGGCTTCGGTAGTTGTGGCTCGCGGGCTCTAGAGTGCAGGCTCAGTAGTTGTGGCGCACGGGCTTAGTTGCTCTGCGGCATGTGCGATCTTCCTGGACCAGGGCTCGAACACGTGTCCCCTGCATTGGCAGGCGGATTCTCAACCACTGCGCCACCAGGGAAGCCCGACAGTAGTTTTGTAACTGGTCTCTGGGCTTCCTTGGTTTTCTCCATTTACCTCCCTTGTTTATATTCCTGCCAGAATGATCTTTCTAAATGCAAGTTGATCTTGTTCCTCTCCAGCTAACACCCTTCAGTGTTTCTCCATTTCCCTGGGGATGAACCTCAGGCTACTGAACATATAACCATCCTCAGTTTCTGGACTAATTCTTTTATCCCCAACCTGCTGTGATATAGGTAACTTCTGGTCCTTCTGCCTGGAATTTTTTTTTGTGTGTGTCCTTTATAGCCTAGAAGATGCCTGCTTATTCATTGAAACACAGCTCAAGGGTCATTTCAGGAAGTTTTCCTAGACCTGAGACTAAGTAAGCCCATCTCCTCTGTGCTCCGTGGTCCATTCACATACCACTACTGTAGCACTTAGCATTCAAGAGATGTTTATATATTGGTGTCTCCCATTATCATTTCTGGTTCCTCCATGTTAGGAATTGTGTGTGTGTGCACACGTGCACACACGTGCGAGCTTAATCATAGTGCCTGTTATACACCATGGCACATAGTAGGCACACAAATTCTACTGAAGTGAACTAAACAATCTTGGTACATCTTTCTATCAACTACCAGATACACTCCCTCTCTCCCTTGGGTACAATTGGATAAACACTGCCAAATGCAATAGTGCTGTATTTTTCTGAACTCAGGGCAGACCGCCTTCCTTCTGTGGATATATTCTCTTTCTTCAGATATGTTAATACTATTGATTAAGTTATAGCTTTCTTGTAGAACAATCACATTCCAGTCATGTCTCTCTAGATGCATCCTGGGCTCCTTAATTGGGTTCTTCATTCCTTCATTTATTAGTTCGCTTATTCTGTTCACGGAAGGCTGTGTGTTTAAGCGGTATATACTAGGTTTTCAGTAACATGGTGCCCTTTGTATTACCTTCATGAAGTAGGGCCATGATTGTGCAGCACAAGGTGTGAGGCCAGGGGATGCTTCATTGGGTGAGGTGTGTATGTAAGGTGAGAGCCGATGGCAGGGGTGGGCAGGAGTCCTATATGCCAAGTCCAACCTCAGGCGAGTCCTTCAGGTTCTTGAGAACCGTCTAGTATAAGGTTAAGAGCTCTGGTTTTGGAGGGAGGTAGCCCGGTTTCCAATCTCAAGGTAACAGTTTAGTGGGCAAATTCCTTGCTATAAGTCTCTTTAACTGTTAAATGGGGATAATAGTAGGACTAACCTTATAGGGTTGTTTTGATAATTAAAAGAGATAATTTGAAAAGTGCAATGGAAGATGAGAGGCATGTGACAAATGCTAGTCTACCTCATCATCATTGTCATCATCACTGTCATCATCATCATATTTTAACAAGTGCTCTGAGTCTGGACTCAGCCTGACTGGTCTTCGGGTCCTCCTCACCTCTCTTCCCCTTGGCATGTTTCGGTCAATAGTAATGCGAGCCTGGGAAAGACCCTGTGGACATCCCATCTGCCAGTTTCCTTTTTCTGCTTCCTCTGTTAGGAAATGCTTTGGGTTTTTAGGGACTCTGTTTATACAGGGATTATTTAGCATTTTTATTCTCTGAAGGTGCTGGCATAGCTTCAGTCTGTAATTCTAAGGAAAAGGCGTTTAGCTGTGCCTTTCTTTGTCTGTCGGGAACATTTCTGTAGATAAGCACCCTGCACAGTAAATAAACTGCATTGTTATTACATTGCCTAGCAATTTACCTGTAACAGACGGCTATGCCTGCTATAATGACATGATAGCTAATCCATACCCTGCATGATTTTATCTTCTACTGGAAGAGCTGGCAAGTTTAAAGGGGACACCCTCAAGGATCAGCTGGGGGAAACCAGTTCTGGTTTTTGTGAGTGAGGTTTTGGAAGGGGGTACACCAAGAATCCAGGGTCTGAATTTTGAGCAAGTGCTTAATTTCAGGATCAATTACCTTAAGCTTCCTACAAGTAGCTTCTACCTAAAGCTTCTATTTGATTTAATTAAGGAAGTCTTTCAGTCCTCAAGTCTGTGGTTAATACAGAGGATAATTTTTTTTCTTACTGCATTAGAAGTTTTGGATATGTAAATATCCTATCATCCAACTTGTTTTAAAAGTAAATAACAGTTGCCTTTGGCAATTGGTAAAATAATGCTGCTTTCTTTATTATTATTATTTTTATTGAAGTATAGTTGATTTACAATGTTGTGTTATTTACTGGTGTACAGCAAAGTGATTCAGTCATATATATATATATGTCTCCATATATGTACACATACATATATATATTCTTTTTCATATTCTTTTCCATTATGGTTTGTTACAGAATATTTAATGTAGTTCCCTGTGCTATACAGTAGGAACTTGTTTATCTATTTTATCTATAATATTAACTGTATGCTTTTTTTTTTTTTTTTTTTTGGCGGTACACGGGCCTCTCACTGCTGTGGCCTCTCCTGCTGCGGAGCACAGGCTCCAGATGCGCAGGCTCAACAGCCATGGCTCACGGGCCCAGCTGCTCCGCGGCATGTGGGATCCTCCCGAACCAGGGCATGAACCCGTGTCCCCCGCATTGGCAGGCGGACTCTCAACCACTGCGCCACCAGGGAAGCCCAACTGTATGCTTTTTGATAGAGCCCTCCAAGTGATGTTGTTAGATTCGAAGACAAGAACTATTTTATAGCACTATTAGCTAGACATTGCTTACTGAAACATCAAAACAATTTATATTGTCACCATAGTTTTCTTTTTATTAAAAATTATTTAATTTATTTATTTTTGTTTATTTTTGGCTTCATTGGATCTTTGTTGCTGCGCGCAGGCTTTCTCTAGTGGTGGCAAGTGGGGGCTACTCTTCGTTGCGGTGCGCGGGCTTATTGTGGTGGCTTCTCTTGTTGCGCACGGGCTTCAGTAGTTGTGGCACGTGGGCCCAGTAGTTGTGGCTCTCAGGCTGTTGAGCGCAGGCTCAGTAGTTGTGGTGCACGGGCTTAGTTGCTCCGCGGCATGTGGGAGCTTCCCGGACCAGGGCTCAAACCTGTGTCCCCTGCATTGGCAGGCGGATTCCCAACCACTGTGCTACCAGGGATGTCCACCATAATTTTCAATGTAAATGATAGAGCTGGACTTTTACTTGTACCTTGTTTCTTATAGCTTGCCATTTGTTTTTCTGACTAGACTGAAAGCTTCTGGAAGGAGGGGGTTGGGTTTGGACTTCTCTGGAGGCTGTGCCCCCTCCTGGAAAAAGCACAAACTTGGAGTGCAACCTGGGTTCCACTCCTGGCAGTAGCCAGTAACAGCCCATGACCCTGGGCAAGTTATTGACCTTTCTGTACTCTTTTTGTTACTGTTGTCCCAAAGGTTTTTAAAAATATTACTCGAGTACTTTTTAGTAATTAATTTTGTAAATGGTCTCAGATACCTTTCATGGCATAAATATTACCTGCAGTGCTCTTATAAGGAACAAAAGTTGTTTCACATTTAAGAAACTGATCACAGTGGTACCAATCACTTTTCCTTCGTTCATCCCTCCCCGACCTTTCTCCTAGGAGAGAAGACTTGTCCTCCTAGTGATGCATTAGGTAGAGTGATTGCTGCCTGGTGGACTATTTATATCTCTCTAATCTGTCTATTTCTTTCCATCTCCAACACCACCAATTGCTAACCTTTATTGAAGACTAACAGTGGGCCGGGTGTTCTGCAGGCATGATCTCATTTAATCCCCACTAAAACCATTGCCATTTTACAGGTGGGGAATTTGAGGCTTAAAGGGGTGAAGCAAGTTATCCAAGGTCAAATAGCTCATTAGCGTTAGACTCAGATCCAGTCTCCCACCTAGACTCATGTGGAGGCCCGTGGGAAGACTGATACCTGTTTTCCCCGTATCTTGCTTCCCTCAGGTCAACCCCTTCCCCACATGGAAACAGTGTAAGCTTTTGCAAAAGAAAACCCAAGACCCCTTTCCATCACCGCTCCCCTCCCCCGCCATGCCGTACCATCTGGCTTCTGCCCACCTCCTGTGTCTCCTCCGGTGCCATCCTGCCCTTGCTCTCTGCATTTTGTGACCTTCTTCCAGTTCTGGGTTGTGCCATCTCTCCTCTGTCCTCTGAGTCTTTGTAGATGTGGTTCCCTCTGATGGGAACGACCCCTTCCTCTCTTCGCCTGGGGCCTCAATCATGTTTCCTTATCTTTTCCATCCTGGTTTTCTCCTATGAAAGAAAGAGTGTTTCACACCTCCTACTGATGTAGGATGTTGCTTGTTTGTTGACTATTTATATCTTTCTAGACCCTACTTGTTCTGCAGCTTGAACATCTGTTTGTTCCTGACCTCACACTGGGTTAGGGTCCCCTGGTCTCTGCTCTCAGAGCAGCTGTGCCTTTTCTCAATGGCAGGTATCAGGATTTTTAGTTTCAAAAATTTTATTTGTGTAGTTATTTGGTTAATGTCTATCTATCCTGCCCTGCCTGGACATTTTATAAGGACAAGTCTTGTGTCCCCTTTATCTCATTTTGTATCCTCAGGGTCTAACACAATACTTAGCACATGGTATTTTCATTTACCATGTTGAATAAAAGCTGGGCTTTAGAAGCCGGGAAATACTAATGATCAATCCTGGGGTTTCTTAGTCCTCTCCTGCTCCTGGAGGGGCAAGAAGTATGTATAAACTGCATGGCCCCTGGGTCTCTTCACAAGTGTGTGTGTGTGTGTGTATGTGTGTGTGTGTGGTCTATGTGTGCATCTCTGAATGTGTGTGTCCCATGTACACATACACAGAGACACACACATGCCTTCCCTCTCTCCATTACAGATGGCTGAACCAGGAAGGTGAAGAATATTTTTCATGGTGTTATTTTTATGATAATCTATTTCGATGGTTAATTTGGTTTAGGACACTGATTTATCACCAGTTTATAGATCTCTCTCTCTTTTTATTGTCCTATTTGAATTATAAGGATGGCATGTGTGAAATGGAACTTCTTGGCCTATTGTTCTGCTTCTCACGCAACCAGTGTAGTTCAGACAATAAAAAGATCTATAAAATTAATATATACACAGAGTAGAGAGAGGAAAGAGAGGGACAGAGACAGGGGAAATGGGTAATGCTTTGGAATTAGATACACATTTATCTCTCTCCGGTGAAGTTCAGAATCAGAATTTACATGCGGAAGAGGCATAAATGAGGTATGAAGGTGTTGTCCTCTGGTGTGGAAAGAGGTCTAGTAATTCCAGCTTACCTATGTGACACAGAAAACAGATTTTCCTCTTGTTTTTATCAATTTTAAGGGCTTATAACTGCCGGGCTAACTTTAGAAATATGTGCTCCAAAAATATGACGTTAAAGAGAATAAATACCAGATCACTTGCATTATGTAATTACTTAGTCGATTAGGTATGTCTCAGTTGTATCACCAACAGACATCTAAAGTGGATATTTGCTTGTGAATTTTCTCCAGCACCTGGTACACACCTGACACATAGTAGGTATTCAATAAATATTTATAGACTAAAAGTATAACTGAATGAGTGCTGAGGAGGCGTGGCTGGTTAACTGGTACCCTGACCTACAATCCTGAGTTCACCAGTCCTTCACCAGAGGAAGGATTGGGCCCCTTCCCCATCACCCCCTCTGACAGCTCTCTCACGTGATGTCCTTTTCTGGACCACTCTTCCACTTCTTTTGGCTCTTGGTGTCTCTCTTGGTTTTGTTCCTCTTCTTGCACTAGCTATTCACCTGTTCCTTTCAAAAACTGAGATGGGAACAATTCTAGTGGAACAGTTGATGCTGATAAGTGCCTTCTGAGTGGAAAACAAACAACAGTCCTCCTACCTTGTGAAGAAGTATTTTGACCAGGTGGCATTTCCCAGATGAGATTTCACTTGAGGTTCTTGAACTATTTATTGCCAGGCTTGAAATGATGGTTATTATTGTTATAAATATTATGATGCTGAAGAAGCCATCTTGCAAAGCACAGACAGCTGCATTGTTTACAAACATAATTAATGAGGTAATTTTTAATATCAACAGCTCAGAACCAGCCTTCCTGAAGACTCTTTACAGCCTAGGCAACAGAGCCATTCGTAACTTCTATAGCACTTCTACGACGGGGCCGCCTCCAAGATTCATTTCCTTTGGCTTGGCCCTGGTTGATTTTATGCATGACAAAAATAGACCCCTACTTGTTGCTGGTGAGGAATGGTTTATGTCTAGCAAGCCCAGCTCCACCAGAAGATAAACACGAATACTTTTCTAAGAAGTAGAGGTGCATTTCTTAGTAGCTAACTTCTGTATTTATACAATAGTCATCCAACTGAGGTGACTGTCCTAGGGGACTGGGATGGAAGGGCACATTCCTTTCTAAACATGGAAATGATTTGTGTGATATAATGTTCCATAAATACCTGCAATATATCAATACTCAGAAAAATGGCTTATACTTCAAATAGGCTTTTCACAGCTTAACCATTGAGGCCTTTTACATGACCTCAGATTTTTAGTCCATTTCATTATATTTGGGTGAAGGATTTGAATGAAAGACTTTTCTCTCCTCTAAACCTGGCCTGACACACAGCCTTTCAAACTGGACTCAAAAGCAAATCATTCTTCCGTTTTTTTTTTTTTTAAAGATCTTTGTTGGAGTATAATTGCTTTACAATGGTGTGTTAGTTTCTGCTTTATAACAAAGTGAATCAGCTATACGTATACATATATCCCCATATCCCATCCCTCTTGCGTCTCCCTCCCACCCTCCCTCTCCTACCCATCTAGGTGGTCACAAAGCACTGAGCTGATCTCCCTGTGCTATGCGGCTGCTTCTCACTAGCTATTTTACATTTGGTAGTGTATATATGTCCATGCCACTCTCTCACTTTGTCCCAGCTTACCCTTCCCCCTCCCCATGTCAAGTCCATTCTCTACGTCTGCATCTAGGTTCTACCTGTCCTGCCTCTAGGTTCTTCAGAACCTTTTTTTTTTTTTTTAGATTCATATATATGTGTTAGCATACGGTATTTGTTTTTCTCTTTCTGACTTACTTCACTCTGTATGACAGACTCTGGGTCCATTCACCTCACTACAAATAACTCAATTTTGTTTCTTTTTATGGCTGAGTAATATTCCATTGTATATATGTGCCACATCTTCTTTATCCATTCATCTGTCGATGGACACTTAGGTTGCTTCCCTGTCCTGGCTATTGTAAATAGTGCTGCAATGAACATTGTGATATATGACTCTTTTTGAATTATGGTTTTCTCAGGGTATATGCCCAGTAGTGGGATTGTTGGGTCGTATGGTAGTTCTATTTTTAGTTTTTTAAGGAACCTCCATACTGTTCTCCATAGTGGCTGTATCAATTTACATTCCCACCAACTGTGCAAGATGGTTCCCTTTTCTCCACACCCACTCCAGCATTTATTGTTTGTAGATTTTTTGATGATGGCCATTCTGACTGGTGTGGGGTGATACCTCACTGTGGTTTTAATTTGCATTTCTCTAATGATTAGTGATGTTGAGCATCCTTTCATGTGTTTGTTGGCAGTCTGTGTATCTTCTTTGGAGAAATGTCTGTTTAGGCCTTCTGCCCATTTTTGGATTGGGTTGTTCGTTTTTTTGATGTTGAGCTGCATGAGCTGCTTGTATATTTTGGAGATTAATCCTTTGTCAGTTGCTTCATTTGCAAATATTTTCTCCCATTCCGAGGGTTGTCTCTCATCTTGTTTATGGTTTCCTTTGCTGTGCAAAAGCTTTTAAGTTTCATTAGGTCCCATTTTTTAAATTTCCATTTCTCTAGGAGGTGGGTCAAAAAGGATCTTGCTGTGATTTATGTCATAGAGTGTTCTGCCTATGTTTTCCTCTAAGAGCTTTATAGTGTCTGGCCTTACATTTAAGTCTTTAATCCATTTTGAGTTTATTTTTGTGTATGGTGTTAGGGAGTGTTCTAATTTCATTCTTTTACATGAGGCTGTCCAGTTTTCCCAACACCACTTATTGAAGAGGCTGTCTTTTCCCCACTGTATATTCTTGCCTCCTTTATGAAAGATAAGGTGACCATATGTGCGTGGGTTTATCTCTGGGCTTTCTATCATGTTCCATTGATCCATATTTCTGTTTTTGTACCAGTACCATACTGTCTTGATTACTGTGGCTTTGTAGTATAGTCTGAAGTCAGGGAGCCTGATTCCTCCAGCTCCGTTTTTCTTTCTCAAGATTGCTTTGGCTATTCAGGGTCTTTTGTGTTTCCATACAAGTTGTGAAATTTTTTGTTCTAGTTCTGTGAAAAATGCCATTGGTTGTTTGATAGTGATTGCACTGAATCTGTAGATTGCTTTGGGTAGTATAGTCATTTTCACAATGTCGATTCTTCTAATCCAAGAACATGGTCTATCTCTCCATCTTTTTGTATCATCTTTAATTTCTTTCATCAGTATCTTATAGTTTTCTGCATACAGGTCTTTTGTCTTCTTAGGTACGTTTATTCCTAGGTATTTTATTATTTTTGTTGTAATGGTAAATGGGAGTGTTTCCTTAATTTCTCTTTCAGATTTTTCATCATTAGTGTATAGGAATGCCAGAGATTTCTGTGCATTAATTTTGTATCCTGCTACTTTACCAAACTCATTGATTAGCTCTAGTAGTTTTCTGATAGCATCTTTAGGATTCTCTATGTATAATGTCATGTCATCTGCAAACAGTGACAGTTTTGGATTCCGATTTGGATTTGGATTCCTTTTTTTCTTCTTTTCCGATTTGGATTCCTTTTATTTCTTTTTCTTCTCTGACTGTTGTGGCTAAAACTTCCAAAACTATGTTGAATAATAGTGGTGAGAGTCGGCAAGCTTGTCTTTTTCCTGATCTTGGAGGAAATGGTTTCAGTTTTTCACCAGTGAGAATGATGTTGGCTGTAGGCTTGTCATATATGGCGTTTATTATGTTGAGGTAAGTTCCTTCTATGCCTGCTTTCTGGAGGGTTTTTATCATAAATAGGTGTTGCATTTTGTCAAAAGCTTTTTCTGCATCTATTGAGATTATCATATGATTTTTATCCTTCAGTTTGTTAATATGGTGTATCACATTGATTGATTTGTGTATATTGAAGAATCCTTGCATTCCTGCAATAAATCCCACTTGATCATGGCGTATGATCCTTTTAATGTGTGTTGGATTCTGTTTGCTAGTATTTTGTTGAGGATTTTTGCATCCATGTTCATCAGTGATATTGGCCTGTATTTTTCTTTCTTTGTGACATCTTTGTCTGGTTTTGGTATCAGGGTGATGGTGGCCTCATAGAATGAGTTTGGGAGTGTTCCTCCCTCTGCTATATTTTGGAAGAGTTTGAGAAGGATGGGTGTTAGGTCTTCTCTAAATGTTTGATAGAATTTGCCTGTGAAGCCATCTGGTCCTGGACTTCTGTTTGTTGGAAGATTTTAAATCACAGTTTCAATTTCAGTGCTTGTGATTGGTCTGTTTATATTTCCTATTTCTTCCTGGTTCAGTCTCAGAATGTTGTGCTTTTCTAAGAATTTGTCCATTTCTTCCAGGTTGTCCATTTTATTGGCATATAGTTGCTCGTAGTAATCTCTCATGATCCTTTGTATTTGTGCAGTGTCAGTTTTTACTTCCCTTTTTCATTTCTAATTCTGTTGATTTGAATCTTCTCCTTTGTTTTCTTGATGAGTCTGGCTAATGGTTTATCATTTTTGTTTATCTTCTCAAATAACCAGTTTTATTGATCTTTGCTGTCATTTCCTTCATTTCTTTTTCATTTATTTCTGATCTGGTCTTTATGATTTCTTTCCTTCTGCTAAGTTCGGTTTCTTTTTTTGTTCTTCCTTCTCTAATTGCTTTAGGTGTAAGGTTAGGTTGTTTATTTGAGATTTTTCTTGTTTCTTGAGGTAGGATTGTATTGCTATAAACTTCCCTCTTAGAATTGCCTTTTCTGCATCCCAGAGATTTTGGGTCGTCGTGTTTTCATTGTCATTTGTTTCTAGGTATTTTTTGATTTCCTCAGTGATCTCTTGATTATTTAGTAGTGTATTGTGTAGCCTCCATATGTTTGTAATTTTCACAGATTTTTTCCTGTAATTGATATGTAGTCTCATAGCATTGTTGTCAGAAAAGATACCTGATATGATTTCAATTTTCTTAAGTTTACTAAGGCTTGATTTGTGACCCTAGATACGATATATACTGGAGAATGTTCCATGAGCACTTGAGAAGGAAGTGTATTCTGTTGTTTTTGGATGGAATGTCCTATAAATATCGATTAAGTCCATCTTGTTTAGTGTATCATTTAAAGCTTGTGTTTCCTTATTTATTTTCATTTTGTTTGATCTGTCCATTGGTGAAAGTGGGGTGTTAAAGTCCCCTACTATGATTGTGTTACTGTCGATTTCCCCTTTTATGGCTGTTAGCATTTGCTTTATGTATTGAGGTGCTCCTATGTTGGGTGCATAAATATTTACAATTGTTAGATCTTCTTCTTGGATTGATCCCTTGATCATTACATAGTGTCCTTCTTTGTCTGTTGTAATAGTCTTTATTTTAAAGTCTATTTTGTCTGATATGAGAATTGCTACTCCAGCTTTATTTTGATTTCCATTTGCATGGAATGTCTTTTTCCATCCCCTCAGTTTCAGTCTGTATGTGTCCCTAGGTCTGAAGTGGGTCTCTTGTAGACATCATATATATGGGTCTTGTTTTTGTATCCATTCAGCCAGTCTGTGTCTTTTGGTTGGAGCATTTAATCCATTTACATTATCGATATGTAATTATTGATATGTGTATTCCTATTTCCATTTTCTTAATTGTTTTGGGTTTGTTTTTGTAGGTCTTTTCCTTCTGTTGTCTTTCCTGCGTAGAGAAGTTCCTTTAGCATTTATTGTATAGCTGGTTTGGTGGTGCTGAATTTTCTTAGCTTTTGCTTGTCTGTTAAGGTTTTAATTTCTCCATCAAGCCTGAACGAGATCCTTGCTGGATAGAGCAATATTGGTTGTAGGTTTTTCCCTTTCCTCACTTTAAGTATGTCATGCCACTCCCTTCTGGCTTGTAGAGTTTCTGCTAAAAGATCAGCTGTTAACCTTATGGTGATGCCCTTGTATGTTATTTGTTGCTTTTCCCTTGGTGCTTTTAATATTTTTTTCTTTGTATTTAATTTTTGATAGTTTGATTAATATGTGTGTTGGCTTTTTTCTCCTTGGATTTTTCCTGTATGGTACTCTCTGCACTCCCTTGACTTGATTGACTATTTCCTTGCCCATATTAAGGAAGTTTTCAACTATAATCCCTTCAAATATTTTCTCAGTCCCTTTCTTTTTCTCTTCTTCTTCTGGGACCCCTATAATTCGAATGTTGGTGTGTTTAATGTTGTCCCAGAGGTCTCTGAGACTGTCCTCAATTCTTTTCATTCTTTTTTCTTTATTCTGCTCTGTGATAGTTATTTTCACTATTTTATCTTCCAGATCACTTATCTGTTCTTCTGCCTCAGTTATTCTGCTATTGATTCCTTCTAGAGAATTTTAAATTTCATTTATTGTGTTGTTCATCATTGTTTGTTTGTGCTTTAGTTCTTCTGGGTCCTTGTTAAACATTTCTTATATTTTCTCCAATCTATTTCCAAGATTTTGGATCATCTTTACTATCATTACTCTGAATTTTTTTTCAGGTACACTGCCTATTTCCTCTTCAGTTGTTTGGTCTGGTGGGTTTTTACCTTGCTCCTTCATCTGCTGCGTATTTCTCTGTCTTCTCATTTTGCTTCACTTACTGTGTTTGGGGTCTCCTTTTCACAGGCTGTAGGTTCATGTTCCCGTTGTTTTTGTAGTCTGCCCCCAGTGGCTAAGGTTGGTTCCATGGGTTGTGTAGGCCCCCTGATGGAGGGGACTGGTGCCTGTGTTCTGGTGGATGAAGCTGGATCTTGTCTTTCTGGTAGGCAGGACCATGTCTGCTGGCGTGTTTAGGGGTGTCTGTGAACTTTTTATGATTTTAGGCAGCCTCTCTGCTAATGGGTGGGGTTGTGTTTCTGTTTTCCTAGTTGTTTGGCATGGGGTGTCCAACACTGTAGCCTGCTGGTCGTTGAGTGGAGCTGGTTCTTAGTGTTGAGACAGAGGTCTCTGGAAAGGCTCCCACCATTTGATATTACGTTGGGCTGGGAGGTCTCTGGTGGACCAATGTCCTGAACTCGGCTCTCCTACTTCAGAGGCTCAGGCCTGACACCCAGCTGGAACACCAAGACCCTGTCAGCCACACGTCTCAGAAGAAAAGGGAGAAAAAAAAGAAGGAAAGAAAAAAAAAATAAAGTTATTAAAATAAAAAATATTATTACAATAAAAAATAAAACAAGTAAAAAAGAATAAGAGGAGAGAGCAACCAAAGCAATAAACATTCCACCAATGATAGCAAGTGCTAAAAACTATACTAAGATAAACATAAATATCAGAAACTAGTCAGTTGCATACAGCAGACCCCAAGTCTACAGTTGCTCCCAAAGTCCACTGCCTCAATTTTGGGATAATTCATTGTCTTTTCAGGTATTCCACAGATGCAGGGTACATCAAGTTGATTGTAGAGATTTAATCCGCTGCTCCTGAGGCTGCAAGGAGAAATTTCCCTTTCTCTTCTTTGTTCGCACAGCTCCTGGGGTTCAGTTTTGGATTAGGCCCCACCTCTGCCTGTAGGTTGCCTGAGGCCATCTCTTCTTTTCCCAGACAGGACGGGGTTAAAGGAACAGCTGATTAGGGGGCTCTGGCTCACTCAGGCCGGGGGGAGGGAGGGGTACGGAATGCAGGGCGAGCCTTTGGCGGCAGAGGCTGGCGTGACGTTGCAACAGCCTGAGGCACGCTGTGTGTTCTCCCGGGGAATTTTTCCCTGGATCACGGGACCCTGGCAGTGGTGGGCTGCACAGGCTCCCGGGAGGGGAGGTGTGGATAGTGACCTGTGCTCACACACAGGCTTCTTGGTGGCAGCAGCAGCAGCCTTAGCGTCTCATGCCCGTCTCTGGGGTCCGCGCTGATAGCCGCGGCTCGCGCCCGTCTCTGGAGCTTGTTTAGGCTGTGCTTTTAATCCCCTCTCCTCGCGCACCCCGAAAAAATGGTCTCTTGCCTCTTAGGCGGTTCCAGACTTTTCCTGGATTCCCTCCCGGCTAACTGTGTCTCACTAGCCCCCTTCAGGCTGTGTTCACACAGCCAGCCCCAGTCCTCTCCCTGGGATCCGACCGAAGCCCGAGCCTCAGCTCCCAGCCCCGCCCGCCCCGGCGGGTGAGCAGACAAGCCTCTCGGGCTGGTGAGTGCTGGTCGGCACCGATCCTCTGTGCGGGAATCTCTCCGTTTTGCCCTCCACACCCCTGTGGCTGCGCTCTCCTCCGCGGCTCCGAAGCTTCCGCCTTCCGCCACCCGCAGTCTCCGCCCGCGAAGGGGCTTCCTAGTGTGTGGAAACCTTTCCTCCTTCACGGCTCCCTCCCACTGGTGCAGGTCCCGTCCCTATTCTTTTGTCTCTGTTTATTCTTTTTTCTTTTTCCCTACCCAGGTATGTGGGGAGTTTCTTGCCTTTTGGGAGGTCTGAGGTCTTCTGCCAGTGTTCATTCAGTAGGTGTTCTGTAGGAGTTGTTCCACATGTAGATGTATTTCTGATGTATTTGTGGGGAGGAAGGTGATCTCCGCGTCTTACTTCTCTGCCATCTTGAAGGTCCTCCTCCAAATCATTCTTCCTTTAAGTATTAGGTTGAACTCATCCTTTTGTCTTTATTTTTTCCCTTGCACTTCCGAGTTTGAATTTTGAGATTCTGTCAGTGATTGGTAGCTGGTGTACACCAAGTTTGAAAGATAGGTTTATTCTTATGCAATGCCTACCATTGAGTAGCTTCCTGAGCAAATAGGTCAATGCCTCTTCCACCTATATAATAAAATGAAAGTAATCATCCTTCAAGGTTCTGCTCTAGTCAAAATCAAGAAATGACGTCACTATGGTTTCCAGGCCTGTTTCTTACGTTTCAAAAGATAGACTTTTTAATAGTCTAAACTTCTTGCCTTTTGTCTTCTCCTCCAAAAACTCCAAGGGAATTATTGTTATTCTCTTCCTTCCTGATCCTGGAATTGCCTGGTTACGTTTGTTCACTAAGATAGGAAGAGATAAAAAAACTAAAAGTAATAAAAATGACCTGAGATCATGAAAGTCAACCATCTTATATTTTTCTTATAACTTTCAGGCAAATGCTTCTGAAACATAGTTTTATGATCCCATCTCCAAGTATCCTTGGTTATTACCTTAATCCATTGCTGGCTCTGGAGTGGTAGATGAGAACTTTGTGAATGACCCTGGTTTCATGACTTTAAGTGTTGAATAAGGGTGTTCACTTACTACAACTCCACATTTACTGAATGCCTGGGGATATATACCTCCTACCCTCAGGGAGCTTAACCATCTCTCAGAGGAGATAGATACAAATAATTAAGATCTGTCCGTAAAAGTACACTAATGTTCTTGTAAAGAGAAGTGTTTGTTTGATCTCTTTGGCTGCTGAGATTTTCATTCTGTTGATTACGGTAATGAGTAGAGAGGAGAAATGTAGGTGCCAGAGGGAGCCAAATTGATTTATATAGGAAAGGACATGAAGCTACCAGTGGGAAAGAAAATAATAAATCTCGAAGGAAGGAGGAGGGAGCAAGGGGTGGAGGTGAAGTTTGAAGGAATAGTAAGAGGAAATGTTTGGGGGACCAGCTGCCATGATGACTGGGATTTTGGAGGGACAGATAGGTCCAATGAGAATGCAACTGCTCGGTCACAGGATGTATATAAATGTTTAGCTTTAGCTGGTACTGCCACATAGTTCTCCAAAGTGATTACATGGTTGGCATCACCTGAGGTAGTATCAAGTGCTCTAGTTTCTCCACATCTTTGGAAACACCTAATGAGAACTTTAAGGAAGTCTTCTGGGCATCGTGTGGTACAGTTTCCTCCTTTGCTGCCCCTTCTGAGGCTTCAGGAAAGACCCCTCATTTGGAGTCAGAGTTATGTTGGATTCCTCACATTTGCTGTCAAGGGCAACAATCTCAGGTTCTCCTGGGTTTGAATCCTGGCTTCTCCAGGATTCTTACTAACTGTGTATTTTTAGGTGAGGGGTATATGTGTGTGTGTGTGTGTGTGTGTGTGTGTGTGTGTGTGTTGCCTTCTGAGCCTTTTATTCTTCATCTGCTGAGTGGGAACCATAGAATCATTACATAGGGTTTTTTATCAGGATTGATTGAAGTAGTGTACATGAAGCCCTTTGCACAGGACCAGGCATACAATTAGTACTCAAGAAATGGTAGCCTGTGTTACTATTAACAGAAGTGAGAAAATTCCAAGGGGAAGTGTTAAACATAGGAAGGATGCAGTTGGGAAACCTGAGCCAGCTCTCCATAACCATCTGGATTTTCTCCTTTCATAGCTAACCCTTAAAATTTGGACGTTTGATTAAAAGAGGCAATAATTTCCTATTACCAAAGCCATGTGCTTTTTTTCTGCATCCAGGTAGGCAATTGTGACTTTTCAGGCTTTGCATTTTCAGGCTTAGCTTGTATGAAGACATGAGTGTGGTAAAGCCATTCTTGTCACATGATATCATTAACCACCATCACTGAGTAATTTTAGAAGCAAGACTTACAGTAATTAGAAATCTCTCCTCAAAGGAGATTGGTAACATGCAAGGTAGAAGAAGAATGAGCAGAAAAAGTTAAAAGCGAAAAAAGAAAAAAAGAAACGTATTTAATTTTATGGTTGATGCAACTTGTTACATGTGTGTCCTGCCAGAATAAATCGGATCATCTGATTTTCAAATTGCTGGGTCTATTGTTTCAGAAATAGAGGATGTAAATAATTCCAGTGCAGTCTCCCGGATCTGGACCTCTCTCATCCAGAACTGTTATCAGCATTAGCATAATTTATGGTGCTATCTAATAATGAAATCACTGAACACTGATTGTACAGCTTCTTAAAGCTATAATTATTGCTCATTAAGAATGGATTTCATATTGTTTGCTCCTGGCACATAACAAGTTATTGAAAGGGAAAAGTTGTCAGTAGGAGTAAGAAACCAGGGAAGACACTTTTTTTGGTTCCCGAATAGTCTCCCTGACGAATCTGTCTGAGATTTTGTTTTTTGTAATAACAAAGACCAACTGGCTGCCCTAGATGCCATTTCAGATTTCTTCTTTTTTTCTTATTTCTTCTTTAAGTGGAATGATTTTAGCTTCACATCATCCTCTTTTTTCAGAGCATGAGGTAGTAAGGTGAGGCTTCAGGAAAGACCCCTCATTTGGAATCTGAGTTATGTTGGATTCCTCAGTAGGTGTTTATAGACTGAATGAGAGTGTGAGAAAAGGAAGGAATGAAGACCAAAGCCACAACGGCAGCAAGTTACACTTGAGCTTTGTCCAGCAAACATTAACCCAAGAACTGCCCACTAAGCACACCTGAGAGCTGGCAGTGTTTCAGAGGTGTTGACCTTGGCATATTCATCTCAGAACATCTTAGAGTACATTTTTAAAAATCATAGAAGAAATGCTTGACTTTTTCACTGTAAAAGATTAAAAAAAAAAAGATTCAAACAATACTCAATACTGAGTAAAATGCGGGCACCTCTCTCCTCACCCTAGTTGATCCTCTTCCTGAGGTAAGGGCCATTACCAGTAGATGTCTCCTTTAAGCCCTTGTGTTCCTGGCGATGCTGAGAACTCATTGCCCAGGGTAACAGAGGGAAAAAAGTTTGCTTTTGTTGGCTAGCAAATCACTTCCAGATGGACCACGGTGCTGGGGAAGGTTTGGTCTTAACTCTGAAGATGGAGGTTTAGTTAGTGATTTCTATTAAATACAGTGGTTGGGGAGAATTATATACTTCAGCATGGGCAGGAATAGTAACAATTAACATTTTGCAAAACATAGGTGACTGGGGCTTCCCTGGCGGCACAGTGGTTGAGAGTCTGCCTGCCGATGCAGGGGACACGGGTTCGTGCCCCGGTCTGGGAAGATCCCACATGCCGTGGAGTGGCTAGGCCTGTGAGCCATGGCTGCTGAGCCTGCGCGTCCGGAGCCTGTGCTCCGCAACGGGAGAGGCCACAACAGTGAGAGGCCCGCGTACCGCAAAAAAAAAAAAAAAAAAAAAAAAAAAAGGTGACTGTCAGTATGTTCCTGCTTCTGGGAATGGGGAAAGAGGCTTATCCATGAAGGTTTGAGTTCATTATGAACAGTGCCTTTAGTTTGTGATGTCATCAACTTCAATGCAGTGTAGCTTGGCCTTGAGATTGGTATATTTTATTTGACCTTCATAGATTGAATGTGACTTCTATGTTTGTCAATTAATCCAGCTGATGATTTATTCAGGGCCAGGGCAGATTTTGTAGCCTGGCTTTTTCATACACAGTTCTAGCTTCCATAGTTTTTCTTGGCATGGAACCTGAAAGAGCTAGAGAAATCAAATGAGTATTTCTTTAATAGATTCTTTTCCTTACTTGTTGGTAACTGTGCTTTCTTTTCCTTAACTATCCTCTTATCTAGGGCCTTCTAGTCCCTGAGAGTACAGGGAAAATGTCAGATATGCAGAAATAAAGAAAACCTTATTCTTTGACTGGAAAAATTCAAACTTTAGTAAAACTGTAGAAATGTTTAAATTGCCTTCCAATTTCTTTCAGAAATTGGTTTCCTTTGACGCTTAATGAGATAAACTGCAATTCGATTCAAGTCATTTTTCTGCCTCTCCTTGTTGACAGTCTGAGCTCTGTTTTTTTGGTTTCCTCTCGCTTTCTGACTGACTTCAAGATTACATCTAATCTTTTTATTCTATCTTGCACGAATGCAGCCTGCAATGTGTTGTGACAAAGAGCCAGACCTCCTATTAGCATATATTTATACCTTGCTGCACACAAAGTGGTGCCCGGGAATTATTAAACCAAGCTGGAGCTCTGAAGGTACCTAAAAGGCATCAGATTCACCCCTCCCCCTAGAAAACCCTCTAACCTGACTGTCTACCCACATGGGGACCTAATTGTTTGGAGAGAGGGATAAATGAGAGGAACCATAGAGAGCAGTTGTGGATGAAGTTAGTATGATGGAGGAATGATCAGATGATCACATGCATGGGAGGCATGAGAGATGATCATTGTCCTTGAAGGATCTGGAGATACCTTGGAGACGCCTTGGAGGAAATTTAAGGGCCATTCTGGGAATCAGTTGAAACATGATCAAGTTAGCCTGCGGAAGAAGGAACTGGACCATGGAGGGGTCTGGGCAGAGGTCTGGAAATAGCCAGGCTAGAGGTATTCATGATTCAGAAGGCCAGATGCCAGGAGATGAAGACAGAGACTAGGATTTCAAGACACCATCTCTTCTGAGGTGACTTGAAGAGAGGTGACAGGTAATATCTCTTCAGGTTCTATTTGTTTTTCCATAAATAGAAATCAACAGAGCAAACTCTGAACAATATTTTGACACATGCCTACATATTCTCTGGTGTTCTAGTTTTCTTTCAGTGGGATTCTCAGGCCCTCCAGGGTCCCAGGGCTTCTGAACTACTAACCTCTGTCTCCTATCAAAACTGGCAATGATCTGACATTAGTCATTCACACATGGGTTTGACCTAATTTCCTCTTATGCTTACCATCCCACAGCACTTCTATTTTAAGCCTGTTTTTTCTAATTGTAGAAAGACAGGCTTTGTCTCCTCTGAAAGAAATTTTGAGCATTAGTAATAAGTGAAAGAGACAATTTGGGGGAAGGGAAGCCATTCTAGTTATTTCTATGCTAGGGGATTGGTCCAGAAGAGAAAGTATTTTTCTCTCTCAACTTCCCAATTGTTCTTGTACCCCTAGGATGACGAGTGCCAGTGACTGTTCTTGGGAATTGCCGAGTTTTGAGAAGATTTTCATTATGATGGACATCTCACAGTCTTGTACACATTTGTCTTTTCTAATTGTCTATGAGCACTATGGGGACAGAGACAGTGCCTTGTTCACCTGTGTTTTTCCATTGATAGCTGGTGTTCAATACACAGTTTTTGAGCTGCACATCACAGCCATCACAGTTCATCTCAACTTTGCACCTTTAAATATTTCAGCCTTTGGAATAGGAAGTTAGGTTCAGAGTGCTGTTGAGTATATGCCTGGAACATACTGGGGTGGGCTTAGCCTCATTTTTTCTGTTTCTCCAGCTCCTTGGAGATGACCCTCTTCGTTGTGGGCCTCAGAGCCTGGGGCAGCTGTCTCCCAGCCCATGCCTGCTTGGCACTAGGCAGACTCTTACTGCCGTCTGCCTTTCTCTGGCATCTATGACTTGGGCTGGCAAGTGTCCCCTATTTGGCCCTTTCCTTTCTCCTCTGTGATAAGATTCAGGATATAGGCTGGGCGTAGGCAATAGTCCGAGAAGAGCAGAGAAACTACTTTGGGTCTGGCCTAAGTAGGTCTGAATAACTTATGAAAAGGGAAGTCACATAGTGTTCAGAAATCATTACTTTATTTTCCCTTTGTATACATCTCCCCAGGAAACCACAGGGCTGGAGATGTGGCTGGGATAAAGCAGGATTTAGAAAAACTAAAAACTTGATTTGACTATATATAATGCATATTTATCAGGGACATATTTCCAGGCAGGAGAGAAATGATTAGGTAGATGACTAGATATGCCTGATTTCCTTTAAGTCTGTATTCGTGGAAATTAAAACGCAAAATGTATGTGAATAGTGACTTTTAAGTAAGAAGACAAATTTTATAAGTCATGTTTGAACATTAAACTCATTAGAAATTTGGGGAATGGTGTAGGGAGAGATCAGAAGATGAGAAGACACTTAAGTTTTTGCTCATGGAGAGGATATAAATATAGACATTGTTAGGAAAACTGAGTATAAGTATGGATCTTAATGATTTACGGCAATTACCACAACAATAACTATGGGATTATGACATTTAAACCAGCAATATAAAAATGTAAACTATTTAAAGGAGACCAAGGGATAAGAAAAAATGAGTAAAAAGCATGGTAAATAGTACCAAATAAGACAGCAAAGTGAGTGTTAGTGTAAAATAACCACAATATATATAAGTGAGTCAATGTGACCAATCAAAAGTCAGAAAGTCATATTTTTAAAAAACCAAAGATTTAGATGTGTGATATGTATAAGACTTAAAAGTCTTAAGTACTAAATTATACAGAAAAAAAGAAAATAAAGGAATGGAAAAAGATACACCAGGCATATATGAAGCAAAGAAATCAGAGGTAGAACTTGGAATATAAGAGAAAATGGAATTTAAGGTGAAAAACCTAAGTGACAGTAAGGGGCATTGCATTGATATATTAGTAAAACAGATATAACAATCATGAATATATATGATACTAACAATAAGATCTCAATATAAAAGGCAACAATGTCAGCTGTTGACCTAAGAGAAGAAAAAGACAAATCAACGGATATGCTTGGAACTTAAAACAATCCTCTTGGAAACTGATAGAGCAAACAGATAAAATAAATAAGAAAAGATACATGACAATCATATATAATATATTCTTTTCAGGCCTGTGTGATTTAAATAAAAAAGGAAGTTAAATAAATTCCAAAGGCTCAACTTCCTACGACTATATTCTTTGACTATGATGTGATAAAACTGGAAATTAATAACAAAAGAAAAGCTAACTAACTAACTAACTAACTAACCTGAGTGGTGGAAATGAAAAATTATACCTAAAATTTGCTCAAAGATTTTATGCGTAAAAACAAATTCAAGAACTTTTTTTTTTCTTCCTATATTAAGCCTATGTCAATGTATCTTTTCATTCAGTCTCTGGTGAATTTGTTTTCTGATGTAGGTGGTGGAAGGTTCTATAATGAATTAAGTAATTACAATTGAAAAAATTCCTCTCTCTTATTTAGATATAACATATAGTTAGATAGAAAAATGTGGGAAAATATGAGAAAATAGAGAACATAAGGCATATCCTTAACTGAGGGTGATTTAACTTTGACATGATGATTAGAAATGTAGAACAAGTGGAGCTGCATCCTAATCTGGGAGTATTTTCTTTTTTTTTTGCGGTACACGGGCCTCTCACTGTTGTGGCCTCTCCCGTTGCGGAGCACAGGCTCCAGACGCGCAGGCTCAGCGGCCATGGCTCACGGGCCTAGCTGCTCCGCGGCATGTGGGATCTTCCTGGACCAGGGCACGAACCCGTGTCCCCTGTATCAGCAGGCGGACTCTCAACCACTGCGCCACCAGGGAAGCCCTGGGAGTATTTTCTTAAAGAAGCTTCCTGAGGACAACAATATTCACACCAGCGGCCATGTAGAACATCAAGGCATCAAGAGGAAGCTGGTAATTCATAGATACATGTGGCTCTTTCCAAAGAGCCTTTACGAGAACCCAAGAAATAGGGTAAGGCTAGAATTCCAGGTATTTTGCGTTGTGAAAGGTCATTGATGTCATCTGTATTTGCCTCTAGGCTGATGTGGCCAGGGTAACCATGGGTTAGTTACTGAATTGAAACTTTTTTACCTAGGAAATCTGGGCTAACGATAATAGTTGGCATAACAGGTATAGTGGGTTGGGTTTCCTGAAAAGCCAACTCTGAGATGGAGATTAACGTGTGAGAGGTTTTTAGAGAGTGCTCTTGGGGTCAACACTTGGAGAAGGGAAGGGGAGGGGAGGGAAGGAAGAGAAAGAAGCAGGATCAGTCAGAGGCAGAGCTAGGTTGCAATGAAGCCTCAGTAGAGCGGATACCATAAGGGAAGTTTTGAAGCTGGGATAACCCTTTTGAGTTGAGTTAGACTTTATATCTCACAACAACCAGTCATCCAACAAGACTGTGCTGAAAGAGTGCATCAGCTTGGGTGAGGCGGCTCTTTTCAGTGAGGCAATTCCCATGGAGATAACAAGGGATAAGAAATCCTTCATTCCTGAAGGAGGATATGAATGCTAAATCACAGTGTCTTTCATCATAGTGGTATAATTTTGTTTGAAGCTATTTTTTTGTTTGTTTAAAAAAGCAAAGGGTTGGAAGAAAATTCTGGGTCCAGTATGCTGTTGAGGGTGAAATCCTTCCCAGCCTAACACTTGCTCTTACTATGGGCATGCTTTAGGAGAAATGGCTCTATAAACATGAATTGATATAATACAGTATTTGTCTTTGTCTGATATATTTCACTTAGCATAATGCTCTCTAAGTCTATCCATGTTGCTGCAAATAGCAAAATTTCATTCTTTTTTATGGCTGAGTAGTATTCCATTGTATATATATACCCCGTTTTCTTTATCCATTCATCTGGTAATGTAGTCTTAGGTTGCTTCCACATCTTGGCAACTGTAAATAATGCTGCTATGAAGATTGGGGTGTATCTATCTTTTTGAATTAGTGTTTTTGTTTTTTTCAGATATATACCCAGGAGTGGAATTGCTGGGTCATATGGTACTTCTATTTTTAGTGTTTTGAGAAACCTCCATACTATTTTCCACAGTGGCTGCACCAATTTACATTCCCACTAACAGTGCACGAAGTTTCCCTTTTCTCCACATCTTCACCAACTTTTGTTATTTGTGTTCTTTTTGATGATAGCTATTCAAACATCGGGGACATTTTATATTTGAAACATTATCAAGGTGATCAAAGAGTAATTTTCAGCAGGAAATTAGTAGTATAGGACATGGGTTCTAGGGCTACACTGTCTGGGCTTCAGTACCAGCTTCTCTTCTTGTTGGCTATGTCGTCTTGGGCATGGGGCTTAACCCCTCTGGTCCTTAGTTTTCTTGTCTATAAAGTTGGGTTGATAATAATACTTCATGGGTTTTTTGTTGAGAATTGAATGAAGTAACCCTGTAAAATCGATTTAGAACATGCAGTAGTCTCCCCTTATCCACAGGGGATACGTTCCAAGACCCCCCAGTGGATCCCTGAAACCACAGATAGTACCAAACCTTGTATATACTATGTTTTTTCCTATACATACAAACCTATGATAAAGTTTAATTTATAAATTAGGCACAGTAAGAGATTAACAACAATAACTAATAATAAAATAGAAAAAATATAATAATATACTGTAATAAAAGTTATGTGAGTGTGGTCTCTCCCAAAATATTTTATCATATTGTACTCTTCTCCTTGTAATGATGTGAAATGATAAAATGCCTATGTGATGAGGTGAAGTCAGATGAATGATGTAGGCATTGTGACATAGTGTTAGGCTACTATTGACCTTCTGATGATATGTCAGATGGAAGATCATCTGCTTTGGGTGATCCTTGATCATGCAGCCTTGACAATGTTGATGGTTGGGGATCCTGGGCAGGATGGAGCAGGCCAGTGTGAGATTTCACCATGTTGCACAGAATAGTGTGCAATTGAAAACTTATGAATTGTTTATTTCTGGCATTTTACATTTAATATTTTTTGTACTATGGTTGACCATGGGTAACTGAAATTGCAGAAAGCAAAACCATGGATATGGGTGGGGAGTACTGTAATAAGTACTTGAAAAATACTAGCTGTTATTTACTCTCCCTGTGGGGGCCACATTCCCTGTCCCCTGGGCTTTCCATCTTGACAGATAATTTTGGTATCACACAGAAAGCTCCTGTATACCTAGACCTCTCACTCAGGCGTCAGGGTCAGAACTTTCTTGGCTAATGCCTTCTCTGCCCATCATCGAAGCAAGGGTACAGAGGTGACCATATATTCTTACTTTCTGTATATGCATTTTCTAACACAGGTAATTTCCCTGTTAATAATCTTCACACACAATTTATCTCTCCATGTAAGGATTATTTCTACTTTTGATGGGATAATTTCAAAGTTCTATAGATAAAAAGGTGGGATCATTTCCAAGTATAGATTTCCCCCCCAAATATCTCCCTGCCTCATCGTGATTATCTTGGATGATGAATCTTTAATTTAAAAAAAAGGCAGGAATTAGAGGTAAGGACCCCCATGCTAGACCAAATTTGTCCCTGATATTTTCCCCTTGATCATCCCTCACCTTTATTCCTGTCTCCCAGTCTCTCTTCTCTTTCTTCCTATTTCTCAACAAGGAGGAAAAAGAGCCAAGATGGAAAGCAGGCTGGGAAACTACAAAGGGTGGGATTCATTTTCTTCAACTCAGAAGCAGAGGAGAATGAAGACTTTAAAAAATAGGCACGGGAGTTGCTGATCTTGACCTCATTTGGCCTGAAACCTTGAAGCTGAGAATATGTGCAAAAACATATTTCAGTTTTGAGTGATAATTTTATACTTGTTTTTTAAAAATACAGCAGGTTTTTATTAGTTATCTATTTTATTTTATTTTTTAAATTAATTAATTTTATTTTTGGCTGTGTTGGGTCCTCGTTTCTGCGCGTGGGCTCACTCTAGTTGCAGCGAGCGGGGGCCACTCTTCATCGTGGTGCGTGGGCCTCTCACTGTCGCGGCCTCTCTTGTTGCAGAGCACAAGCTCCAGATGCGCAGGTTCAGTAGTTGTGGCTCACGGGCCTAGTTGCTTTGCGGCATGTGGGATCTTCCCAGACCAGGGATCGAACCCATGTCCCCTGCACTGGAAGGCAGACTCTCAACCCCTGCGCCACCAGGAAAGCCCCTAGTCATCTATTTTATACATAGTAGTGTATATATGTCAATCCTAATCTCCCAATTCATCCCACCACTACCAACCCCTCCCCCACTGCTTTTCCTCCTTGGTGTCTGTACATTTGTTCTCTACATCTGTATCTCTATTTCTGCCTTGCATATCGGTTCATCTGTATCATTTTTCTAGATTCCACATATATGCGTTAATATACGATGTTTGTTTTTCTCTTTCTGACTCACTTCACTCTGTATGACAGTCTCTAGATCCATCCACAACTCTACAAATGACTCAATTTTGTTCCTTTTTATGGCTGAGTAATATTCCATTGTATATATGTACCACATCTTCTTTATCCATTCATCTGTTGATGGGCATTTAGGTTGCTTCCATGACCTGACCATTGTAAATAGTGCTTCAGTGAACACTGTGGTACATGACTCTTTTTGAATTATGGTTTTCTCTGGGTATATGCCCAGTAGTGGCATTACTGGGTCATATGGTAATTCTATTTTTAGTTTTTTAAGGAACCTCCATACTGTTCTCCATAGTGTCTGTATCAGTTTACATTCCAGCAGTGCAAGAGGGTTCCCTTTCCTCCACACCCTCTCCAGCATTTGTTGTTTGTAGATTTTCTGATGATGCCCATTCTAACTGGTGTGAGGTGATACCTCATTGTAGTTTTGATTTGCATTTCTCTAATAATTAGTGATGTTGAGCATCTTTTCATGTGCCTTTTGGCCATCTGTATGTCTTCTTTGGAGAAATGTCTATTTAGGTCTTCTGCCCATTTTTGGATTGGGTTGTTTGTTTTTTTAATACTGAGCTGCATGAGCTGTTTATATATTTTGGAGATTAATCCTTTGTCTGTTGATTCATTTGCAAATATTTTCTCCCATTCTGAGGGTGGTCTTTTCGTCTTGTTTATAGTTTCCTTTGCTGTGCAGAAGCTAAGTATCATTAGGTCCCATTTGATTGTCTTTGTTTTTATTTCCATTGCTCTAGGAGGTGGGTCAAAAAGATCTTGCTGTGATTTATGTTGAAGAGTGTTGTTCCTATATTTTCCTCTAAGAGTTTTATAGTGTCTGGCCTTACATTCAGGTCTTTAATCCATTTTGAGTTTATTTTTGTGTATGGTGCCAGGGAGTGTTCTAATTTCATTCTTTTACATGAAGCTGTCCAGTTTTCCCAGCACCATGTATTGAAGAGACTGTCTTTTCTCCATTGTATATCTTTGCCTCCTTTGTCATAGATTAGTTGACCATAGGTGAGTGGGTTTATCTCTGGGCTTTCTATCCTGTTCCATTGATCTATATCTCTTTTTGTGCTAGTACCATATTATCTTGATTACTATAGCTTTGTAGTATAGTCTGAAGTCAGGGAGTCTGTTTCCTCCAGCTCTGTTTTTTCCCCTCAAGATTACTTTGGCTATTCAGGGTCTTTTGTGTCTCCATAAAAATTTTAGGATTTTTTGTTCTTGTTCTGTAAAAAAAAATGCAATTGATAATTTGATAGGGATTGCATTGAATCTGTAGATTGCTTTCGGTAGTGTAGTCATTTTCACAGTATCGATTCTTCCAATCCAGGAACATGTAATATCTCTCCATCTGTTTGTGTCATCTTTGATTTCTTTCATGAGTGTCCTATAGTTTTCTGAGTACAGGTCTTTTACCTCCTTAGGTAGGTTTATTCCTAGGTATTTTATTCTTTTTGTTGCAGTGATGAATGGGATTATTTCCTTAATTTCTCTTTCTGATTTTTGTTGCTGGTGCATAGGAATGCCAGAGATTTCTGTGCATAGGAATGCCAGAGATTTTTGTATCCTGCAACCTTAGCAAATTCATTGCTTAGTTCTAGTAGTTTTCTGGTGGCATCTTTAGGATTTTCTATGTATAGTTTCATGTCATCAGAAAACAGTGGCAGTTTTACTTCTTTTCCAGTTTGTATTACTTTTATTTCTTTCTCTTCTCTTATTGCCGTGGCTAGGACTTCCAAAACTATGTTGAATAAGAGTGACCTGAGTGGACATCTTTGTCTTGGTCCTGATCTTAGTGGGAATGCTTTCAGTTTTTCATCATTGAGTATGATGCTTGCTGTGGTTTTGTCATATATGGCCTTTATTGTGTTGAGGTAGGTTCCCTCTATGCCCACTTACTGGAGAGTTTTTATCATAAATGGGTGTTGAATTTTGTTGAAAGCTTTTTCTCCATCTATTGAGATGATCATATGTTTTTTTTTCTTTTTTAACATATTTATTGGATTATAATTGCTTTATAATGGTGTGTTACTTTCTGCTTTATAATGAAGTGATCACCTATACATATACATATATCTCCATATCTCCTCCCTCCTGTGTCTCCCCCCCATCCTCCCTATCCCACCCCACTAGGTGGTCACAAAGCACTGAGCTGATCTCCCTGTGCCATGTGGCTGCTTCCCACTAGCTATCTGTTTTACATTTGGTAGTGCATATATGTCCATGCCACTCTCTCACTTCATCCCAGCTTACCCTTCCCCCTCCCCATGTCCTCAAGTCCATTCTCTACGTCTGCATCTAGGTTCTTCCTGTCCTGCCTCTAGGTTTTTCAGAACGATTTTTTTTTTTTTTTTTAGATTCCATGTATCTGTGTTAGCATACAGTTTTTGTTTTTCTCTTTCTGACTTACTTCACTCTGTATGACCAACTCTAGGTCCAGCCACCTCACTACAAATAGCTCAGTTTCGTTCTTTTTATGGCTGAGTAATATCCGTTGTATGTATGTGCCACATCTTCTTTATCCTAATATTTTCTTTTTTGCAAATATTTTCTCCCATTCTGAGGGTTGTCTTTTCATCTTGTTTATGGTTTCCTTTGCTGTGCAAAAGCTTTTAAGTTTCATTAGGTCCCATTTGTTAATTTTTGTTTTTATTTCCATTTCTCTAGTAGATGGGTCAAAAAGGATCTTGCTGTGATTTATGTCATAGAGTGTTCTGCCTATGTTTTCCTCTAAGAGTTTGATAGTGTCTGGCCTTACATTTAGGTCTTTAATCCATTTTGAGTTTATTTTTGTGTATGGTGTTAGGGAGTGTTCTAATTTCATTCTTTTACATGTAGCGGTTCAATTTTCCCAGCATCACTTATTGAAGAGGCTGTCTTTTCTCCATTTTATATTCTTGCCTCTTTTATCAAAGATAAGGTGACCATATGTGCATGGGTTTATCTCTGGGCTTTCTATTCTGTTGCATTACACAATATATTTCTTTTTGTGCCAGTGCCATACTGTCTTGATTGCTGTGGCTTTGTAGTATAGTCTGAAGTCCAGGAGCCTGATTCCTCCAGCTCCGTTTTTCTTTCCCAAGATTGCTTTGGCTATTCAGGGTCTTTTGTGTTTCCATACAGGTTGTGAAATTTTTTGTTCTAGTTCTGTGAAAAATTCCATTGGTAGTTTGATAGTGATTGCATTGAGTCTGTAGACTGCTTTGGGTACTATAGTCATTTTCACAACGTTGATTCTTCCAATCCAAGTACATGGTCTATCTCTCCATCTGTTTTTTTATCATCTTTAATTTCTTTCATCAGTGTCTTACAGTTTTCTGCATACAGGTCTTTTGTCTCCTTAGATAGGTTTATTCCTAGGTATTTTTTTTTTTTTTTTTTTTTTTTTTGCGCGGTACACGGGCTTCTCACTGTTGTGGCCTCTCCCGTTGCGGAGCACAGGCTCCGGATGCGCAGGCTCAGCGGCCATGGCTCACGGGCCCAGCTGCTCCGCGGCATGTGGGATCTTCCCAGACCAGGTCACGAACCCATGTCCCCTGCATCAGCAGGCGGACTCTCAACCACTGCGCCACCAGGGAAGCCCTATTCCTAGGTATTTTATTCTTTTTGTTGCAGTGGTAAGTGGGAGTGTTTCCTTAATTTTTCTTTCAGATTTTTCATCATTAGTGTATAGGAATACAAGAGATTTCTGTGCATTAATTTCGTATGCTACTACTTTACCAGATTCATTGATTAGTAGTTTTCTGGTAGCATCTTTAGGATTCTCTACATATAGTATCATGTCATCTGCAAACAGTGACAATTTTACTTCTTCTTTTCTGATTTGTATCCCTTTTATTGCTTTTTCTTCTATGATTGCTGTGGCTAAAACTTCCAAAACTATGTTGAATAATAGTGATGAGAGTGGGCAACCTTGTCTTGTTCCTGATCTTAGAGGAAATGGTTTCAGTTTCTCACCATTGAGAAGATGTTGGCTGTGGGTATGTCACATATGGCCTTTATTACCTTGAGGTAAGTTCCCTGTTTGCCTACTTTCTGGAGGGTTTTTATCATAAATGGGTATTGAATTTTGTCAAAAGCTTTTTCTGCATTTATTGAGATGATCATATGGTTTTTTTCTTTTAGTTTGTTAATATGGTGTATCACATTGATTAATTTGCATATATTGAAGAATTCTTGCATTCCTGGGATAAACCCCACTTGATCATGGCGTATGATCCTTTTAATGTGCTGTTGGATTCTGTTTGCTAGTATTTTTTTGAGGATTTTTGCATCTATGTTCATCAGTGTTATTGGCCTGTTGTTTTCTTTCTTATTGACATCTTTGTCTGATTTTGGTATCAGGGTGATGGTGGCCTTATAGAATGAGTTTGGGAGTGTTCCTCCCTCTGCTATATTTTGGAAAAGATTGAGAAGGATAGGTGTTAGCTCTTCTATAAATGTTTGGTAGAATTTGCCTGTGAAGCCATCTGGTCCTGGACTTTTATTTGTTGGAAGCTGTTTTTTTTTTTTTTTTTTGCGGTACGCGGGCCTCTCACTGTTGAGGCCTCTCCCGTTGTGGAGCACAGGCTCTGGACGCGCAGGCTCAGTGTCCATGGCTCCCGGGCCCAGCCGCTCCGCGGCATGTGGGATCTTCCCGGACTGGGGCATGAACCCGCGTCCCCTGCATCGGCAGGCGGACTCTCAACCACTGCGCCACCAGGGAAGCCCTGTTGGAAGCTTTTTAATCACAGTCTCAGTTTCAGTGCTTGTGATTGGTCTGTTCAGATTTTCTATTTCTTCATGGTTCAGTCTTGGAAGCTTGTACTTTTCTAAGAATTTGTCCATTTCTTCCAGGTTGTCCATTTTATTGGCATAATGTTCCTAGTAATCTCTCATGATCCTTTGTATTTCTGCAGTTTCAGTTGTTACTTTTCCTTTTTCATTTCTAATTCTATTGATTTGAGTCTCCTCCCTTGTTTTCTTGTTGAGTCTGGCTAATGGTTTATCAATTTTGTTTATCTTCTCAAAGAACCAGCTTTTAGTTTGATTGATCTTTGCTATTGTTTCTTTCATTTCTTTTTCATTTATTTCTGATCTGATCTTTATGATTTATTTCCTTTTGCTAACTTTGGGGTTTTTTTTTTTTTTTTCCTAGGGAAGTACTCTTTAATCAAATACAATTTTTTTTTTATACAGATTGTTTTTTTTTTTTTTTTTACAAATTTAATCAGTTATACATATACATATGTTCCCATATCCCCTCCCTTTTGCGTCTCCCTCCCACCCTCCCTATCCCACCCCTCCAGGCAGTCACAAAGAACCGAGCTGATCTCCCTGTGCTATGCGGCTGCTTCCCACTAGCTATCTACCTTACGTTTGGTAGTGTATATATGTCCATGCCACTCTTTCACTTTGTCACAGCTTACCCTTCCCCCTCCCCATATCCTCAAGTCCATACTCTAGTAGGTCTGTGTCTTTATTCCTGTCTTAAATAAATCTTTATGATTTATTTCCTTTTGCTAACTTTGGGGTTTTTTTTTGTTGTTCTTCTTTCTCTAATTGTTTTACGTGTAAGGTTAGGTTGTTTATGTGAGATGTTTCTTGTTTCTTGAGGTAGGATTGTGTTGCTATAAACTTCCCTCTTAGAACTGCTTTTGCTGCATTCCATAGGTTTTGGGTCATTGTGTTTTCATTGTTGTTTGTTTCCAGGGATTTTTTGATTTCCTCTTTGATTTCTTCAGTGATCTCTTGATTATTTCGTAGTGTATTGTTTAACCTGCATGTTTTTGTAATTTTTACAGATTTCCTGTAATTGATATGCAGTCTCATAGCATTGTGGTCGGAAAAGATACCTGATATGATTTCAATTTTCTTAAATTTACCAAGGCTTGATTTGTGACCCGAGATATGATCTATACTGGTGAATGTTCCTTGAGCACTTGAGAAGAAAGTGTATTCTGTTGTTTTTGGATGGCATGTCCTATAAATATCAATTAGGTCCATCTAGTTTAGTGTATCATTTAAAGCTTGTGTTTCCTTACTTATTTTCATTTTGGATGATCTTTCCATTGGTGAAAGTGGGGTGTTAAAGTCCCCTACTATGATTGTGTTCCTGTCGATTTCCCCTTTTATGGCTGTTAGCATTTGCCTAATGTATTGAGGTGCTCCTATGTTGGGTGCATAAATATTTACAATTGTTATATCTTCTTGTTGGATTGATCCCTTGATCATTACATAGTGTCCTTCTTTGTCTGTTGTAATAGTCTTTATTTTAAAGTCTATTTTGTCTGATGTGAGTATTGCTCCTCCAGCTTTCTTTTGATTTCCATTTGCATGGAATATCTTTTTCCATCCCCTTACTTTCAGTCTGTATGTGTCCCTAGGTCTGAAGTGGGTCTCTTGTAGACATCATATATATGGGTCTTGTTTTTGTATCCATTCAGCCAGTCTGTGTCTTTTGGTTGGAGCATTTAATCCATTTACATTTAAGGTCGTTATCGGTATGTGTGTTCCTATTACCAGTTTCTTAATTGTTTTGGGTTTGTTATTGTAGGTCCTTTCCTTCTCTTGTGTTTCCTGCCTAGAGAAGTTCCTTTAGCATTTGTTTCAAAGCTGGTTTGGTGGTGCTGAACTCTCTTAACTTTTGCTTGTCTCTAAATGTTTAAATTTCTCCATCGAATCTGAATGAGATCCTTGTTGGGTAGAGTATTCTTGGTTGTAGGTTTTTCCATTTCATCACTTTAAATATGCCCTGCCACTCCCTTCTGTCTTGCAGAGTTTCTGCTGAAAGATCAGTTGTTAACCTTATGGGGATTCCTTTGTATGTTATTTGTTGTTTTTCCCTTGCTGCTTTTAATAATTTTTCTTTGTATTTAATTTTTGTTAGTTTGATTAATATGTTTCTTGGCTTGTTTCTCCTTGGATTTATCCTGTGTGGGACTCTCTTCACTTCCTGCACTTGATTGACTATTTCCTTTTCCATATTAGGGAAGTTTTCAACTGTAATCTCTTCAAATATTTTCTCATTCCCTTTCTTTTACTCTTTCTCTTTGGGACCTCTGCAATTCGAATGTTGGTGCATTTAATATTGTCGCAGAGGTGTTTGAGACTGTCCTCAATTCTTTTCATTCTTTTTTCTTTATTCTGCTCTGTGGTAGTTATTTCCACTATTTTATCTTCCAGGTCACTTACCGTTCTTCTGCCTCAGCCATTCTGCTATTGATTCCTTCTAGAGAATTTTAAATCTCATTTATTGTGTTTCTCATCATTGTTTTTTTGCGCTTTAGTTCTTCTATGTCCTTGTTAAGCGATTCTTGTATTTTCTGCATTCTATTTCCAAGATTTGTTCATATGGTTTTTATTCCTTAATCTGTTAATGTGGTGTATCACATCAATTGATTTGCGTATGTTGAAGAATCCTTGTGACCCTGGGCAAATCCCACTTGATTATAGTGTATGATCCTTTTAATGTGTTGTTGGGTTCTGTTTGCTAGTATTTTGTCACGGATTTTTGCATCTATATTCATCAGTGATATTGGTCTGTAATTTTCTTTTTTTTTTAGTACCTTTGTCTGGTTTTGGTATCAGGGTGATGGTGGCCTCATAGACCAAGTTTGAGAGTGTTCCTTCCTTTGCAATTTTTTGGAAGAGTTTGAGAAGAATGGGTTTTAGCTCTTCTCTAAACGTTTGATAGAATTCACCTGTGAAGCCATCTGGTCCTGGACTTTTGTTTGTTGGAAGATTCTTAATCACAGTTTCAACTTCTTAACTTGTCAATGGTCTGTTCATATATTCTATTTCTTCCTGGTTCAGTCTTGGAAGGTATACCCTTCTAACAATGTGTCCATTTCTTCCAGGTTGTCCATTTTATTGGGATAGAACTGCTTGTAGTATAGTCTCCAATGGTGCTTTGTATTTCTGTGGTGTCTGTTGTAACTTCTCCTTTTTCATTTTTAATTTTATTGATTTGAATCCTCTCTCTCTTTTTCTTGATAGGTCTGGCTAAAGGTTTATCAATTTTGTTTATCTTCTCAAAGAACCAGCTTTTAGTTTTATTGATCTTTGCTATTGTTTTCTTTGTTTCCATTTCATTTATTTCTGCTCTGATCTTTATGATGTCTTTCCATCTGCTAACTTTGGGTTTTGTTTGTTCTTCTTTCTCTAGTTCCTTTAGGTGTAAGGTTAAATTGTTTATTTGAGATTTTTCTTGTTTCTTGAGGTAGGATTGTTTTGCTATAAAATTCCCTCTTAGAACTGCTTTTGCTGCATCCCATAGGTTTTGGATTGTTGTGTTTTCATTTTGTCATTTGTCTCTAGGTATGTTTCATTTCCTCCTGATTTCTTCAGTGATCTCTTGGCTATTTAGTGTCGTATTGTTTAGCCTCCATGTGTTCTTTTTTCATATTATGTCTCCTGTAATTTATTTCTAAGCTCATAGCGTTGGGGCTGGAAAAGATGCTTGATATTATTTCAATTTTCTTAAATTTACCAAGGCTTGATTTGTGACGCAAGGTGTGATCTATCCGGGGGAATATTCCGTGTGCACTTGAGATGAAAGTGTAATCTGCTATTTTTCGCTGGAATGTCCTATAAATATCAATTAAATCTGTCTGGTCTGTTATGTCATTTAGAGCTTGTGTTTCCTTATTGATTTTCTGCCTGGATGTTCTGTCTATTGGTATAAGTGGGGTGTTAAAGTCCCACACTATTACTGTGTTACTGTCGATTTCCTCTTTTATAGCTGTTAGCAGTTGCCTTTTGTATTGAGGTGCTCCTATGTTGGGTGCATATATATTTATAATTGTTATATCTTCTTCTTGGATTGATCCCTTGATCATTATGTAGTGTCCTTCCTTGTCTCTTGTAACTTTGTTTATTTTAAAGTCTATTTTATCTTATATGAGTATTGCTCCTCCAGCTTTCTGTTGATTTCCACTTGCATGGAATATCTTTTTCCATCCCCTCACTTTCAGTCTATATGTGTCCCTAGGTCTGAAGTGGGTCTCTTGTAGACAGCATATATATGGGTCTTGTTTTTTAATGCATTCAGTCAGCCTGTATCTTTTGGTGGAGCATTTAATCCATTCACATTTATGGTAATTATCAATATGTATATTCCTATTACGATTTTCTTAATTGTTTGGGTTTGTTTTTGTAAGTCCTTTTCTTCTCTTGTGTTTCCCACTTAGATAAGTTCCTTTAGCATTTGTTGTAGAGCTGATGTGGTGGTGCTGAGTTCTCTTAGCTTTTGCTTGTCTGTAAAGCTTTTGATTTCTCCATTGAATCTGAATGAGATCCTTGCCGGGTAGAGTAATCTTGGTCGTAGCTTCTTCCCTTTCATCACTTTAAATATGTCCTGCTACTCCCTTCTGGCTTGTAGAGTTTCTGCTGAGAAATCATCTCTTAATCTTATTGGAGTTCCCTTATATGTTATTTGTCATTTTTCCCTTGTTGCTTTTAATAATTTTTCTTTGTCTTTAATTCTTGTCAATTTGATTACTGTGTGTCTCGGCCTGTTTCTCCTTGGGTTTATCCTGCCTGGTACTCTCTGTGCTTCCTGGACTTGGGTGGCTATTTCGTTTCTCATGGTAGGGAATTCTTCGACTATAATCTCTTCAAATATTTACTCACGTCTTTTCTCCCTCTCTTTTCCTTATGGGACCCCTATAATGTGAATGTTGGTGCATTTAATGTTTTCCCAGAGGTCTCTTAGGCTGTCTTCATTGATTTTCATTCTTTATTTTTTATTCTTTTCCACAGCAGTGAATTACCCCATTCTGTCTTCCAGGTCACTTATCCATTCTTCTGCCTCAGTTATTCTGCTACTGTTTCCTTCTAGTGTATTTTTCATTTCAGTTTTTGTATTGTTCATCTCTGTCTGTTTGTTCTTTAATTCTTCCACGTGTTTGCTGTTTAATTCTCCTGGGTCTTTGTTAAACATTTCTTGAATCTTCTCAGTCTTTGCCTCCATTCATTTTTGGAGGTCCTGGATCATCTTCACTATCATTATTTTGAATTCTTTTTCTGGAAGGCTGCCTATCTCCACTTCATGTAGTTGCTTTTCTGGGGTTTTATTTTGTTCCTTCATCTGGTACATAGTCCTGTGTCTTTTCATTTTGTCTGTCTTTCTGTGAATGTGGTTTTCGTTCCACAGGCTGCAGGATTGTAGCTCTTCTTGCTTCTGCTGTCTGCCCTCTGGTGGATGAGGCTATCTAAGAGGCTTGTGCAAGCTTCCTGTTGGGAGGGAGTGGTCCTGGGTAGAGCTGGGTGTTCCTCTGGTGGGCAGAGCTCAGTAAAACTTTAATCTGCTTGTCTGCTGATGGGTGGGACTGAGTTCCCTCCCTTTTGGTTGTTGGCCCTGAAACGACCAGCACTGGTGCCTACAGGCTGTTTCGTGGGGCTAATGGTGGACTCTGGGACAGCTCACACCAAGGAGTACTTCCTAGATCTTCTGCTGCCAGTGTCCTTGTCCATGGTGAGCCACAGCTGCCCCCCACCTCTGCGTGAGACCCTTCAGCCCTACCAGGGAGGTCTGGTTCAGTCTCCTATGGGGTCACTGCGCCTTCCCCCTGGGTCCTGCTGTGCACACTACTTTGTGTGTGCCCTCCAAGAGTGGAGTCTCTGTTTTCCCCAGTCCTGTCGAAGTCCTGCAATCAAATGCTGCTAGCTTTTAAAGTCTGATTCTCTGGGAACTCCTCCTCCTGTTGCCATACCCCCAGGTTGGGAAGCCTGACCTGGTGCTCAGAACCTTCATTCCAGTGGGTGGACTTCTGTGGTATAATTGTTCTCCGGTTTGTGAGTCACCCACCCAGTGCTTATGGGATTTGATTTTATTGTGATTGTGCCCCTCCTACCACCTCATTGTGGCTTCTCCTTTGTCTTTGGCTGTGGGGTATCTTTTTTAGTGAGTTCCAGTGTCTTCCTACTGATGATTGTTCAGCAGTTAGTTGTGATTCCGGTGCTCTTGCAGGAGGGAGTGAGCACACATCCTTCTACTCTGCCATCTTGAACCAGTCTCAATAATTTTTACTTGTATTAACAGTTCGTGTTGTTTGGAGATATAATAATTCCTTTAATTAGACTGTAGGTGTTTCCTCTGCAGAATGTGTACTAATTAATTAATTAATTAAATATTTACTTAGCAAATATTTTGTACCAGGCACCATCCTCAGATCTGGGGATTCAGTTGTGAATGAACAAAAGTAGATATGAAGAGGTCAAGGCTCTCATGGAAGTGATATTCTTAGGGGAGGTGGTGGTCATACAGAGGACAAATAAAGCAGTGTGAGATAAATAAGAAAAGTAAAATAAATGAGAAAAAGAACAAAAAATAAAGTAGGGTGAGGGGACAGAGAGGGATAATTTTTGGTGTATGTGGTTTTTTTTGGGTGGGGCTTTCTGAGCAGGCCTCTCTGAAAGGGTTTCACTTGAGCTGAGATCCAAACAGCAGGAGGGAGTGAGTGAGTGAGTGAGTGAGTGATGTGGATCTGGGCAGAGGACGTGGCAAATGCTTGACACTGATTCTTTAAATTCAGCAACACCATACTTTAGATTGATTAAAAACAACATCACTAGATTGAAAGAGATTAAAGAAATACAAACAAAACTTTTTCTTGTCCTTGTCACTGGATGAGATTTGATGAAATTCCCTTGGAAACAAGATTTTCACTATGTGTACCTTGGTCACATCCATAGCAAAGTTGTTACATTCAGCATGGCACTTCTTAGAATATGTTGATGATCATTACAACGTTGGAAAGTTCCTCTTTTCTATATTCATTCCTTGTTCTACCTTGTGGGAGGGTCAAATGTAGGGCTGTATATGACTCGTTATTCTTAAGTTTGTTCTTATGTTTGTGTGTGGACATTTGGAGCCTTAAGCTTTTGAATGTGCTTGGGAAAAAAATACATGTCTTTATTTCTTCATCTTTTTTCTTAAAAGCTAGGATTCAGAATTGAAATACCAAAGAGGAACCAAGTTGGTGGCTTTGGAAGTAGCTGTTCCAGTGACTTTTCTGGAAGTTCTTGTTTTATCTGTGTGTATAGTCTGTTCCAGGGAGTTACATAGATCTAGGGTTTGCTCATCCTTCAAACTTACCTCCCTCTGGTGACCACTTTAACACCTGAAAATCCCCATGCCTTGCCATCAGTCTCCTAAAGAAGACAGAGAGACCTGCTGAATTGAATTTTTATGGTAAATTCCCTTTGTATGTTTATATCTCATTATGCCTTGAATTCTTACTATGTTGTTCTCAGTCACCCCGAACACATGTACCATAAGGCTAAATATTTTCTTCTGCTGTGATATACATGCATCTATGACAGAAAAGGTTCAATCACTTGGGAGTGGGTGAACCTTTTAAATTTGCTGTCCAGACTCCAGTTTTATCTTTGGAGCAGGCAGCATGCCCAGTGTATGCTATACTTTGTTCCTAGGCTGTTTTTGCCTTGGCTAAAGCAATTTTCTGTGAGTGAAATAGCTTGTGCTGTACCTTCTTCCCTAGAATATATTGGTTCCAATCCCTAGAAGAAAGGAAAGAACACCCTACATTTCTGCTCTATGACCACCAGATGGGCCCCTTTCTAGCGATGGTTTGAGAAAAACAGTAGAAACAGATATGAGAACAGTGGAAGGAGAGGTCCTTGCTGCCGGAGGACAGGAGGGATACACTTTTATTATTCTCCACCTTCTCTGATCTCGGCTTAAGTTTCCACAGCTTCCAGTGAAGATTTGCAAAGCAATTTCATTTTCCAATATGTCTTGAGCACAGAATCTCTGGTAGGTTTATAATAGGTATAAAGATGTTTGTCAGGTCCAGGGGTGTTAAAAGAGAACAAAAGTAGCAGGAACAGGAAAGAAAGCAAGAGAGAGTGAAGAAGGAGAAAGAATTATGAAATCAGTCTCCTTTATATTCCCCAGATACATGTGAGGAAGATGAGCCTTGAAGAGGAGAAGTGCTAGTGGTGATGGAGCCTGTGGTGGTGGGGGTGACGAACGTGCAGGTGGAGGAGATGGTGGTGGAGATGGAGGTGGAGAAGAAGGATGTAGTGGAGATGATGGAGGAAGTGGTACAGGAGGTTATGGAGGTAGAACAAGGGATAGAGTTGGAGATGGTGGTGTGTGGAAGAGATGGTGGTAGAGGTGATGGTTATAACAGAGGTGGTGAAGGTTAGGGTTGAGGTGGTGGAGGTTATGGAGATGGTAATGAAAGGAGTGAAGGTGGAAGTGGTGGTGGAAGAGTTGGTGAAGGTGATGGAGGTAATAGAGGCAGTGGAGATGGTGGCCGAGAAGGTGAAGGAGGTGGTCGAGGAAGTAGAGATAGAGAAGGAGGTGAAGACATTGGTGTAGATGGAGGTGGAAGTGGGCCATGTATTGGAGGTGATGGAGGCGGTGGAAGGAGTAGTGCAGGAGGTTGTGGAGCTGGTGGTGTCCTGATGGAGATATCTGTGGTAGTAGCCAAGGTGGTGGGGCTGGCAGAGTGGTGGGTTACATAAATATCCAATCTTAATACCAGGCAGAGTGAGATATGTGCACCGGTGCATGGAAGAACAGGCAGCCACGTATATTGCTTTAAAAAAAAGGGGGTTTCAGTTTGTTTGTTTTTTTTACTATTTGTATACATTTTTTTGCCTTTGAGTCTAAAGTACTTATTTCCTTAAATGACTCAGAGAGCAGCTGAACAACTTTAATGCCCATTCATTCTCACTCTGACTGGATGCTTTTTATGTGCCAGACTGGATCAAGTTTAGGCAATAAAAAATGAAAAACACTTAGTTCCTGTTTTCATTGGGGAAATAGACCTGTAGACAGATAATTATAATGTAGTGAAGTTAAATACAACGGTAGAGTTGTAAGCAGCCAGAGGGGAGTGATAGATAACCAAGGCTGGTGCTTTCGGGGCCAACGGAAGCTTCTTGGAACAGATGACACCTTAAGGATGAGAGAATGGGGGATTAGCTGGGTGAAGGGGAAGAGGAGAATTATTGGCAAAAGTGAGGAAGTAAGAAACAGTATATGGTAAATATATGGAACTATAAATAGTTATCTAACTGACTTCCCTTCCCATTTACCTGGGTATGTTCAGTTCCTCACATTATGCTGGTATTTAGAATCAGGTTTGAAAGCATTCATGGATGCAAGAAGAAAATTTTAAATGGAATTAGGGTCATCTGGTGCTTAGTGGTGACATGTTCAAAAGTAGAGACAATAAGGGTGAATCTCAGAGCTGGTGCCATCAAATTCTTCCAGCCCCACCCCTCCCATTCTCTTAGCTCAAGAAGTGAGTGGGAAGATAGAATTTGAATATTTTTTCCTATCAGAGGAAGCAGGGCAAACAGCATTTAAGCTGGGATGGGTGGGCAGGCATCCAGTATCTGTGTAAAAGATGAGTTGCTCACTCAGAGAAGACCTGATATTCAAGAAGAAGTCAGCCAGCCAAAAATATGAGTCACTCATTTGCCTCTTTAAAGGGTAGAACATGCCAAGACAGGGAAGGTAAATAGTCTTTTACTAACTTGGATTCAGATGTACCCTTAGATATAACACATCTCTGGAAATGAAAAAAAATTCTCTCTAAACACATACACACACACATGCTTGACTAAATTAAAACATAATATATATTCTTTTATAAATTTATTTTATTTTTTAAATTTATTTTTAGCTGCGTTGGGTCTTCGTTGCAGTGCACGGGCTTCTCATTGCGGTGGCTTCTGCTGTGGAGCATGGGCTCTAGGCACGCAGGCTTCAGTAGTTGTGGCACGTGGGCTTAGTTGCTCCGTGGCATGTGGGATCTTCCCGGGCCAGGGCTCAAACCCATGTCCCCTGCATTGGTAGGTGGACTCCCAACCACTGTGCCACCAGGGAAGCCCAAACATAATATTTTAAAGAGCAAGCAGATAACACGTGGCTTGTCAAATGAATGACTCAATAGACATGCATGAAATATATTTGAATAGAGAGTTACAAAGGTTGCTTTTTAAATAGAGAACCTATTAAAGTCTATGAAATAGTCTTCAGAAAATTGATTCCCTGGAATGAATCCTGCAAATGACTATTCGGAGACCATGAAGAGGGAGCTTTCTGACACATCCCCTGGGCCAAAGTTGTCCTGCAAAGGATGTGAAGAGAAGATGTTAATGCATCTCTAGCTCATGGTGCCTCCACAGTGAACAAAAGGATAAGCTAAGGAGGCTGGACAGTGGCTTGATGCTGTTTATGAAGAATTTCCAAATCAGAGAAGGCAGCCCCCTATCTGAAAGACTTGGTGCCTTTCCACCTACCCTGGAAAGCAGGATATGGATTGCACCAGATAAAACATTAGAAGCCGGCCTCTGAATCACATATTTAAATTCATTTCTGGCTTAATTCTTTTCAAATAGCAATTGAGTTTGACTATTGTGATTCAGCCATCTGCAGCCCATGTTTATAATTGTTCATGGTATCATTGTCTCTGAGATTTTCCCGGTTAATATTTTTAAAGGGTGGATATATGATTCCTGGGTGGTCTGATTCACTCTTCTGGCCCGTTTTGATAAGAAAGTGTCTACCTTCTGCACCAGGGGGCTTTAACTGGCATTTTGAATTTTTTTTTCTATTTTTTTTATTAGTTTCTGCTTTATAACAAAGTGAATCAGTCATACATATACATCTGTTCCCACATCCCCACCCTCATGCATCTCCCTCCCTCCCACCCTCCCCATCCCTCCCCTCCAGGCGGTCACAAAGCACCGAGCTGATCTCCCTGTGCTCTGCGGCTGCTTCCCACTATCTATCTACCCTACGTTTGGTAGTGTATATATGTCCATGCCTCTCTTTCGCTTTGTCACAGCTTACCCTTCCCCCTCCCCATATCCTCAAGTCCATTCTCAAGTAGGTCTGTGTCTTTATTCCCGTTTTACCCCTAGGTTCTTCATGACATTTTTTTTCTTATATTCCATATATATGTGTTAGCATACGGTATTTGTCTTTCTCTTTCTGACTTACTTCACTCTGTATGACAGACTCTAGGTCCATCCACCTCATTACAAATAGCTCAATTTCTTTTCTTTTTATGGCTGAGTAATATTCCATTGTATATATGTGCCACATCTTCTTTATCCATTCATCCGATGATGGACACTTAGGTTGTTTCCAGCTCCGGGCTATTGTGAATAGAGCTGCAATGAACATTTTGGTACATGTCTCTTTTTGAATTATGGTTTTCTCAGGGTATATGCCTAGTAGTGGGATTGCTGGATCATATGATAGTTCTATTTTTAGTTTTTTAAGGAACCTCCATACTGTTCTCCATAGTGGCTGTACCAATTCACATTCCCACCAGCAGTGCAAGAGTGTTCCCTTTTCTCCACACCCTCTCCAGCATTTATTGTTTCTAGATTTCTTGATGATGGCCATTCTGACTGGTGTGAGATGATATCTCATTGTAGTTTTGATTTGCATTTCTCTAATGATTAATGATGTTGAGCATTCTTTCATGTGTTTGTTGGCAGTCTGTATATCTTCTTTGGAGAAATGCCTATTTAAGTCTTCTGCCCATTTTTGGATTGGGTTGTTTGTTTTTTTGCTATTGAGCTGCATGAGCTGTTTATAAATTTTGGAGATTAATCCTTTGTCAGTTGCTTCATTTGCAAATATTTTCTCCCATTCTGAGGGGTGTCTTTTGGTCTTGTTTATGGTTTCCTTTGCTGTGCAAAAGCTTTGAAGTTTCATTAGGTCCCATGTGTTTATCTTTGTTTTTATTTCCATTTCTCTAGGAGGTGGGTCTTGCTTGTGAGGAAATAATATAGGAGAACAGATCCACTCTACTGGTTGCTTTTTAGTTATAGAATTCTGTTTA